>NC_068322.1:26270071-26625885 GCF_025860055.1 Xyrauchen texanus | reverse complement strand
GTGACACTCTTTCTGCTGGGGCCAGTTATTAACTATCACAAATATGTGACACTCTTCTGCTGGGGCCAGTTATTAACTATCACAAATATGTGACACTCTTCTGCTGGGGCCAGTTATTAACTATCACAAATATGTGACACTCTTCTGCTGGGGCCAGTTATTAGCTACAAATATGTGACACTCTTCTGCTGGGGCCAGTTATTAACTATCACAAATATGTGACACTCTTCTACTGGGGCCAGTTAGTAAATATGTGACACTCTTCTGCTGGGGCCAGTTATTAACTATCACAAATATGTGACACTCTTCTGCTGGGGCCAGTTATTAACTATCACAAATATGTGACACTCTTCTGCTGGGGCCAGTTATTAACTATCACAAATATGTGACACTCTTCTGCTGGGGCCAGTTAGTAAATATGTGACACTCTTCTGCTGGGGCCAGTTATTAACTATCACAAATATGTGACACTCTTCTGCTGGGGCCAGTTATTAACTATCACAAATATGTGACACTCTTCTGCTGGGGCCAGTTATTAACTATCACAAATATGTGACACTCTTCTGCTGGGGCCAGTTATTAACTATCACAAATATGTGACACTCTTCTGCTGGGGCCAGTTATTAACTATCACAAATATGTGACACTCTTCTGCTGGGGCCAGTTATTAACTATCACAAATATGTGACACTCTTCTGCTGGGGCCAGTTATTAACTATCACAAATATGTGACACTCTTCTGCTGGGGCCAGTTATTAACTATCACAAATATGTGACACTCTTCTGCTGGGGCCAGTTATTAACTATCACAAATATGTGACACTCTTCTGCTGGGGCCAGTTATTAACTATCACAAATATGTGACACTCTTCTGCTGGGGCCAGTTATTAACTATCACAAATATGTGACACTCTTCTGCTGGGACCAGTTATTAACTATCACAAATATGTGACACTCTTCTACTGGGGCCAGTTAGTAAATATGTGACACTCTTCTGCTGGGGCCAGTTATTAACTATCACAAATATGTGACACTCTTCTGCTGGGGCCAGTTATTAACTATCACAAATATGTGACACTCTTCTGCTGGGGCCAGTTAGTAAATATGTGACACTCTTCTGCTGGGGCCAGTTATTAACTATCACAAATATGTGACACTCTTCTGCTGGGGCCAGTTAGTAAATATGTGACACTCTTCTGCTGGGGCCAGTTATTAACTATCACAAATATGTGACACTCTTCTGCTGGGGCCAGTTATTAACTATCACAAATATGTGACACTCTTCTGCTGGGGCCAGTTATTAACTATCACAAATATGTGACACTCTTCTGCTGGGGCCAGTTATTAACTATCACAAATATGTGACACTCTTCTGCTGGGGCCAGTTATTAACTATCACAAATATGTGACACTCTTCTGCTGGGGCCAGTTATTAACTATCACAAATATGTGACACTCTTCTGCTGGGGCCAGTTATTAACTATCACAAATATGTGACACTCTTCTGCTGGGGCCAGTTATTAACTATCACAAATATGTGACACTCTTCTGCTGGGGCCAGTTATTAACTATCACAAATATGTGACACTCTTCTGCTGGGGCCAGTTATTAACTATCACAAATATGTGACACTCTTCTGCTGGGGCCAGTTATTAACTATCACAAATATGTGACACTCTTCTGCTGGGGCCAGTTATTAACTATCACAAATATGTGACACTCTTCTGCTGGGGCCAGTTATTAACTATCACAAATATGTGACACTCTTCTGCTGAGGCCAGTTAGCAAATATGTGACACTCTTCTGCTGGGGCCAGTTAGTAAATATGTGACACTCTTCTGCTGGGGCCAGTTATTAACTATCACAAATATGTGACACTCTTCTACTGGGGCCAGTTAGTAAATATGTGACACTCTTCTGCTGGGGCCAGTTATTAACTATCACAAATATGTGACACTCTTCTACTGGGGCCAGTTAGTAAATATGTGACACTCTTCTGCTGGGGCCAGTTATTAACTATCACAAATATGTGACACTCTTCTGCTGGGGCCAGTTATTAACTATCACAAATATGTGACACTCTTCTGCTGGGGCCAGTTATTAACTATCACAAATATGTGACACTCTTCTGCTGGGGCCAGTTATTAACTATCACAAATATGTGACACTCTTCTGCTGGGGCCAGTTATTAACTATCACAAATATGTGACACTCTTCTGCTGGGGCCAGTTAGTAAATATGTGACACTCTTCTGCTGGGGCCAGTTATTAACTATCACAAATATGTGACACTCTTCTGCTGGGGCCAGTTATTAACTATCACAAATATGTGACACTCTTCTGCTGGGGCCAGTTATTAACTATCACAAATATGTGACACTCTTCTGCTGGGGCCAGTTATTAACTATCACAAATATGTGACACTCTTCTGCTGGGGCCAGTTATTAACTATCACAAATATGTGACACTCTTCTGCTGGGGCCAGTTATTAACTATCACAAATATGTGACACTCTTCTGCTGGGGCCAGTTATTAACTATCACAAATATGTGACACTCTTCTGCTGGGGCCAGTTATTAACTATCACAAATATGTGACACTCTTCTGCTGGGGCCAGTTATTAACTATCACAAATATGTGACACTCTTCTGCTGGGGCCAGTTATTAACTATCACAAATATGTGACACTCTTCTGCTGGGGCCAGTTATTAACTATCACAAATATGTGACACTCTTCTGCTGGGGCCAGTTATTAACTATCACAAATATGTGACACTCTTCTGCTGGGGCCAGTTATTAACTATCACAAATATGTGACACTCTTCTGCTGGGGCCAGTTATTAACTATCACAAATATGTGACACTCTTCTGCTGGGGCCAGTTAGTAAATATGTGACACTCTTCTGCTGGGGCCAGTTATTAACTATCACAAATATGTGACACTCTTCTGCTGGGGCCAGTTATTAACTATCACAAATATGTGACACTCTTCTGCTGGGGCCAGTTATTAACTATCACAAATATGTGACACTCTTCTGCTGGGGCCAGTTAGTAACTATCACAAATATGTGACACTCTTCTGCTGGGGCCAGTTATTAACTATCACAAATATGTGACACTCTTCTGCTGGGGCCAGTTATTAACTATCACAAATATGTGACACTCTTCTGCTGGGGCCAGTTATTAACTATCACAAATATGTGACACTCTTCTGCTGGGGCCAGTTAGTAAATATGTGACACTCTTCTGCTGGGGCCAGTTATTAACTATCACAAATATGTGACACTCTTCTGCTGGGGCCAGTTAGTAAATATGTGACACTCTTCTGCTGGGGCCAGTTATTAACTATCACAAATATGTGACACTCTTCTACTGGGGCCAGTTAGTAAATATGTGACACTCTTCTGCTGGGGCCAGTTATTAACTATCACAAATATGTGACACTCTTCTGCTGGGGCCAGTTATGACTATCACAAATATGTGACACTCTTCTGCTGGGGCCAGTTATTAACTATCACAAATATGTGACACTCTTCTGCTGGGGCCAGTTATTAACTATCACAAATATGTGACACTCTTCTGCTGGGGCCAGTTATTAACTATCACAAATATGTGACACTCTTCTGCTGGGGCCAGTTATTAACTATCACAAATATGTGACACTCTTCTGCTGGGGCCAGTTAATAACTATCACAAATATGTGACACTCTTCTGCTGGGGCCAGTTAAAAACTATCGCAAATATGTAACACTCTTCTGCTGGGGCCAGTTATTAACTATCACATATATTTTACACTCTTCTGCTGGGGCCAGTTATTAACTATCACAAATATGTGACACTCTTCTGCTGGGGCCAGTTATTAACTATCACAAATATGTGACACTCTTCTGCTGGGGCCAGTTATTAACTATCACAAATATGTGACACTCTTCTGCTGGGGCCAGTTATTAAATATCACAAATATGTGACAGTCTTCTGCTGGGGCCAGTTATTAACTATCACAAATATGTGACACTCTTCTGCTGCGGCCAGTTAGCAAATATGTGACACTCTTCTGCTGGGGTCAGTTAGTAAATATGTGACACTCTTCTGCTGGGGCCAGTTATTAACTATCACAAATATGTGACACTCTAGTACTGGGGCCAGTTAGTAAATATGTGACACTCTTCTGCTGGGGCCAGTTATTAACTATCACAAATATGTGACACTCTTCTACTGGGGCCAGTTAGTAAATATGTGACACTCTTCTGCTGGGGCCAGTTATTAACTATCACAAATATGTGACACTCTTCTACTGGGGCCAGTTAGTAAATATGTGACACTCTTCTGCTGGGGCCAGTTATTAACTATCACAAATATGTGACACTCTTCTGCTGGGGCCAGTTATTAACTATCACAAATATGTGACACTCTTCTGCTGGGGCCAGTTATTAACTATCACAAATATGTGACACTCTTCTGCTGGGGCCAGTTAATAACTATCACAAATATGTGACACTCTTCTGCTGGGGCCAGTTATTAACTATCACAAATATGTGACACTCTTCTGCTGGGTCCAGTTATTAACTATCACAAATATGTGACACTCTTCTGCTGGGGCCAGTTATTAACTATCACAAATATGTGACACTCTTCTGCTGGGGCCAGTTATTAACTATCACAAATATGTGACACTCTTCTGCTGGGGCCAGTTATTAACTATCACAAATATGTGACACTCTTCTGCTGGGGCCAGTTATTAACTATCACAAATATGTGACACTCTTCTGCTGGGGCCAGTTATTAACTATCACAAATATGTGACACTCTTCTGCTGGGGCCAGTTATTAACTATCACAAATATGTGACACTCTAGTACAGGGGCCAGTTAGTAAATATGTGACACTCTTCTGCTGGGGCCAGTTATTAACTATCACAAATATGTGACACTCTTCTACTGGGGCCAGTTAGTAAATATGTAACACTCTTCTGCTGGGGCCAGTTATTAACTATCACAAATATGTGACACTCTTCTACTGGGGCCAGTTAGTAAATATGTGACACTCTTCTGCTGGGGCCAGTTATTAACTATCACAAATATGTGACACTCTTCTGCTGGGGCCAGTTATTAACTATCACAAATGTTTGACACTCTTCTGCTGGGGCCAGTTATTAACTATCGCAACTATGTGACACTCTTCTGCTGGGGCCAGTTAGAAAATATGTGACACTCTTCTGCTGGGGCCAGTTATTAACTATCGCAAATATGTGACACTCTTCTGCTGGGTCTAGTTATTGACTATCGCAAATATTTGACACTCTTCTGCTGGGGCCAGTTAATAACTATCACAAATATGTGACACTCTTCTGCTGGGGCCAGTTATTAACTATCACAAATATGTGACACTCTTCTGCTGGGGCCAGTTATTAACTATCTCAAATATGTGACACTCTTCTGCTGGGGCCAGTTATTAACTATCACAAATATGTGACACTCTTCTGCTGGGGCCAGTTAATAACTATCACAAATATGTGACACTCTTCTGCTGGGGCCAGTTATTAACTATCACAAATATTTTACACTCTTCTGCTGGGGCCAGTTATTAACTATCACAAATATGTGACACTCTTCTGCTGGGGCAAGTTATTAAATATCACAAATATGTGACACTCTTCTGGTGGGGCCAGTTATTAACTATCACAAATATCTGACACTCTTCTGCTGGGTCCAGTTATTAACTATCACAAATATGTGACACTCTTCTGCTGCGGCCAGTTAGCAAATATGTGACACTCTTCTGCTGGGGCCAGTTAGTAAATATGTGACACTCTTCTGTTGGGGCCAGTTATTAACTATCACAAATATGTGACACTCTAGTACTGGGGCCAGTTAGTAAATATGTGACACTCTTCTGCTGGGGCCAGTTATTAACTATCACAAATATGTGACACTCTTCTACTGGGGCCAGTTAGTAAATATGTGACACTCTTCTGCTGGGGCCAGTTATTAACTATCACCAATATGTGACACTCTTCTGCTGGGGCCAGTTAGTAAATATGTGACACTCTTCTGCTGGGGCCAGTTATTAACTATCACAAATATGTGACACTCTTCTACTGGGGCCAGTTAGTAAATATGTGACACTCTTCTGCTGGGGCCAGTTATTAACTATCACAAATATGTGACACTCTTCTACTGGGGCCAGTTAGTAAATATGTGACACTCTTCTGCTGGGGCCAGTTATTAACTATCACAAATATGTGACACTCTTCTGCTGGGGCCAGTTATTAACTATCACAAATATGTGACACTCTTCTGCTGGGGCCAGTTATTAACTATCACAAATATGTGACACTCTTCTGCTGGGGCCAGTTATTAACTATCGCAAATATGTGACACTCTTCTTCTGGGTCCAGTTATTGACTATCGCAAATATGTGACACTCTTCTGCTGAGGCCAGTTAATAACTATCACAAATATGTGACACTCTTCTGCTGGGGCCAGTTATTAACTATCGCAAATATGTGACACTCTTCTGTTGGGTCCAGTTATTGACTATCGCAAATATGTGACACTCTTCTGCTGGGGCCAGTTAATAACTATCACAAATATGTGACACTCTTCTGCTGGGGCCAGTTATTAACTATCACAAATATGTGACACTCTTCTGCTGGGGCCAGTTAATAACTATCACAAATATGTGACACTCTTCTGCTGGGGCCAGTTATTAACTATCACAAATATGTGACACTCTTCTGCTGGGGCCAGTTATTAACTATCACAAATATGTGACACTCTTCTGCTGGGGCCAATTATTAAATATCACAAATATGTGACACTCTTCTGCTGGGGCCAGTTATTAACTATCACAAATATATGACACTCTTCTGCTGGGTCCAGTTATTAACTATCACAAATATGTGACACTCTTCTGCTGTGGCCAGTTAGCAAATATGTGACACTCTTCTGCTGGGGCCAGTTAGTATATATGTGACACTCTTCTGCTGGGGCCAGTTAACAAATATGTGACACTCTTCTGCTGGGGCCAGTTATTAACTATCACAAATATGTGACACTCTAGTACTGGGGCCAGTTAGTAAATATGTGACACTCTTCTGCTGGGGCCAGTTATTAACTATCACAAATATGTGGCACTCTTCTGCTGGGGCCAGTTATTAACTATCACAAATATGTGACACTCTTCTGCTGGGGCCAGTTATTAACTATCACAAATATGTGACACTCTTCTGCTGGGGCCAGTTATTAACTATCACAAATATGTGACACTCTTCTGCTGGGGCCAGTTATTAACTATCACAAATATGTGACCCTCTTCTGCTGGGGCCAGTTATTAACTATCACAAATATGTGACACTCTTCTACTGGGGCCTGTTAGTAAATATGTGACTCTCCTCTGCTGGGGCCAGTTAATAACTATCACAAATATGTGACACTCTTCTGATGGGGCCAGTTATTAACTATCACAAATATGTGACACTCTTCTGCTGGGGCCAGTTATTAACTATCACAAATATGTGACACTCTTCTACTGGGGCCAGTTAGTAAATATGTGACACTATTCTGCTGGGGCCAGTTATTAACTATCACAAATATGTGACACTCTTCTGCTGGGGCCAGTTATTAACTATCACAAATATGTGACACTCTTCTGCTGGGGCCAGTTATTAACTATCACAAATATGTGACACTCTTCTACTGGGGCCAGTTAGTAAATATGTGACACTCTTCTGCTGGGGCCAGTTATTAACTATCACAAATATGTGACACTCTTCTGCTGGGGCCAGTTAGTAAATATGTGACACTCTTCTGCTGGGGCCAGTTATTAACTATCACAAATATGTGACACTCTTCTACTGGGGCCAGTTATTAACTATCACAAATATGTGACACTCTTCTACTGGGGCCAGTTAGTAAATATGTGACACTCTTCTGCTGGGGCCAGTTATTAACTATCACAAATATGTGACACTCTTCTGCTGGGGCCAGTTAGTAAATATGTGACACTCTTCTGCTGGGGCCAGTTATTAACTATCACAAATATGTGACACTCTTCTGCTGGGGCCAGTTAGTAAATATGTGACACTATTCTGCTGGGGCCAGTTATTAACTATAGCAAATATGTGACACTCTTCTGCTGGGGCCAGTTAGTAAATATGTGACACTCTTCTGCTGGGTCCAGTTATTGACTATCGCAAATATGTGACACTCTTCTGCTGGGTCCAGTTATTGACTATCGCAAATATTTGGCACTCTTCTGCTGGGGCCAGTTAATAACTATCACAAATATGTGACACTCTTCTGATGGGGCCAGTTATTAACTATCACAAATATGTGACACTTTTCTGCTGGGGCCAGTTATTAACTATCACAAATATGTGACACTCTTCTGCTGGGGTCAGTTATTAACTATAACAAATATGTGACACTCTTCTGCTGGGGCCAGTTATTAACTATCACAAATATGTGATACTCTTCTGCTGCGGCCAGTTAGCAAATATGTGACACTCTTCTGCTGGGGCCAGTTATTAACTATCACAAATATTTGACACTCTAGTACTGGGGCCAGTTAGTAAATATGTGACACTCTTCTGCTGGGGCCAGTTATTAACTATCACAAATATGTGACACTCTTCTACTGGGGCCAGTTAGTAAATATGTAACACTCTTCTGCTGGGGCCAGTTATTAACTATCACATATATGTGGGCCAGTTAGTAAATATGTGACACTCTTCTGCTGGGGCCAGTTATTAACTATCACAAATATGTGACACTCTTCTGCTGGGGCCAGTTATTAACTATCAGAAATATGTGACACTCTTCTGCTGGGGCCAGTTATTAACTATCACAAATATGTGACACTCTTCTGCTGGGGCCAGTTATTAACTATCGCAACTATGTGACACTCTTCTGCTGGGGCCAGTTATTGACTATCGCAAATATGTGACACTCTTCTGCTGGGTCCAGTTATTGACTATCGCAAATATGTGACACTCTTCTGCTGGGGCCAGTTAATAACTATCGCAAATATGTGACACTCTTCTGCTGGGGCCAGTTATTAACTATCACAAATATGTGACACTCTTCTGCTGGGGCCAGTTATTAACTATCACAAATATGTGATACTCTTCTGCTGGCCAGTTAGCAAATATGTGACACTCTTCTGCTGGGGCCAGTTATTAACTATCACAAATATGTGACACTCTTCTACTGGGGCCAGTTAGTAAATATGTGACACTCTTCTGCTGGGGCCAGTTATTAACTATCACAAATATGTGACACTCTTCTGCTGGGGCCAGTTAGTAAATATGTGACACTCTTCTGCTGGGGCCAGTTATTAACTATCACAAATATGTGACACTCTTCTGCTGGGGCCAGTTAGTAAATATGTGACACTATTCTGCTGGGGCCAGTTATTAACTATAGCAAATATGTGACACTCTTCTGCTGGGGCCAGTTAGTAAATATGTGACACTCTTCTGCTGGGGCCAGTTATTAACTATCACAAATATGTGACACACTCTGCTGGGGCCAGTTAGTAAATATGTGACACTCTAGTACTGGGGCCAGTTAGTAAATATGTGACACTCTTCTGCTGGGGCCAGTTATTAACTATCAGAAATATGTGACACTCTTCTGCTGGGGCCAGTTAGTAAATATATGACACTCTTCTGCTGGGGCCAGTTATTAACTATCACAAATATTTGACAATCTTCTGCTGGGCCAGTTATTAACTATCGCAACTATGTGACACTCTTCTGCTGGGGCCAGTTATTAACTATCACAAATATGTGACACTCTTCTGCTGGGGCCAGTTATTAACTATCACAAATATGTGACACTCTTCTGCTGGGGCCAGTTAATAACTATCACAAATATGTGACACTCTTCTGCTGGGGCCAGTTATTAACTATCACAAATATGTGACACTCTTCTGCTGGGGCCAGTTATTAACTATCACAAATATGTGACACTCTTCTGCTGGGGCCAATTATTAAATATCACAAATATGTGACACTCTTCTGCTGGGGCCAGTTATTAACTATCACAAATATATGACACTCTTCTGCTGGGTCCAGTTATTAACTATCACAAATATGTGACACTCTTCTGCTGTGGCCAGTTAGCAAATATGTGACACTCTTCTGCTGGGGCCAGTTAGTATATATGTGACACTCTTCTGCTGGGGCCAGTTAACAAATATGTGACACTCTTCTGCTGGGGCCAGTTATTAACTATCACAAATATGTGACACTCTAGTACTGGGGCCAGTTAGTAAATATGTGACACTCTTCTGCTGGGGCCAGTTATTAACTATCACAAATATGTGGCACTCTTCTGCTGGGGCCAGTTATTAACTATCACAAATATGTGACACTCTTCTGCTGGGGCCAGTTATTAACTATCACAAATATGTGACACTCTTCTGCTGGGGCCAGTTATTAACTATCACAAATATGTGACACTCTTCTGCTGGGGCCAGTTATTAACTATCACAAATATGTGACCCTCTTCTGCTGGGGCCAGTTATTAACTATCACAAATATGTGACACTCTTCTACTGGGGCCTGTTAGTAAATATGTGACTCTCCTCTGCTGGGGCCAGTTAATAACTATCACAAATATGTGACACTCTTCTGATGGGGCCAGTTATTAACTATCACAAATATGTGACACTCTTCTGCTGGGGCCAATTATTAACTATCACAAATATGTGACACTCTTCTACTGGGGCCAGTTAGTAAATATGTGACACTATTCTGCTGGGGCCAGTTATTAACTATCACAAATATGTGACACTCTTCTGCTGGGGCCAGTTATTAACTATCACAAATATGTGACACTCTTCTGCTGGGGCCAGTTATTAACTATCACAAATATGTGACACTCTTCTACTGGGGCCAGTTAGTAAATATGTGACACTCCTCTGCTGGGGCCAGTTATTAACTATCACAAATATGTGACACTCTTCTGCTGGGGCCAGTTAGTAAATATGTGACACTCTTCTGCTGGGGCCAGTTATTAACTATAGCAAATATGTGACACTCTTCTACTGGGGCCAGTTATTAACTATCACAAATATGTGACACTCTTCTACTGGGGCCAGTTAGTAAATATGTGACACTCTTCTGCTGGGGCCAGTTATTAACTATCACAAATATGTGACACTCTTCTGCTGGGGCCAGTTAGTAAATATGTGACACTCTTCTGCTGGGGCCAGTTATTAACTATCACAAATATGTGACACTCTTCTGCTGGGGCCAGTTAGTAAATATGTGACACTATTCTGCTGGGGCCAGTTATTAACTATAGCAAATATGTGACACTCTTCTGCTGGGGCCAGTTAGTAAATATGTGACACTCTTCTGCTGGGTCCAGTTATTGACTATCGCAAATATGTGACACTCTTCTGCTGGGTCCAGTTATTGACTATCGCAAATATTTGGCACTCTTCTGCTGGGGCCAGTTAATAACTATCACAAATATGTGACACTCTTCTGATGGGGCCAGTTATTAACTATCACAAATATGTGACACTTTTCTGCTGGGGCCAGTTATTAACTATCACAAATATGTGACACTCTTCTGCTGGGGTCAGTTATTAACTATCACAAATATGTGACACTCTTCTGCTGGGTCCAGTTATTAACTATCACAAATATGTGATACTCTTCTGCTGCGGCCAGTTAGCAAATATGTGACACTCTTCTGCTGGGGCCAGTTATTAACTATCACAAATATTTGACACTCTAGTACTGGGGCCAGTTAGTAAATATGTGACACTCTTCTGCTGGGGCCAGTTATTAACTATCACAAATATGTGACACTCTTCTACTGGGGCCAGTTAGTAAATATGTAACACTCTTCTGCTGGGGCCAGTTATTAACTATCACATATATGTGACACTCTTCTGCTGGGGCCAGTTAGTAAATATGTGACACTCTTCTGCTGGGGCCAGTTATTAACTATCACAAATATGTGACACACTCTGCTGGGGCCAGTTAGTAAATATGTGACACTCTTCTGCTGGGGCCAGTTATTAACTATCAGAAATATGTGACACTCTTCTGCTGGGGCCAGTTAGTAAATATATGACACTCTTCTGCTGGGGCCAGTTATTAACTATCACAAATATTTGACAATCTTCTGCTGGGGCCAGTTATTAACTATCGCAACTATGTGACACTCTTCTGCTGGGGCCAGTTATTAACTATCGCAAATATGTGACACTCTTCTGCTGGGTCCAGTTATTGACTATCGCAAATATTTGACACTCTTCTGCTGGGGCCAGTTAATAACTATCACAAATATGTGACACTCTTCTGCTGGGGCCAGTTATTAACTATCACAAATATGTGACACTCTTCTGCTGGGGCCAGTTATTAACTATCACAAATATGTGATACTCTTCTGCTGCGGCCAGTTAGCAAATATGTGACACTCTTCTGCTGGGGCCAGTTATTAACTATCACAAATATGTGACACTCTTCTACTGGGGCCAGTTAGTAAATATGTGACACTCTTCTGCTGGGGCCAGTTATTAACTATCACAAATATGTGACACTCTTCTGCTGGGGCCAGTTAGTAAATATGTGACACTCTTCTGCTGGGGCCAGTTATTAACTATCACAAATATGTGACACTCTTCTGCTGGGGCCAGTTAGTAAATATGTGACACTATTCTGCTGGGGCCAGTTATTAACTATAGCAAATATGTGACACTCTTCTGCTGGGGCCAGTTAGTAAATATGTGACACTCTTCTGCTGGGGCCAGTTATTAACTATCACAAATATGTGACACACTCTGCTGGGGCCAGTTAGTAAATATGTGACACTCTAGTACTGGGGCCAGTTAGTAAATATGTGACACTCTTCTGCTGGGGCCAGTTATTAACTATCAGAAATATGTGACACTCTTCTGCTGGGGCCAGTTAGTAAATATATGACACTCTTCTGCTGGGGCCAGTTATTAACTATCACAAATATTTGACAATCTTCTGCTGGGCCAGTTATTAACTATCGCAACTATGTGACACTCTTCTGCTGGGGCCAGTTATTAACTATCGCAAATATGTGACACTCTTCTGCTGGGTCCAGTTATTGACTATCGCAAATATTTGACACTCTTCTGCTGGGGCCAGTTAATAACTATCACAAATATGTGACACTCTTCTGCTGGGGCCAGTTATTAACTATCACAAATATGTGGCACTCTTCTGCTGGGGCCAGTTATTAACTATCACAAATATGTGACACTCTTCTGCTGGGGCCAGTTATTAACTATCACAAATATGTGACACTCTTCTGCTGGGGCCAGTTATTAACTATCACAAATATGTGACACTCTTCTGCTGGGGCCAGTTATTAACTATCACAAATATGTGGCACTCTTCTGCTGGGGCCAGTTATTAACTATCACAAATATGTGACACTCTTCTGCTGGGGCCAGTTATTAACTATCACAAATATGTGACCCTCTTCTGCTGGGGCCAGTTATTAACTATCACAAATATGTGACACTCTTCTACTGGGGCCTGTTAGTAAATATGTGACTCTCCTCTGCTGGGGCCAGTTAATAACTATCACAAATATGTGACACTCTTCTGCTGGGGCCAGTTAATAACTATCGCAAATATGTGACACTCTTCTGCTGGGGCCAGTTATTAACTATCGCAAATATGTGACACTCTTCTGCTGGGGCCAGTTATTAACTATCGCAAATATGTGACACTCTTCTGCTGGGGCCAGTTATTAACTATCGCAAATATGTGACACTCTTCTGCTGGGGCCAGTTAGTAAATATGTGACACTCTTCTGCTGGGGCCAGTTATTAACTATCACAAATATGTGACACTCTTCTGCTGGGGCCAGTTATTAACTATCACAAATATGTGACACTCTTCTGCTGGGGCCAGTTAATAACTATCGCAAATATGTGACACTCTTCTGCTGGGGCCAGTTATTAACTATCGCAAATATGTGACACTCTTCTGCTGGGGCCAGTTATTAACTATCGCAAATATGTGACACTGTTCTGCTGGGGCCAGTTATTAACTATCACAAATATGTGACACTCTTCTGCTGGGGCCAGTTATTAACTATCGCAAATATGTGACACTCTTCTGCTGGGGCCAGTTAGTAAATATGTGACACTCTTCTGCTGGGGCCAGTTATTAACTATCACAAATATGTGACACTCTTCTGCTGGGGCCAGTTATTAACTATCACAAATATGTGACACTCTTCTACTGGGGCCAGTTAGTAAATATGTAACACTCTTCTGCTGGGGCCAATTATTAACTATCACAAATATGTGACTCTCTTCTACTGGGGCCAGTTAGTAAATATGTGACACTCTTCTGCTGGGGCCAGTTATTAACTATCACAAATATGTGACACTCTTCTGCTGGGGCCAGTTATTAACTATCACAAATATGTGACACTCTTCTGCTGGGGCCAGTTATTAACTATCACAAATATGTGACACTCTTCTACTGGGGCCAGTTAGTAAATATGTGACACTCTTCTGCTGGGGCCAGTTATTAACTATCACAAATATGTGACACTCTTCTGCTGGGGCCAGTTAGTAAATATGTGACACTCTTCTGCTGGGGCCAGTTATTAACTATCACAAATATGTGACACTCTTCTACTGGGGCCAGTTAGTAAATATGTGACACTCTTCTGCTGGGGCCAATTATTAACTATCACAAATATGTGACACTCTTCTACTGGGGCCAGTTAGTAAATATGTGACACTATTCTGCTGGGGCCAGTTATTAACTATCACAAATATGTGACACTCTTCTGCTGGGGCCAGTTATTAACTATCACAAATATGTGACACTCTTCTGCTGCGGCCAGTTAGCAAATATGTGACACTCTTCTGCTGGGGCCAGTTATTAACTATCACAAATATTTGACACTCTAGTACTGGGGCCAGTTAGTAAATATGTGACACTCTTCTGCTGGGGCCAGTTATTAACTATCACAAATATGTGACACTCTTCTACTGGGGCCAGTTAGTAAATATGTAACACTCTTCTGCTGGGGCCAGTTATTAACTATCACAAATATGTGACACTCTTCTGCTGGGGCCAGTTAGTAAATATGTGACACTCTTCTGCTGGGGCCAGTTATTAACTATCACAAATATGTGACACACTCTGCTGGGGCCAGTTAGTAAATATGTGACACTCTTCTGCTGGGGCCAGTTATTAACTATCAGAAATATGTGACACTCTTCTGCTGGGGCCAGTTAGTAAATATATGACACTCTTCTGCTGGGGCCAGTTATTAACTATCACAAATATTTGACAATCTTCTGCTGGGGCCAGTTATTAACTATCGCAACTATGTGACACTCTTCTGCTGGGGCCAGTTATTAACTATCGCAAATATGTGACACTCTTCTGCTGGGTCCAGTTATTGACTATCACAAATATGTGACACTCTTCTGCTGGGGCCAGTTAATAACTATCACAAATATGTGACACTCTTCTGCTGGGGCCAGTTATTAACTATCACAAATATGTGACACTCTTCTGCTGGGGCCAGTTATTAACTATCACAAATATGTGATACTCTTCTGCTGGGCCAGTTAGCAAATATGTGACACTCTTCTGCTGGGGCCAGTTATTAACTATCACAAATATGTGACACTCTTCTACTGGGGCCAGTTAGTAAATATGTGACACTCTTCTGCTGGGGCCAGTTATTAACTATCACAAATATGTGACACTCTTCTACTGGGGCCAGTTAGTAAATATGTGACACTCTTCTGCTGGGGCCAGTTATTAACTATCACAAATATGTGACACTCTTCTGCTGGGGCCAGTTAGTAAATATGTGACACTATTCTGCTGGGGCCAGTTATTAACTATCAGCAAATATGTGACACTCTTCTGCTGGGGCCAGTTAGTAAATATGTGACACTCTTCTGCTGGGGCCAGTTATTAACTATCACAAATATGTGACACTCTTCTGCTGGGGCCAGTTAGTAAATATGTGACACTCTTCTGCTGGGCCAGTTATTACTATCAAATATGTGACACTCTTCTGCTGGGGCCAGTTATTAACTATCACAAATATGTGACACTCTTCTGCTGGGGCCAGTTATTAACTATCACAAATATGTGACACTCTTCTGCTGGGGCCAGTTATTAACTATCACAAATATGTGACACTCTTCTGCTGGGGCCAGTTATTAACTATCACAAATATGTGACACTCTTCTGCTGGGGCCAGTTATTAACTATCACAAATATGTGACACTCTTCTGCTGGGGCCAGTTATTAACTATCACAAATATGTGACACTCTTCTGCTGGGGCCAGTTATTAACTATCACAAATATGTGACACTCTTCTGCTGGGGCCAGTTATTAACTATCACAAATATGTGACACTCTTCTGCTGGGGCCAGTTATTAACTATCACAAATATGTGACACTCTTCTACTGGGGCCTGTTAGTAAATATGTGACACTCTTCTGCTGGGGCCAGTTAATAACTATCACAAATATGTGACACTCTTCTGCTGGGGCCAGTTAATAACTATCACAAATATGTGACACTCTTCTGCTGGGGCCAGTTATTAACTATCGCAAATATGTGACACTCTTCTGCTGGGGCCAGTTATTAACTATCGCAAATATGTGACACTCTTCTGCTGGGGCCAGTTATTAACTATCGCAAATATGTGACACTCTTCTGCTGGGGCCAGTTAGAAAATATGTGACACTCTTCTGCTGGGGCCAGTTATTAACTATCACAAATATGTGACACTCTTCTGCTGGGGCCAGTTATTAACTATCACAAATATGTGACACTCTTCTGCTGGGGCCAGTTAATAACTATCACAAATATGTGACACTCTTCTGCTGGGGCCAGTTATTAACTATCACAAATATGTGACACTCTTCTGCTGGGGCCAGTTATTAACTATCGCAAATATGTGACACTCTTCTGCTGGGGCCAGTTATTAACTATCACAAATATGTGACACTCTTCTGCTGGGGCCAGTTATTAACTATCGCTAAATATGTGACACTCTTCTGCTGGGGCCAGTTATTAACTATCACAAATATGTGACACTCTTCTGCTGGGGCCAGTTATTAACTATCACAAATATGTGACACTCTTCTACTGGGGCCAGTTAGTAAATATGTAACACTCTTCTGCTGGGGCCAATTATTAACTATCACAAATATGTGACTCTCTTCTACTGGGGCCAGTTAGTAAATATGTGACACTCTTCTGCTGGGGCCAGTTATTAACTATCACAAATATGTGACACTCTTCTGCTGGGGCCAGTTATTAACTATCACAAATATGTGACACTCTTCTGCAGGGGCCAGTTATTAACTATCACAAATATGTGACACTCTTCTACTGGGGCCAGTTAGTAAATATGTGACACTCTTCTGCTGGGGCCAGTTATTAACTATCACAAATATGTGACACTCTTCTGCTGGGGCCAGTTAGTAAATATGTGACACTCTTCTGCTGGGGCCAGTTATTAACTATCACAAATATGTGACACTCTTCTACTGGGGCCAGTTAGTAAATATGTGACACTCTTCTGCTGGGGCCAATTATTAACTATCACAAATATGTGACACTCTTCTACTGGGGCCAGTTAGTAAATATGTGACACTATTCTGCTGGGGCCAGTTATTAACTATCACAAATATGTGACACTCTTCTGCTGGGGCCAGTTATTAACTATCGCAAATATGTGACACTCTTCTGCTGGGGCCAGTTATTAACTATCACAAATATGTGACACTCTTCTACTGGGGCCAGTTAGTAAATATGTGACACTCCTCTGCTGGGGCCAGTTATTAACTATCACAAATATGTGACACTCTTCTGCTGGGGCCAGTTAGTAAATATGTGACACTCTTCTGCTGGGGCCAGTTATTAACTATAGCAAATATGTGACACTCTTCTACTGGGGCCAGTTATTAACTATCACAAATATGTGACACTCTTCTACTGGGGCCAGTTAGTAAATATGTGACACTCTTCTGCTGGGGCCAGTTATTAACTATCACAAATATGTGACACTCTTCTGCTGGGGCCAGTTAGTAAATATGTGACACTATTCTGCTGGGGCCAGTTATTAACTATAGCAAATATGTGACACTCTTCTGCTGGGGCCAGTTAGTAAATATGTGACACTCTTCTGCTGGGGCCAGTTATTAACTATCACAAATATGTGACACTGTTCTGCTGGGGCCAGTTAATAACTATCACAAATATGTGACACTCTTCTGCAGGGGCCAGTTATTAACTATCGCAAATATGTGACACTCTTCTGCTGGGGCCAGTTATTAACTATCACAAATATGTGACACTCTTCTGCTGGGGCCAGTTATTAACTATCACAAATATATGACACTCTTCTGCTGGGTCCAGTTATTAACTATCACAAATATGTGACACTCTTCTGCTGCGGCCAGTTAGCAAATATGTGACACTCTTCTGCTGGGGCCAGTTATTAACTATCACAAATATTTGACACTCTAGTACTGGGGCCAGTTAGTAAATATGTGACACTCTTCTGCTGGGGCCAGTTATTAACTATCACAAATATGTGACACTCTTCTACTGGGGCCAGTTAGTAAATATGTAACACTCTTCTGCTGGGGCCAGTTATTAACTATCACATATATGTGACACTCTTCTGCTGGGGCCAGTTAGTAAATATGTGACACTCTTCTGCTGGGGCCAGTTATTAACTATCACAAATATGTGACACACTCTGCTGGGGCCAGTTAGTAAATATGTGACACTCTAGTACTGGGGCCAGTTAGTAAATATGTGACACTCTTCTGCTGGGGCCAGTTATTAACTATCAGAAATATGTGACACTCTTCTGCTGGGGCCAGTTAGTAAATATATGACACTCTTCTGCTGGGGCCAGTTATTAACTATCACAAATATTTGACAATCTTCTGCTGGGGCCAGTTATTAACTATCGCAAATATGTGACACTCTTCTGCTGGGTCCAGTTATTGACTATCGCAAATATTTGTCACTCTTCTGCTGGGGCCAGTTAATAACTATCACAAATATGTGACACTCTTCTGCTGGGGCCAGTTATTAACTATCACAAATATGTGACACTCTTCTGCTGGGGCCAGTTATTAACTATCACAAATATGTGACACTCTTCTGCTGGGGCCAGTTATTAACTATCACAAATATGTGACACTCTTCTGCTGGGGCCAGTTATTAACTATCACAAATATGTGACACTCTTCTGCTGGGGCCAGTTATTAACTATCACAAATATGTGACACTCTTCTACTGGGGCCAGTTAGTAAATATGTGACACTCCTCTGCTGGGGCCAGTTATTAACTATCACAAATATGTGACACTCTTCTGCTGGGGCCAGTTAGTAAATATGTGACACTCTTCTGCTGGGGCCAGTTATTAACTATAGCAAATATGTGACACTCTTCTACTGGGGCCAGTTATTAACTATCACAAATATGTGACACTCTTCTACTGGGGCCAGTTAGTAAATATGTGACACTCTTCTGCTGGGGCCAGTTATTAACTATCACAAATATGTGACACTCTTCTGCTGGGGCCAGTTAGTAAATATGTGACACTCTTCTGCTGGGTCCAGTTATTGACTATCGCAAATATGTGACACTCTTCTGCTGGGTCCAGTTATTGACTATCGCAAATATTTGGCACTCTTCTGCTGGGGCCAGTTATTAACTATCACAAATATGTGACACTTTTCTGCTGGGGCCAGTTATTAACTATCACAAATATGTGACACTCTTCTGCTGGGGCCAGTTATTAACTATCACAAATATATGACACTCTTCTGCTGGGTCCAGTTATTAACTATCACAAATATGTGACACTTTTCTGCTGGGGCCAGTTATTAACTATCACAAATATGTGACACTCTTCTGCTGGGGCCAGTTATTAACTATCACAAATATATGACACTCTTCTGCTGGGTCCAGTTATTAACTATCACAAATATTTGACACTCTAGTACTGGGGCCAGTTAGTAAATATGTGACACTCTTCTGCTGGGGCCAGTTATTAACTATCACAAATATGTGACACTCTTCTACTGGGGCCAGTTAGTAAATATGTAACACTCTTCTGCTGGGGCCAGTTATTAACTATCACATATATGTGACACTCTTCTGCTGGGGCCAGTTAGTAAATATGTGACACTCTTCTGCTGGGGCCAGTTATTAACTATCACAAATATGTGACACACTTCTGCTGGGGCCAGTTAGTAAATATGTGACACTCTAGTACTGGGGCCAGTTAGTAAATATGTGACACTCTTCTGCTGGGGCCAGTTATTAACTATCAGAAATATGTGACACTCTTCTGCTGGGGCCAGTTAGTAAATATATGACACTCTTCTGCTGGGGCCAGTTATTAACTATCACAAATATGTGACACTCTTCTGCTGGGGCCAGTTATTAACTATCGCAAACTATGTGACACTCTTCTGCTGGGGCCAGTTATTAACTATCGCAAATATGTGACACTCTTCTGCTGGGGCCAGTTATATAACTATCGCAAATATTTGACACTCTTCTGCTGGGGCCAGTTAATAACTATCACAAATATGTGACACTCTTCTGCTGGGGCCAGTTATTAACTATCACAAATATGTGACACTCTTCTGCTGGGGCCAGTTATTTACTATCACAAATATGTGACACTCTTCTGCTGGGGCCAGTTATTAACTATCACAAATATGTGACACTCTTCTACTAGGGCCAGTTAGTAAATATGTAACACTCTTCTGCTGGGGCCAGTTATTAACTATCACATATATGTGACACTCTTCTGCTGGGGCCAGTTAGTAAATATGTGACACTCTTCTGCTGGGGCCAGTTATTAACTATCACAAATATGTGACACACTCTGCTGGGGCCAGTTATTAAATATGTGACACTCTAGTACTGGGGCCAGTTAGTAAATATGTGACACTCTTCTGCTGGGGCCAGTTAGTAAATATATGAAACTCTTCTGCTGGGGCCAGTTATTAACTATCACAAATATTTGACAATCTTCTGCTGGGGCCAGTTATTAACTATCGCAACTATGTGACACTCTTCTGCTGGGGCCAGTTATTAACTATCGCAAATATGTGACACTCTTCTGCTGGGTCCAGTTATTAACTATCACAAATATGTGACACTCTTCTGCTGGGGCCAGTTATTAACTATCACAAATATGTGACACTCTTCTGCTGGGGCCAGTTATTAACTATCACAAATATGTGACACTCTTCTGCTGGGGCCAGTTAGTAAATATGTGACACTATTCTGCTGGGGCCAGTTATTAACTCTAGCAAATATGTGACACTCTTCTGCTGGGGCCAGTTAGTAAATATGTGACACTCTTCTGCTGGGTCCAGTTATTGACTATCGCAAATATGTGACACTCTTCTGCTGGGTCCAGTTATTGACTATCGCAAATATTTGGCACTCTTCTGCTGGGGCCAGTTAATAACTATCACAAATATGTGACACTCTTCTGATGGGGCCAGTTATTAACTATCACAAATATGTGACACTCTTCTGCTGGGGCCAGTTATTAACTATCACAAATATGTGACACTCTTCTGCTGGGGCCAGTTATTAACTATCACAAATATGTGACACTCTTCTGCTGGGGCCAGTTATTAACTATCACAAATATGTGACCCTCTTCTGCTGGGGCCAGTTATTAACTATCACAAATATGTGACACTCTTCTACTGGGGCCAGTTAGTAAATATGTGACTCTCCTCTGCTGGGGCCAGTTATTAACTATCACAAATATGTGACACTCTTCTGCTGGGGCCAGTTAGTAAATATGTGACACTCTTCAGCTGGGGCCAGTTATTAACTATAGCAAATATGTGACACTCTTCTACTGGGGCCAGTTATTAACTATCACAAATATGTGACACTCTTCTACTGGGGCCAGTTAGTAAATATGTGACACTCTTCTGCTGGGGCCAGTTATTAACTATCACAAATATGTGACACTCTTCTGCTGGGGCCAGTTAATAACTATCACAAATATGTGACACTCTTCTGCTGGGGCCAGTTAATAACTATCGCAAATATGTGACACTCTTCTGCTGGGGCCAGTTAATAACTATCGCAAATATGTGACACTCTTCTGCTGGGGCCAGTTAATAACTATCACAAATATGTGACACTCTTCTGCTGGGGCCAGTTAATAACTATCACAAATATGTGACGCTCTTCTGCTGGGGCCAGTTAATAACTATCACAAATATGTGACACTCTTCTGCTAAGGCCAGTTATTAACTATCGCAAATATGTGACACTCTTCTGCTGGGGCCAGTTATTATCTATCACAAATATGTGATACTCTTCTGCTGGGGCCAGTTATTAACTATCACAAATATGTGACACTCTTCTGCTGGGGCCAGTTATTAAATATCACAAATATGTGACACTCTTCTGCTGGGGCCAGTTAATAACTATCACAAATATGTGACACTCTTCTGCTAAGGCCAGTTATTAACTATCGCAAATATGTGACACTCTTCTGCTGGGGCCAGTTATTAACTATCGCAAATATGTGACACTCTTCTGCTGGGGCCAGTTATTAACTATTGCAAATATGTGACACTCTTCTGCTGGGGCCAGTTATTATCTATCACAAATATGTGACACTCTTCTGCTGGGGCCAGTTATTAACTATCGCAAATATGTGACACTCTTCTGCTGGGGCCAGTTATTAACTATCACAAATATGTGGCACTCTTCTGCTGGGGCCAGTTATTAACTATCACAAATATGTGAAACTCTTCTGCTGGGGCCAGTTATTAACTATCACAAATATGTGAAACTCTTCTGCTGGGGCCAGTTATTAACTATCACAAATATGTGACACTCTTCTGCTGGGGCCAGTTAATAACTATCACAAATATGTGACACTCTTCTGCTGGGGCCAGTTATTAAATATCATAAATATGTGACACTCTTCTGCTGGGTCCCGTTATTAACTATTACAAATATGTGACACTCTTCTGCTGCGGCCAGTTAGCAAATATGTGACACTCTTCTGCTGGGGCCAGTTATTAACTATCACAAATATGTGACACTCTTCTGCTGCGGCCAGTTAGCAAATATGTGACACTCTTCTGCTGGGGCCAGTTAGTAAATATGTGACATTCTTCTGCTGGGGCCAGTTATTAACTATCACAAATATGTGACACTCTAGTACTGGGGCCAGTTAGTAAATATGTGACACTCTTCTGCTGGGGCCAGTTATTAACTATCGCAAATATGTGACACTCTTCTGCTGGGGCCAGTTATTAACTATCACAAATATGTGACACTCTTCTGCTGGGGCCAGTTATTAAATATCACAAATATGTGACACTCTTCTGCTGGGGCCAGTTATTAAATATCACAAATATGTGACACTCTTCTGCTGGGGCCAGTTAATAACTATCACAAATATGTGACACTCTTCTGCTAAGGCCAGTTATTAACTATCGCAAATATGTGACACTCTTCTGCTGGGGCCAGTTATTAACTATCACAAATATGTGACACTCTTCTGCTGAGGACAGTTATTAAATATCACAAATATGTGACACTCTTCTGGTGGGGCCAGTTATTAAATATCACAAATATGTGACACTCTTCTGCTGGGGCCAGTTAATAACTATCACAAATATGTGACACTCTTCTGCTGGGGCCAGTTAATAACTATCGCAAATATGTGACACTCTTCTGCTGGGGCCAGTTATTAACTATCGCAAATATGTGACACTATTCTGCTGGGGCCAGTTATTAACTATCACAAATATGTGACACTCTTCTGCTGGGGCCAGTTATTAACTATCACAAATATGTGACACTCTTCTGCTGGGGCCAGTTATTAACTATCACAAATATGTGACACTCTTCTGCTGGGGCCAGTTAATAACTATCACAAATATGTGACACTCTTCTGCTGGGGCCAGTTATTAACTATCACAAATATGTGATACTCTTCTGCTGGGGCCAGTTAATAACTATCGCAAATATGTGACACTCTTCTGCTGGGGCCAGTTATTATCTATCACAAATATGTGACACTCTTCTGCTGGGGCCAGTTATTAACTATCACAAATATGTGACACTCTTCTGCTGGGGCCAGTTATTAAATATCACAAATATGTGACACTCTTCTGCTGGGGCCAGTTATTAAATATCATAAATATGTGACACTCTTCTGCTGGGTCCAGTTATTAACTATTACAAATATATGACACTCTTCTGCTGCGGCCAGTTAGCAAATATGTGACACTCTTCTGCTGGGGCCAGTTAGTAAATATGTGACATTCTTCTGCTGGGGCCAGTTATTAACTATCACAAATATGTGACACTCTAGTACTGGGGCCAGTTAGTAAATATGTGACACTCTTCTGCTGGGGCCAGTTATTAACTATCGCAAATATGTGACACTCTTCTGCTCGGGCCAGTCATTAACTATCGCAAATATGTGACACTCTTCTGCTGGGGCCAGTTATTAACTATCACAAATATGTGACACTCTTCTGCTGGGGCCAGTTATTAAATATCACAAATATGTGACACTCTTCTGCTGGGGCCAGTTAATAACTATCGCAAATATGTGACACTCTTCTGCTGGGGCCAGTTAATAACTATCGCAAATATGTGACACTCTTCTGCTGGGGCCAGTTATTAACTATCACAAATATGTGACACTCTTCTGCTGGGGCCAGTTATTAACTATCACAAATATGTGACACTCTTCTGCTGGGGCCAGTTATTAACTATCACAAATATGTGACACTCTTCTGCTGGGGCCAGTTATTAACTATCACAAATATGTGACACTCTTCTGCTGGGGCCAGTTAATAACTATCACAAATATGTGACACTCTTCTGCTGGGGCCAGTTAATAACTATCGCAAATATGTGACACTCTTCTGCTGGGGCCAGTTATTAACTATCACAAATATGTGACACTCTTCTGCTGGGGCCAGTTATTAACTATCACAAATATGTGACACTCTTCTGCTGGGGCCAGTTATTAACTATCACAAATATGTGACACTCTTCTGCTGGGGCCAGTTATTAACTATCACAAATATGTGACACTCTTCTGCTGGGGCCAGTTATTAACTATCACAAATATGTGACACTCTTCTGCTGGGGCCAGTTATTAACTATCACAAATATGTGACACTCTTCTGCTGGGGCCAGTTATTAACTATCACAAATATGTGACACTCTTCTGCTGGGGCCAGTTATTAACTATCACAAATATGTGACACTCTTCTGCTGGGGCCAGTTATTAACTATCACAAATATGTGACACTCTTCTGCTGGGGCCAGTTATTAACTATCACAAATATGTGACACTCTTCTGCTGGGGCCAGTTATTAACTATCACAAATATGTGACACTCTTCTGCTGGGGCCAGTTATTAACTATCACAAATATGTGACACTCTTCTGCTGGGGCCAGTTATTAACTATCACAAATATGTGACACTCTTCTGCTGGGGCCAGTTATTAACTATCACAAATATGTGACACTCTTCTGCTGGGGCCAGTTATTAACTATCACAAATATGTGACACTCTTCTGCTGGGGCCAGTTATTAACTATCACAAATATGTGACACTCTTCTGCTGGGGCCAGTTATTAACTATCACAAATATGTGACACTCTTCTGCTGGGGCCAGTTATTAACTATCACAAATATGTGACACTCTTCTGCTGGGGCCAGTTATTAACTATCACAAATATGTGACACTCTTCTGCTGGGGCCAGTTATTAACTATCACAAATATGTGACACTCTTCTGCTGGGGCCAGTTATTAACTATCACAAATATGTGACACTCTTCTGCTGGGGCCAGTTATTAACTATCACAAATATGTGACACTCTTCTGCTGGGGCCAGTTATTAACTATCACAAATATGTGACACTCTTCTGCTGGGGCCAGTTATTAACTATCACAAATATGTGACACTCTTCTGCTGGGGCCAGTTATTAACTATCACAAATATGTGACACTCTTCTGCTGGGGCCAGTTAATAACTATCACAAATATGTGACACTCTTCTGCTGGGGCCAGTTATTAACTATCACAAATATGTGACACTCTTCTGCTGGGGCCAGTTATTAACTATCACAAATATGTGACACTCTTCTGCTGGGGCCAGTTATTAACTATCACAAATATGTGACACTCTTCTGCTGGGGCCAGTTATTAACTATCACAAATATGTGACACTCTTCTGCTGGGGCCAGTTATTAACTATCACAAATATGTGACACTCTTCTGCTGGGGCCAGTTAATAACTATCACAAATATGTGACACTCTTCTGCTGGGGCCAGTTATTAACTATCACAAATATGTGACACTCTTCTGCTGGGGCCAGTTATTAACTATCACAAATATGTGACACTCTTCTGCTGGGGCCAGTTATTAACTATCACAAATATGTGACACTCTTCTGCTGGGGCCAGTTATTAACTATCACAAATATGTGACACTCTTCTGCTGGGGCCAGTTATTAACTATCACAAATATGTGACACTCTTCTGCTGGGGCCAGTTATTAACTATCACAAATATGTGACACTCTTCTGCTGGGGCCAGTTATTAACTATCACAAATATGTGACACTCTTCTGCTGGGGCCAGTTATTAACTATCACAAATATGTGACACTCTTCTGCTGGGGCCAGTTATTAACTATCACAAATATGTGACACTCTTCTGCTGGGGCCAGTTATTAACTATCACAAATATGTGACACTCTTCTGCTGGGGCCAGTTAATAACTATCACAAATATGTGACACTCTTCTGCTGGGGCCAGTTATTAACTATCACAAATATGTGACACTCTTCTGCTGGGGCCAGTTATTAACTATCACAAATATGTGACACTCTTCTGCTGGGGCCAGTTATTAACTATCACAAATATGTGACACTCTTCTGCTGGGGCCAGTTATTAACTATCACAAATATGTGACACTCTTCTGCTGGGGCCAGTTATTATACAAATATGTGACACTCTTCTGCTGGGGCCAGTTAGTAAATATGTGACACTCTTCTGCTGGGGCCAGTTATTAACTATCACAAATATGTGACACTCTTCTGCTGGGGCCAGTTATTAACTATCACAAATATGTGACACTCTTCTGCTGGGGCCAGTTATTAACTATCACAAATATGTGACACTCTTCTGCTGGGGCCAGTTATTAAATATCACAAATATGTGACACTCTTCTGCTGGGGCCAGTTAATAACTATCACAAATATGTGACACTCTTCTGCTGGGGCCAGTTATTAACTATCGCAAATATGTGACACTCTTCTGCTGGGGCCAGTTATTAACTATCACAAATATGTGACACTCTTCTGCTGGGGCCAGTTATTAACTATCACAAATATGTGACACTCTTCTGCTGGGGCCAGTTATTAAATATCACAAATATGTGACACTCTTCTGCTGGGGCCAGTTATTAAATATCACAAATATGTGACACTCTTCTGCTGGGGCCAGTTAATAACTATCACAAATATGTGACACTCTTCTGCTAAGGCCAGTTATTAACTATCGCAAATATGTGACACTCTTCTGCTGGGGCCAGTTATTAACTATCGCAAATATGTGACACTCTTCTGCTGGGGCCAGTTATTAACTGTCACAAATATGTGACACTCTTCTAATGGGGCCAGTTATTAACTATCACAAATATGTGACACTCTTCTGCTGGGGCCAGTTATTAACTATCACAAATATGTGACACTCTTCTGCTGGGGCCAGTTATTAAATATCATAAATATGTGACACTCTTCTGCTGGGTCCAGTTATTAACTATTACAAATATGTGACACTCTTCTGCTGGGGCCAGTTATTAACTATTACAAATATGTGACACTCTTCTGCTGGGGCCAGTTATTAACTATTACAAATATGTGACACTCTTCTGCTGGGGCCAGTTATTAACTATTACAAATATGTGACACTCTTCTGCTGCGGCCAGTTAGCAAATATGTGACATTCTTCTGCTGGGGCCAGTTATTAACTATCACAAATATGTGACACTCTTCTGCTCGGGCCAGTTATTAACTATAGCAAATATGTGACACTCTTCTGCTGGGGCCAGTTATTAACTATCACAAATATGTGACACTCTTCTGCTGGGGCCAGTTATTAAATATCACAAATATGTGACACTCTTCTGCTGGGGCCAGTTAATAACTATCGCAAATATGTGACACTCTTCTGCTGGGGCCAGTTATTATCTATCACAAATATGTGACACTCTTCTGCTGGGGCCAGTTATTAACTATCACAAATATGTGACACTCTTCTGCTGGGGCCAGTTATTAAATATCACAAATATGTGACACTCTTCTGCTGGGGCCAGTTAATAACTATCACAAATATGTGACACTCTTCTGCTAAGGCCAGTTATTAACTATCGCAAATATGTGACACTCTTCTGCTGGGGCCAGTTAGTAAATATGTGACACTCTTCTGCTGGGGCCAGTTATTAACTATCACAAATATGTGACACTCTTCTGCTGGGGCCAGTTATTAACTATCGCAAATATGTGACACTCTTCTGCTGGGGCCAGTTATTAACTATCGCAAATATGTGACACTCTTCTGCTGGGGCCAGTTATTAACTATCACAAATATGTGACACTCTTCTGCTGGGGCCAGTTATTAAATATCACAAATATGTGACACTCTTCTGCTGGGGCCAGTTAATAACTATCGCAAATATGTGACACTCTTCTGCTGGGGCCAGTTATTAACTATCACAAATATGTGACACTCTTCTGCTGGGGCCAGTTATTAACTATCACAAATATGTGACACTCTTCTGCTGGGGCCAGTTAATAACTATCACAAATATGTGACACTCTTCTGCTGGGGCCAGTTATTAACTATCACAAATATGTGACACTCTTCTGCTGGGGCCAGTTATTAACTATCACAAATATGTGACACTCTTCTGCTGGGGCCAGTTATTAACTATCACAAATATGTGACACTCTTCTGCTGGGGCCAGTTAGTAAATATGTGACACTCTTCTGCTGGGGCCAGTTATTAACTATCACAAATATGTGACACTCTTCTACTGGGGCCAGTTAGTAAATATGTGACACTCTTCTGCTGGGGCCAGTTAGTAAATATGTGACACTCTTCTGCTGGGGCCAGTTATTAACTATCACAAATATGTGACACTCTTCTGCTGGGGCCAGTTATTAACTATCACAAATATGTGACACTCTTCTGCTGGGGCCAGTTAGTAAATATGTGACACTCTTCTGCTGGGGCCAGTTATTAACTATCACAAATATGTGACACTCTTCTGCTGGGGCCAGTTATTAACTATCACAAATATGTGACACTCTTCTGCTGGGGCCAGTTATTAACTATCACAAATATGTGACACTCTTCTGCTGGGGCCAGTTAATAACTATCACAAATATGTGACACTCTTCTGCTGGGGCCAGTTATTAACTATCACAAATATGTGACACTCTTCTGCTGGGGCCAGTTATTAACTATCACAAATATGTGACACTCTTCTGCTGGGGCCAGTTATTAACTATCACAAATATGTGACACTCTTCTGCTGGGGCCAGTTAATAACTATCACAAATATGTGACACTCTTCTGCTGGGGCCAGTTATTAACTATCACAAATATGTGACACTCTTCTGCTGGGGCCAGTTATTAACTATCACAAATATGTGACACTCTTCTGCTGGGGCCAGTTATTAACTATCACAAATATGTGACACTCTTCTGCTGGGGCCAGTTATTAACTATCACAAATATGTGACACTCTTCTGCTGGGGCCAGTTAGTAAATATGTGACACTCTTCTGCTGGGGCCAGTTATTAACTATCACAAATATGTGACACTCTAGTACTGGGGCCAGTTAGTAAATATGTGACACTCTTCTGCTGGGGCCAGTTATTAACTATCACAAATATGTGACACTCTTCTACTGGGGCCAGTTAGTAAATATGTGACACTCTTCTGCTGGGGCCAGTTATTAACTATCACAAATATGTGACACTCTTCTGCTGGGGCCAGTTAGTAAATATGTGACACTCTTCTGCTGGGGCCAGTTAGTAAATATGTGACACTCTTCTGCTGGGGCCAGTTATTAACTATCACAAATATGTGACACTCTTCTACTGGGGCCAGTTAGTAAATATGTGACACTCTTCTGCTGGGGCCAGTTATTAACTATCAGAAATATGTGACACTCTTCTACTGGGGCCAGTTAGTAAATATGTGACACTCTTCTGCTGGGGCCAGTTAGTAAATATGTGACACTCTTCTGCTGGGGCCAGTTATTAACTATCAGAAATATGTGACACTCTTCTGCTGGTGCCAGTTATTAACTATCACAAATATGTGACACTCTAGTACTGGGGCCAGTTAGTAAATATGTGACACTGTTCTGCTGGGGCCAGTTATTAACTATCACAAATATGTGACACTCTTCTACTGGGGCCAGTTAGTAAATATGTGACACTCTTCTGCTGGGGCCAGTTATTAACTATCAGAAATATGTGACACTCTTCTACTGGGGCCAGTTAGTAAATATGTGACACTCTTCTGCTGGGGCCAGTTAGTAAATATGTGACACTCTTCTGCTGGGGCCAGTTATTAACTATCACAAATATTTGACACTCTTCTGCTGGGGCCAGTTATTAACTATCGCAACTATGTGACACTCTTCTGCTGGGGCCAGTTAGAAAATATGTAACACTCTTCTGCTGGGGCCAGTTATTAACTATCGCAAATATGTGACACTCTTCTGCTGGGGCCAGTTATTGACTATCGAAAAAATTTGACACTCTTCTGCTGGGGCCAGTTAATAACTATCACAAATATGTGACACTCTTCTGCTGGGTCCAGTTATTAACTATCACAAATATGTGACACTCTTCTGCTGCGGCCAGTTAGCAAATATTTGACACTCTTCTGCTGGGGCCAGTTATTGACTATCGAAAAAATTTGACACTCTTCTGCTGGGGCCAGTTAATAACTAACACAAACATGTGACACTCTTCTGCTGGGGCCAGTTATTAACTATCACAAATATGTGACACTCTTCTGCTGCGGCCACTTAGCAAATATTTGACACTCTTCTGCTGGGGCCAGTTATTAACTATCACAAATATGTGACACTCTTCTGCTGGGGCCAGTTATTAAATATCACAAATATGTGACACTCTTCTGCTGGGGCCAGTTATTAACTATCACAAATATGTGACACTCTTCTGCTGGGGCCAGTTATTAACTATCACAAATATGTGACACTCTTCTGCTGGGGCCAGTTATTAAATATCACAAATATGTGACACTCTTCTGCTGGGGCCAGTTAATAACTATCGCAAATATGTGACACTCTTCTGCTGGGGCCAGTTATTATCTATCACAAATATGTGACACTCTTCTGCTGGGGCCAGTTATTAACTATCACAAATATGTGACACTCTTCTGCTGGGGCCAGTTATTAACTATCACAAATATGTGACACTCTTCTGCTGGGGCCAGTTAATAACTATCACAAATATGTGACACTCTTCTGCTGGGGCCAGTTATTAACTATCACAAATATGTGACACTCTTCTGCTGGGGCCAGTTAGTAAATATGTGACACTCTTCTGCTGGGGCCAGTTATTAACTATCACAAATATGTGACACTCTAGTACTGGGGCCAGTTAGTAAATATGTGACACTCTTCTGCTGGGGCCAGTTATTAACTATCGCAAATATGTGACACTCTTCTGCTGGGGCCAGTTATTAACTATCACAAATATGTGACACTCTTCTGCTGGGGCCAGTTATTAACTATCACAAATATGTGACACTCTTCTGCTGGGGCCAGTTATTAACTATCACAAATATGTGACACTCTTCTGCTGGGGCCAGTTATTAACTATCACAAATATGTGACACTCTTCTGCTGGGGCCAGTTATTAACTATCACAAATATGTGACACTCTTCTGCTGGGGCCAGTTAATAACTATCACAAATATGTGACACTCTTCTGCTAAGGCCAGTTATTAACTATCGCAAATATGTGACACTCTTCTGCTGGGGCCAGTTAGTAAATATGTGACACTCTTCTGCTGGGGCCAGTTATTAACTATCACAAATATGTGACACTCTTCTGCTGGGGCCAGTTAATAACTATCACAAATATGTGACACTCTTCTGCTGGGGCCAGTTATTAACTATCACAAATATGTGACACTCTTCTGCTGGGGCCAGTTAGTAAATATGTGACACTCTTCTGCTGGGGCCAGTTAGTAAATATGTGACACTCTTCTGCTGGGGCCAGTTATTAACTATCACAAATATGTGACACTCTTCTGCTGGGGCCAGTTATTAACTATCACAAATATGTGACACTCTTCTGCTGGGGCCAGTTAGTAAATATGTGACACTCTTCTGCTGGGGCCAGTTATTAACTATCACAAATATGTGACACTCTTCTGCTGGGGCCAGTTATTAACTATCACAAATATGTGACACTCTTCTGCTGGGTCCAGTTATTGACTATCGCAAATATGTGACACTCTTCTGCTGGGGCCAGTTAATAACTATCACAAATATGTGACACTCTTCTGCTGGGGCCAGTTATTAACTATCACAAATATGTGACACTCTTCTGCTGGGGCCAGTTATTAACTATCACAAATATGTGACACTCTTCTGCTGGGGCCAGTTATTAACTATCACAAATATGTGACACTCTTCTGCTGGGGCCAGTTATTAACTATCGCAAATATGTGACACTCTTCTGCTGGGGCCAGTTATTAACTATCACAAATATGTGACACTCTTCTGCTGGGGCCAGTTATTAACTATCACAAATATGTGACACTCTTCTGCTGGGGCCAGTTATTAACTATCACAAATATGTGACACTCTTCTGCTGGGGCCAGTTATTAACTATCACAAATATGTGACACTCTTCTGCTGGGGCCAGTTATTAACTATCACAAATATGTGACACTCTTCTGCTGGGGCCAGTTAGTAACAATATGTGACACTCTTCTGCTGGGGCCAGTTATTAACTATCACAAATATGTGACACTCTTCTGCTGGGGCCAGTTATTAACTATCACAAATATGTGACACTCTTCTGCTGGGGCCAGTTATTAACTATCACAAATATGTGACACTCTTCTGCTGGGGCCAGTTATTAACTATCACAAATATGTGACACTCTTCTGCTGGGGCCAGTTATTAACTATCACAAATATGTGACACTCTTCTGCTGGGGCCAGTTATTAACTATCACAAATATGTGACACTCTTCTGCTGGGGCCAGTTAATAACTATCACAAATATGTGACACTCTTCTGCTGGGGCCAGTTATTAACTATCACAAATATGTGACACTCTTCTGCTGGGGCCAGTTAATAACTATCACAAATATGTGACACTCTTCTGCTGGGTCCAGTTATTAACTATCACAAATATGTGACACTCTTCTGCTGCGGCCAGTTAGCAAATATTTGACACTCTTCTGCTGGGGCCAGTTATTAACTATCACAAATATGTGACACTCTTCTGCTGGGGCCAGTTATTAAATATCACAAATATGTGACACTCTTCTGCTGGGGCCAGTTATTAACTATCACAAATATGTGACACTCTTCTGCTGGGGCCAGTTATTAACTATCACAAATATGTGACACTCTTCTGCTGGGTCCAGTTATTAACTATCGCAAATATGTGACACTCTTCTGCTGGGTCCAGTTATTAACTATCACAAATATGTGACACTCTTCTGCTGGGGCCAGTTATTAACTATCACAAATATGTGACACTCTTCTGCTGGGGCCAGTTAATAACTATCACAAATATGTGACACTCTTCTGCTGGGGCCAGTTATTAACTATCACAAATATGTGACACTCTTCTGCTGGGGCCAGTTATTAACTATCACAAATATGTGACACTCTTCTGCTGGGGCCAGTTATTAACTATCGCAAATATGTGACACTCTTCTGCTGGGGCCAGTTATTAACTATCACAAATATGTGACACTCTTCTGCTGGGGCCAGTTATTAACTATCACAAATATGTGACACTCTTCTGCTGGGGCCAGTTATTAACTATCACAAATATGTGACACTCTTCTGCTGGGGCCAGTTATTAACTATCACAAATATGTGACACTCTTCTGCTGGGGCCAGTTAATAACTATCGCAAATATGTGACACTCTTCTGCTGGGGCCAGTTATTAACTATCACAAATATGTGACACTCTTCTGCTGGGGCCAGTTATTAACTATCACAAATATGTGACACTCTTCTGCTGGGGCCAGTTATTAACTATCACAAATATGTGACACTCTTCTGCTGGGGCCAGTTATTAACTATCACAAATATGTGACACTCTTCTGCTGGGGCCAGTTATTAACTATCACAAATATGTGACACTCTTCTGCTGGGGCCAGTTATTAACTATCACAAATATGTGACACTCTTCTGCTGGGGCCAGTTATTAACTATCACAAATATGTGACACTCTTCTGCTGGGGCCAGTTATTAACTATCACAAATATGTGACACTCTTCTGCTGGGGCCAGTTATTAACTATCACAAATATGTGACACTCTTCTGCTGGGGCCAGTTATTAACTATCACAAATATGTGACACTCTTCTGCTGGGGCCAGTTAATAACTATCACAAATATGTGACACTCTTCTGCTGGGGCCAGTTATTAACTATCACAAATATGTGACACTCTTCTGCTGGGGCCAGTTATTAACTATCACAAATATGTGACACTCTTCTGCTGGGGCCAGTTATTAACTATCACAAATATGTGACACTCTTCTGCTGGGGCCAGTTATTAACTATCACAAATATGTGACACTCTTCTGCTGGGGCCAGTTATTAACTATAGCAAATATGTGACACTCTTCTACTGGGGCCAGTTATTAACTATCACAAATATGTGACACTCTTCTGCTGGGTCCAGTTATTAACTATCACAAATATGTGACACTCTTCTTCTGGGTCCAGTTATTAACTATCACAAATATGTGACACTCTTCTGCTGGGGCCAGTTATTAACTATCACAAATATGTGACACTCTTCTGCTGAGGCCAGTTAGTAAATATGTGACACTCTTCTGCTGGGGCCAGTTATTAACTATCACAAATATGTGACACTCTTCTGCTGGGGCCAGTTATTAACTATCACAAATATGTGACACTCTTCTGCTGGGGCCAGTTATTAACTATCACAAATATGTGACACTCTTCTGCTGGGGCCAGTTATTAACTATCACAAATATGTGACACTCTTCTGCTGGGGCCAGTTAATAACTATCACAAATATGTGACACTCTTCTGCTGGGGCCAGTTATTAACTATCGCAAATATGTGACACTCTTCTGCTGGGGCCAGTTATTAACTATCACAAATATGTGACACTCTTCTGCTGGGGCCAGTTATTAACTATCACAAATATGTGACACTCTTCTGCTGGGGCCAGTTATTAACTATCACAAATATGTGACACTCTTCTGCTGGGGCCAGTTAATAACTATCACAAATATGTGACACTCTTCTGCTGGGGCCAGTTATTAACTATCACAAATATGTGACACTCTTCTGCTGGGGCCAGTTATTAACTATCACAAATATGTGACACTCTTCTGCTGGGGCCAGTTATTAACTATCACAAATATGTGACACTCTTCTGCTGGGGCCAGTTATTAACTATCACAAATATGTGACACTCTTCTGCTGGGGCCAGTTATTAACTATCACAAATATGTGACACTCTTCTGCTGGGGCCAGTTATTAACTATCACAAATATGTGACACTCTTCTGCTGGGGCCAGTTATTAACTATCACAAATATGTGACACTCTTCTGCTGGGGCCAGTTATTAACTATCACAAATATGTGACACTCTTCTGCTGGGGCCAGTTATTAACTATCACAAATATGTGACACTCTTCTGCTGGGGCCAGTTATTAACTATCACAAATATGTGACACTCTTCTGCTGGGGCCAGTTATTAACTATCACAAATATGTGACACTCTTCTGCTGGGGCCAGTTATTAACTATCACAAATATGTGACACTCTTCTGCTGGGGCCAGTTATTAACTATCACAAATATGTGACACTCTTCTGCTGGGGCCAGTTATTAACTATCACAAATATGTGACACTCTTCTGCTGGGGCCAGTTAATAACTATCACAAATATGTGACACTCTTCTGCTGGGGCCAGTTATTAACTATCACAAATATGTGACACTCTTCTGCTGGGGCCAGTTATTAACTATCACAAATATGTGACACTCTTCTGCTGGGGCCAGTTATTAACTATCACAAATATGTGACACTCTTCTGCTGGGGCCAGTTATTAACTATCACAAATATGTGACACTCTTCTGCTGGGGCCAGTTATTAACTATCACAAATATGTGACACTCTTCTGCTGGGGCCAGTTATTAACTATCACAAATATGTGACACTCTTCTGCTGGGGCCAGTTATTAACTATCACAAATATGTGACACTCTTCTGCTGGGGCCAGTTATTAACTATCACAAATATGTGACACTCTTCTGCTGGGGCCAGTTATTAACTATCACAAATATGTGACACTCTTCTGCTGGGGCCAGTTATTAACTATCACAAATATGTGACACTCTTCTGCTGGGGCCAGTTATTAACTATCACAAATATGTGACACTCTTCTGCTGGGGCCAGTTATTAACTATCACAAATATGTGACACTCTTCTGCTGGGGCCAGTTATTAACTATCACAAATATGTGACACTCTTCTGCTGGGGCCAGTTATTAACTATCACAAATATGTGACACTCTTCTGCTGGGGCCAGTTATTAACTATCGCAAATATGTGACACTCTTCTGCTGGGGCCAGTTATTAACTATCACAAATATGTGACACTCTTCTGCTGGGGCCAGTTATTAACTATCACAAATATGTGACACTCTTCTGCTGGGGCCAGTTATTAACTATCACAAATATGTGACACTCTTCTGCTGGGGCCAGTTATTAACTATCACAAATATGTGACACTCTTCTGCTGGGGCCAGTTATTAACTATCACAAATATGTGACACTCTTCTGCTGGGGCCAGTTATTAACTATCACAAATATGTGACACTCTTCTGCTGGGGCCAGTTATAACTATCACAAATATGTGACACTCTTCTGCTGGGGCCAGTTATTAACTATCACAAATATGTGACACTCTTCTGCTGGGGCCAGTTATTAACTATCACAAATATGTGACACTCTTCTGCTGGGGCCAGTTATTAACTATCACAAATATGTGACACTCTTCTGCTGGGGCCAGTTAATAACTATCACAAATATGTGACACTCTTCTGCTGGGGCCAGTTATTAACTATCACAAATATGTGACACTCTTCTGCTGGGGCCAGTTATTAACTATCACAAATATGTGACACTCTTCTGCTGGGGCCAGTTATTAACTATCACAAATATGTGACACTCTTCTGCTGGGGCCAGTTATTAACTATCACAAATATGTGACACTCTTCTGCTGGGGCCAGTTATTAACTATCACAAATATGTGACACTCTTCTGCTGGGGCCAGTTATTAACTATCACAAATATGTGACACTCTTCTGCTGGGGCCAGTTATTAACTATCACAAATATGTGACACTCTTCTGCTGGGGCCAGTTATTAACTATCACAAATATGTGACACTCTTCTGCTGGGGCCAGTTATTAACTATCACAAATATGTGACACTCTTCTGCTGGGGCCAGTTATTAACTATCACAAATATGTGACACTCTTCTGCTGGGGCCAGTTATTAACTATCACAAATATGTGACACTCTTCTGCTGGGGCCAGTTATTAACTATCACAAATATGTGACACTCTTCTGCTGGGGCCAGTTATTAACTATCACAAATATGTGACACTCTTCTGCTGGGGCCAGTTATAACTATCACAAATATGTGACACTCTTCTGCTGGGGCCAGTTATTAACTATCACAAATATGTGACACTCTTCTGCTGGGGCCAGTTATTAACTATCACAAATATGTGACACTCTTCTGCTGGGGCCAGTTAATAACTATCACAAATATGTGACACTCTTCTGCTGGGGCCAGTTATTAACTATCACAAATATGTGACACTCTTCTGCTGGGGCCAGTTATTAACTATCACAAATATGTGACACTCTTCTGCTGGGGCCAGTTATTAACTATCACAAATATGTGACACTCTTCTGCTGGGGCCAGTTATTAACTATCACAAATATGTGACACTCTTCTGCTGGGGCCAGTTATTAACTATCACAAATATGTGACACTCTTCTGCTGGGGCCAGTTATTAACTATCACAAATATGTGACACTCTTCTGCTGGGGCCAGTTATTAACTATCACAAATATGTGACACTCTTCTGCTGGGGCCAGTTATTAACTATCACAAATATGTGACACTCTTCTGCTGGGGCCAGTTATTAACTATCACAAATATGTGACACTCTTCTGCTGGGGCCAGTTATTAACTATCACAAATATGTGACACTCTTCTGCTGGGGCCAGTTATTAACTATCACAAATATGTGACACTCTTCTGCTGGGGCCAGTTATTAACTATCACAAATATGTGACACTCTTCTGCTGGGGCCAGTTATTAACTATCACAAATATGTGACACTCTTCTGCTGGGGCCAGTTAATAACTATCACAAATATGTGACACTCTTCTGCTGGGGCCAGTTATTAACTATCACAAATATGTGACACTCTTCTGCTGGGGCCAGTTATTAACTATCACAAATATGTGACACTCTTCTGCTGGGGCCAGTTATTAACTATCACAAATATGTGACACTCTTCTGCTGGGGCCAGTTATTAACTATCACAAATATGTGACACTCTTCTGCTGGGGCCAGTTATTAACTATCACAAATATGTGACACTCTTCTGCTGGGGCCAGTTAATAACTATCACAAATATGTGACACTCTTCTGCTGGGGCCAGTTATTAACTATCACAAATATGTGACACTCTTCTGCTGGGGCCAGTTATTAACTATCACAAATATGTGACACTCTTCTGCTGGGGCCAGTTATTAACTATCACAAATATGTGACACTCTTCTGCTGGGTCCAGTTATTAACTATCATAAATATGTGACACTCTTCTGCTGGGGCCAGTTATTAACTATCACAAATATGTGACACTCTTCTGCTGGGGCCAGTTATTAACTATCACAAATATGTGACACTCTTCTGCTGGGGCCAGTTATTAACTATCACAAATATGTGACACTCTTCTGCTGGGGCCAGTTATTAACTATCACAAATATGTGACACTCTTCTGCTGGGGCCAGTTAATAACTATCACAAATATGTGACACTCTTCTGCTGGGGCCAGTTATTAACTATCACAAATATGTGACACTCTTCTGCTGGGGCCAGTTATTAACTATCACAAATATGTGACACTCTTCTGCTGGGGCCAGTTATTAACTATCACAAATATGTGACACTCTTCTGCTGGGGCCAGTTATTAACTATCACAAATATGTGACACTCTTCTGCTGGGGCCAGTTATTAACTATCACAAATATGTGACACTCTTCTGCTGGGGCCAGTTATTAACTATCACAAATATGTGACACTCTTCTGCTGGGGCCAGTTATTAACTATCACAAATATGTGACACTCTTCTGCTGGGGCCAGTTATTAACTATCACAAATATGTGACACTCTTCTGCTGGGGCCAGTTATTAACTATCACAAATATGTGACACTCTTCTGCTGGGGCCAGTTATTAACTATCACAAATATGTGACACTCTTCTGCTGGGGCCAGTTATTAACTATCACAAATATGTGACACTCTTCTGCTGGGGCCAGTTATTAACTATCACAAATATGTGACACTCTTCTGCTGGGGCCAGTTATTAACTATCACAAATATGTGACACTCTTCTGCTGGGGCCAGTTAATAACTATCACAAATATGTGACACTCTTCTGCTGGGGCCAGTTATTAACTATCACAAATATGTGACACTCTTCTGCTGGGGCCAGTTATTAACTATCACAAATATGTGACACTCTTCTGCTGGGGCCAGTTATTAACTATCACAAATATGTGACACTCTTCTGCTGGGGCCAGTTATTAACTATCACAAATATGTGACACTCTTCTGCTGGGGCCAGTTATTAACTATCACAAATATGTGACACTCTTCTGCTGGGGCCAGTTATTAACTATCACAAATATGTGACACTCTTCTGCTGGGGCCAGTTATTAACTATCACAAATATGTGACACTCTTCTGCTGGGGCCAGTTAATAACTATCACAAATATGTGACACTCTTCTGCTGGGGCCAGTTATTAACTATCACAAATATGTGACACTCTTCTGCTGGGGCCAGTTATTAACTATCACAAATATGTGACACTCTTCTGCTGGGGCCAGTTATTAACTATCACAAATATGTGACACTCTTCTGCTGGGGCCAGTTATTAACTATCACAAATATGTGACACTCTTCTGCTGGGGCCAGTTATTAACTATCACAAATATGTGACACTCTTCTGCTGGGGCCAGTTATTAACTATCACAAATATGTGACACTCTTCTGCTGGGTCCAGTTATTAACTATCACAAATATGTGACACTCTTCTGCTGGGGCCAGTTAATAACTATCACAAATATGTGACACTCTTCTGCTGGGGCCAGTTATTAACTATCACAAATATGTGACACTCTTCTGCTGGGGCCAGTTAATAACTATCACAAATATGTGACACTCTTCTGCTGGGGCCAGTTATTAACTATCACAAATATGTGACACTCTTCTGCTGGGGCCAGTTAATAACTATCACAAATATGTGACACTCTTCTGCTGGGGCCAGTTATTAACTATCACAAATATGTGACACTCTTCTGCTGGGGCCAGTTATTAACTATCACAAATATGTGACACTCTTCTGCTGGGGCCAGTTATTAACTATCACAAATATGTGACACTCTTCTGCTGGGGCCAGTTATTAACTATCACAAATATGTGACACTCTTCTGCTGGGGCCAGTTATTAACTATCACAAATATGTGACACTCTTCTGCTGGGGCCAGTTAATAACTATCACAAATATGTGACACTCTTCTGCTGGGGCCAGTTATTAACTATCACAAATATGTGACACTCTTCTGCTGGGGCCAGTTAATAACTATCACAAATATGTGACACTCTTCTGCTGGGGCCAGTTATTAACTATCACAAATATGTGACACTCTTCTGCTGGGGCCAGTTATTAACTATCACAAATATGTGACACTCTTCTGCTGGGGCCAGTTATTAACTATCACAAATATGTGACACTCTTCTGCTGGGGCCAGTTATTAACTATCACAAATATGTGACACTCTTCTGCTGGGGCCAGTTATTAACTATCACAAATATGTGACACTCTTCTGCTGGGGCCAGTTAACTATCACAATATGTGACACTCTTCTGCTGGGGCCAGTTAATAACTATCACAAATATGTGACACTCTTCTGCTGGGGCCAGTTATTAACTATCACAAATATGTGACACTCTTCTGCTGGGGCCAGTTATTAACTATCACAAATATGTGACACTCTTCTGCTGGGGCCAGTTATTAACTATCACAAATATGTGACACTCTTCTGCTGGGGCCAGTTATTAACTATCACAAATATGTGACACTCTTCTGCTGGGGCCAGTTATTAACTATCACAAATATGTGACACTCTTCTGCTGGGTCCAGTTATTAACTATCACAAATATGTGACACTCTTCTGCTGGGGCCAGTTAATAACTATCACAAATATGTGACACTCTTCTGCTGGGTCCAGTTATTAACTATCACAAATATGTGACACTCTTCTGCTGGGGCCAGTTATTAACTATCACAAATATGTGACACTCTTCTGCTGGGGCCAGTTATTAACTATCACAAATATGTGACACTCTTCTGCTGGGTCCAGTTATTAACTATCACAAATATGTGACACTCTTCTGCTGGGGCCAGTTAATAACTATCACAAATATGTGACACTCTTCTGCTGGGGCCAGTTATTAACTATCACAAATATGTGACACTCTTCTGCTGGGGCCAGTTATTAACTATCACAAATATGTGACACTCTTCTGCTGGGGCCAGTTAATAACTATCACAAATATGTGACACTCTTCTGCTGGGGCCAGTTAATAACTATCACAAATATGTGACACTCTTCTGCTGGGGCCAGTTAATAACTATCACAAATATGTGACACTCTTCTGCTGGGGCCAGTTAATAACTATCACAAATATGTGACACTCTTCTGCTGGGGCCAGTTATTAACTATCACAAATATGTGACACTCTTCTGCTGGGGCCAGTTATTAACTATCACAAATATGTGACACTCTTCTGCTGGGGCCAGTTATTAACTATCACAAATATGTGACACTCTTCTGCTGGGGCCAGTTATTAACTATCACAAATATGTGACACTCTTCTGCTGGGGCCAGTTATTAACTATCACAAATATGTGACACTCTTCTGCTGGGGCCAGTTATTAACTATCACAAATATGTGACACTCTTCTGCTGGGGCCAGTTATTAACTATCGCAAATATGTGACACTTTTCTGCTGGGGCCAGTTAATAACTATCACAAATATTTCACACTCTTCTGCTGGGTCCAGTTATTAACTATCGCAAATATGTGACACTTTTCTGCTGGGGCCAGTTAATAACTATCACAAATATTTCACACTCTTCTGCTGGGTCCAGTTAATAACTATCACAAATATGTGACACTCTTCTGCTGGGTCCAGTTATTAACTATCGCAAATATGTGACACTTTTCTGCTTGGGCCAGTTAATAACTATCACAAATATTTCACACTCTTCTGCTGGGGCCAGTTATTAACTATCACAAATATGTGACACTCTTCTGCTGGGGCCAGTTAATAACTATCACAAATATGTGACACTCTTCTGCTGGGGCCAGTTATTAACTATCACAAATATGTGACACTCTTCTGCTGGGGCCAGTTAATAACTATCACAAATATGTGACACTCTTCTGCTGGGGCCAGTTAATAACTATCGTAAATATGTGACACTCTTCTGCTGGGTCCAGTTATTAACTATCACAAATATGTGACACTCTTCTGCTGGGTCCAGTTATTAACTATCACAAATATGTGACACTCTTCTGCTGGGTCCAGTTATTAACTATCACAAATATGTGACACTCTTCTGCTGAGGCCAGTTAGCAAATATGTGACACTCTTCTGCTGGGGCCAGTTATTAATTATCACAAATATGTGACACTCTTCTGCTGGGGCCAGTTAATAACTATCATAAATATGTGACACTCTTCTGCTGGGTCCAGTTATTAACTATCACAAATATGTGACACTATTCTGCTGGGGCCAGTTATTAACTATCACAAATATGTGACACTCTTCTACTGGGGCCAGTTAGTAAATATGTGACATATGTGATAGTTATTAACTGGCCCCAGCAGAAAAGTGTCACATATTTGCGATAGTTAATAACTAGCCCCAGCAGAATAGTGTCACATATTTGTGATAGTTAATAACTGGACCCAGCAGAAGAGTGTCACATATTTATGATAGTTATTAACTGGCCCCAGCAGAAGAGTGTCACATATTTGTGATAATTAATAACTGGCCCCAGCAGAAGAGTGTCACATATTTGTGATAGTTAATAACTGGACCCAGCAGAAGAGTGTCACATATTTGTGATAGTTATTAACTGGCCCCAGCAGAAGAGTGTCACATATTTGTGTTAGTTATTAACTGGACCCAGCAGAAGAGTGTCACATATTTGTGATAGTTATTAACTGGACCCAGCAGAAGAGTGTCACATATTTGTGATAGTTATTAACTGGCCCCAGCAGAAGAGTGTCACATATTTGTGATAGTTATTAACTGGCCCCAGCAGAAGAGTGTCACATATTTGTGATAGTTATTAACTGGCCCCAGCAGAAGAGTGTCAAATATTTGCGATAGTCAATAACTGGACCCAGCAGAAGAGTGTCACATATTTGTGTTAGTTATTAACTGGACCCAGCAGAAGAGTGTCACATATTTGTGATAGTTATTAACTGGACCCAGCAGAAGAGTGTCACATATTTGTGATAGTTATTAACTGGCCCCAGCAGAAGAGTGTCACATATTTGTGATAGTTATTAACTGGCCCCAGCAGAAGAGTGTCAAATATTTGCGATAGTCAATAACTGGACCCAGCAGTTCAGTTATTCAGTTAACACGTTCATCTCGAAGACGAGTTCGTTCAGAATCAGCTACATTACATATAGCAGGTCGGCTGACTCGATTTACTTCTCATACATTCCCTTAGCGTCAGTGCATTTCCCTGTTGAAGCCGAGCGTCCATTGACTTCAATGGGGCTGCTCTGGACAGTTTTTTTCAGTGCTCCGAAAATAGACGGTCATTGGATAAATGCTGCGATTATGTGTCCCGCCCACGGACTCTCAGCGTCTCTGGGGGTGAATGAGGAGTGTTCTGGCCCGGACTCCGGGCTTCCGCGTGATGATTGGAGGATCTGTCGAAAGACTGCATCTCCTTTTGATTGACAGCGAATCTGTACTATAAGAAGTCACTGAAGCTATTTCGCGCTCAGTCCCATCGCGGATTTCTCAAGTGTAGTCCAAAGACAAACTGCTGCAACCTATTTCTTTATATTTGTTTGGCGAAATTGCTAGTCAATTTGCATAATACATTTCACACAATTATACACCACATTCCTTGTTTCAGTTTTACCAAGTTTAATATATTTTGTTTTAGAGCGTTCGTTCGTTCGTTCGTTCATTCATTCATTCATACAGTAGGCTAGGCTAGCGTCATACGGGTGAAACTGCGCACGATGGCAGACGGTGCTAATATTGTCGACCGTATTTTGGCGAAGCCATTTGAAAGTCTTCCTTATGAGGAAAAAATTTGAATTAAACAGCAGGGCAGATCAACACCTAAGATTGATTTAGTGCAAAAAATAGGGTAAATAAGTTTATAATGTAGGCCGAAAATGAGCTTCCCCTCTTTGAAAGACCAGCAGCCGCCACTGCATTTCATAGACAATAATACAGATTATATGCATATAAAAAAAGTTTAGTGAACATGATGAAAGGGTCTATAGAAGAGTCACATTTTATTTTTAATAATAATTACACACGCGCGCGCGCGCTCTCTCTCTCACACACACAAACGCGCGCTCTCTCTCTCTCTCTCTCACACACACACACAAACACACACACACACACACGCGCGCGCGCAGAGTGACGGGAGGAGCTTTGGATTATAATGCACATACTTATCCGAAGCACATCCATCTAACGGCAAAGCATACGAGCGTGGATATATCGAGAGCTCTTTGGGTTTGAATTCTACAGGTCTTTTTTCTTTAAATAAATATTTAATGGCTCGGAAATGGAGATAGCTTTGGTGAGTTTTGAGAAAATGGGCGATGGAGGCAGTGATGGAGAAATCTACCAAAAACAAAACTCGTTGGATCATCCACGTTTGGTCCAAACTGGACACAACAAAGACCTCTACACGAGAAGTCCACAACAGAGCTCGTGGAAAATGAATGACATGAACAACACAATGATGGGCTCCACTGAGAATACGGTGGATAATTACAGTCCTCGTCTATTTGCCGAGGACATTCTGGACTTTAACAATGAAAGCAATGAGCGAGTTCTCATCAATATCGCCGGACTGAGGTTCGAGACCCAGTTGGGCACCCTCAACCAGTTTCCCGACACTTTACTTGGAGATCCCGACAACAGAATCAAGTATTTCGACCCCCTCAGGAACGAGTATTTCTTCGATCGAAACCGACCCAGTTTTGACGGGATTCTCTATTTTTATCAGTCCGGCGGGAAAATCCGGCGACCAGTCAACGTGTCGATCGACGTATTCGCAGACGAAATACGATTTTACCAGCTTGGCGAAGAAGCGATGGACCGTTTCCGCGAGGACGAGGGTTTTATCAAAGAAGAAGAGAAACCTTTGCCCCAGAACGAGTTTCAGAAGCAAGTATGGCTCATTTTTGAGTATCCCGAAAGCTCCAGTCCCGCTCGGGGCATCGCCATCGTCTCCGTGCTCGTCATCACTATCTCGATCATCACCTTCTGTCTGGAAACTTTGCCCGAGTTTCGCGACGAGCGCGAGCTCCCAGTGACGATTCGCGCGATCAATGGCACTCAAGATCGCCCATCGCTCACTTTCAGCGACCCGTTCTTCGTCATCGAGACCACCTGCGTGATCTGGTTCACCTTTGAGCTTTTCGTGCGGTTCTTCGCCTGTCCCAGCAAGTCCGAGTTCTCCAAGACCATCATGAACATCATCGACATCATGTCCATCATGCCTTACTTCATCACTCTGGGCACGGAGCTGGCGGAGCAGCAGGGACAGGAGCACAACAACGGGCAGCAAGCCATGTCGCTGGCCATCCTGAGGGTCATCCGTTTGGTGCGTGTGTTCCGCATCTTCAAGCTCTCCAGACACTCCAAGGGGCTCCAGATCTTAGGTCAGACTCTCAAAGCCAGCATGCGAGAGCTCGGCCTGTTGATCTTCTTTCTTTTCATCGGCGTCATCTTGTTTTCTAGCGCCGTCTACTTCGCGGAGGCTGACGAACCAGAGTCGCACTTCTCCAGCATCCCAGACGCCTTCTGGTGGGCGGTGGTCACCATGACAACCGTTGGCTACGGCGACATGAGGCCGGTGACGGTGGGGGGCAAGATCGTGGGCTCTCTCTGCGCGATCGCAGGGGTGTTGACCATTGCCCTACCGGTGCCCGTCATCGTGTCTAACTTTAACTATTTCTATCACCGGGAAACCGACCAAGACCAGGCGTCCCTCAGAGACGAGCCCAACCCCGCGAGCCAATGCGATGAGCTACAGTTGGCGAGGAAATCGTCCCTTAACTCGAAAGAGGATGCAAACACGCCCATCGAGAAGACTAACATTAAAGCTAACAGCAGAATGGATATTAAGCGTTCCATTTATACATTTTGCTTGGATACAAGAGAAACAGATCTCTAGTCTGTGGAGAAATAAATCTCAAGTTAATGCGCCTGCACAATCAAAGGATCATCGCGCTGCTAAAATCCTGGAAAGTTGTATGGAGTTATTTTTTTAATCATTTGATCTCGCATCAGCAGCTTTCAAACGTTTTTAACGATTTTGGAAAGCATAACGTTTCATTCCAAAGAGGAAGTCATATGTTGTTGGGATGCTTTGAAATGTGATTTGATTCACAGTCTCTCAGGCCTTAACTCATCTACCACCTCTTGTGCACGGTTGCCCCATCTCTCCCTCTTATGTGAAAATATAACGGACTATTGCTGAAATCATAATGAGACTGTCTTGTCGGCCCTACAACACAATTCAGGAAGTTTGAAGTCAAAGGATTCAAGCAGAAACTGACTGTACAGGAGAAAAACTACTGCACCATGATGATCTTCTGAAACCAGAGGAGAACATGAAGAAAACAAGTGATCCACCCTGTAATAAGGTAAGTCTTGAAATTAGTTGTCCATGTTTTAGTTTTTGTCTGTGTTGGACATTTGCTGAAAAACAGAGGTTGTTATAATTGTTTGTGGTTTTAAAAAGTTGTATTGAGTCAGCATTAGACAGGCAGTCTCAAATATTCAGCAGAAATGTGTTTTTTTTTTTTATTGCAAATTAGTGCATTCTTGTTTTAGACATGTCTTAAGTTTAGAGATACAGACAAGCTTATACATGCTTTTATGTTATCCTGCCTGGATTAATGTAATGCCCTGTTTTCAACTTTAAAGCAATGTACTTTTTCATGGCAACAATCAAAACAAAATGGCAAAAAGAGCTGCAGCTCGATTTTTGACACAAATCAAGCTTTCCAGTCATATCCACTTCTTAATTCTTTGCATTGGTTACCAAGGTGATAGAGCTTTTGCTTTGAAGGCTGCAGGGGTATGGAACAGCCTGCCCTGGGATAGGAGATCTGCTGAATCTGAATCTGTTTTTGAATCTCCTCTAAAAACGTATTTTTATTCACTTGCATTTAGCACTTTGTGAATGTGTTGGGATATATTTGTATGTGTTTTTGATTTCATGTATTGTAAAGCACATTATATTGCTTAAAGGTGCTATACAAATACAATTTATAATGGAGTGAAATTAATGATATGACATTTCTATACAATTTTACTGCATTTAATGATCTACAAATCGTAGTACTAGTCTATAGGGTATTGATATTTGTTTTTCATATCTGTCAATAGCAATGATAATGCGGTTCTAGAAAGACTTTAAAAAGAGAGTTGCCATCAGGTGTGTGTGTGTGCCAGGCGACATCATGGACAAGGTTGTGCTATGAAGAGTAACATATCCTCTTTCACAGAGGATTAGATATTCCCCTGCTATAGGTTATATCACATAACCTTTTAGTATGTGTGTGTGTATGTGTGTTTGCATGGTGCATACTTGCTTTGGTTGCATAGATACATCAGACAGCTGCAACTGGACAGTGAGTAATTTAGGTCAGTACTGACATGAACAAATACTGTGATACCAGTGAAAAGGTAGAAGCACATCAAAAGTAGATATTTCATAAAAAAGTACTTTTATGTTGCCCTTATGTGGATTTTGAACTTGATTTTTTGGCACCGATTTACTTGCATTTTATGGACCTACAGAGCTGATATATTCTTATCAAAATCTTCATTTGTGTTCTGCAGAAGAAAGAAAGCCATACACATATGGGATGGCATGAGGGGGAGTAAATGATGAGAGAATATTCATTTTTGGGTGAACTATCCCTTTAATGTAGTCTGGGTTGTATATTCTATGCCTTGTGTAGTTTTGTTGATGTTTTTTCACCATGTTGAGATCACATGACCAGCTGAATACTACTCACATTATCTTAATAATTCCTTCATTATTGGACGCTTTCATTCGCTGAATAAATTAATCATGGCTGATACATTTTTAATTTTCTGGGAGAAGTGTCCACAGGGTAGTGCTAAATGAGAGTTGTAGTGAAATGACTACACTGAAGAGGAATGTATATTTTATTAATCCAACCATGTATCCCAAAACCCGACCCTAAACCTAACCTTCAAACATCAGTATTTGGAAGCAGTATCATTATCGTTTTATTTCTGTTCAATGATCCTGTCATTTGTTATGTGTGAAATTGTCATCTAATCATGTGATATTTGGTTGAGACAAAGTCTCATCTATGACTGGCACTAAATTTAATTGAATTTTAAATTGATAATACTAGAAAATGTATATTTTTCAATCTTGATGCACTTAGCGATCAGCCATCATAATTTGTCTGACAAGAAAAACAGTTGAAGTCAGAAGTTTTCAAACACCTTAGCCAAATACATTTAAACTCAGTTTTTCTACAATTCCTGATATTTAGTTGTAGAAAACATTCCCGGTCTTAGGTTAGTTAGGATCACTATATTTTAAGAATGTGATTAGTCTGAATAATAGTAGAGAGAATGATGTATTTCATCTTTTATTTCTTTCATCACATTCCCAGTGGGTAAGAATTTACATACACTGTGTTATATTTGGTAGCATTGCTTGTGGTTATTGTACATTTGGAAGACCCAAATGCTAATTCCCTAAAGGCTTGACATAATTTTCTGGAATTTTTCAAGCTGCTTAAAGGCACAATTAACTTACTGTATGTAAACTTCTGACCCAGTGGAATTGTGATATAGTCAATTAAAAGTGAAACAATTGTTGGAAAGATTACACGTGTCGTGCACAAAGTAGATGTCCTAAACGACTCTGTGGAAAATGAGTTTTAATGACTTCAACTAAAGTGTATGTCAACTTCTGACTTCAACTGTAATGCCGAAAGGTTGTTTTGATTGAAATAATTTTTTTAAAGGTGGTGAGTGGGAATTTTATCCCACACATGGGGTAAAGGCCCCAGTGGGTTATAGTAAGATAGTGTTGCCATAGAGGCAATAGTAATTGGGCAACATTTGTCAGCGTATGCAAATACTATTGCTATATAAGATACTTTTTTTGAGCAAACACATCGTAAAAGGGTGCGACATTTCCTGTTTTCTACATTTTGGCATTTCAGAATATCTCAAGTATTCTTTAAAAAAATGACCCATGTGACTCTCACTGTAAAAAATGTCAGTAATTTTAACAGTAAAATAGTGTAAAAATGCTACAGAAATAAAATGTTAATTGATTAACAAATATTAACTGTAAAATATACAGTAAAATATTTTAATATATTTTAAAAGTCAATACAGTAGTTTTTACAATAAAATAATGTAAAAATTAAATAATTTAAATGTAAAAAGAACAAGAGAGTACATGTGTTTTTCTTACAGTAAATTATTGTTAAAATTACAGTAAAAAACAGTAATCAGCGTTCCAACAGTTCCCTGCATGACCCATTACATTTCATTATATTTTATGGGAATAGTTATGTTTCTTCTTGTTTTTAATATCAGTTATGTACATTGGGGTGTTCTGTGTTATATTTGATGTAGTTTAGTTCATGTTTACTGAATTATTTAAATCTCACATGTGTTACCATGATGGTGTTTAGTGTTTGTGTGAGTGATACTGAGCACTGTCTCTATGTTTATTGGTCATTGGTCTTGGAAGAGGCACTGCTGATAAACTTTATTTCATCATGTGGCCTTCTGTAGTTACTACGGTGATTAACAAGTACCTCATAAAGTAAACAACAGATTTTTACAGTTTAAGAAGGCATGTTAATTTGATATTTTTTACTGTAAATTTAACAGAATTCTTTTGTTTATTTTACAGTGCCAGTGTGTAAATTACAACCATTTTAAACTGTAAAATGTACAGGTTGTGCTGTAAAGTGGTTTACATTTAACTGTATTTTTTACAGGATTATTCTGGCAACCACAGCTGCCAAATTATTTTGGTAAAAACAACAGGATTTTTTTACAGTGTACCCTCTCCAATTTGGTTGCTTAGGAGACATGGTTGGAGTCACTCAGCACACCCTGGATTCGAACTCACTACTCCAGGTGTGGTAGTCAGCGTCAATACTCACTGAGATACCCAGGCCCAGATTTATTTCTTCTTAATAAATCACTGAACTGACATAACATAATTTCAATGCAAATCAATATTATATGTCCATGTATTTATTTATTTATTTGGTTAGTATCCGTGTAATAACCGGCATAATGTACAGTCAGCCGGTTGTTATTGCAAAATAAACCGCTGTAGGGTAACACAAGTCCTGATCTCCCTGTCAGGGTTTATTGTATAAATTCCACTGGTAATGCTTGTAATGTCTGCATGAGTTCCTCAAGGATACAAGAGGAGTAAAACCCATCTTGATAATGTCCATCTTTATTTCTGTGAATCTTTTCAGGAATGTAGTGAAAGTCTTTTATTAGTGTATTTCACTAACAGTGTGATTCTCGCCTGCCTCTCATGTCAGTGATGTGTGGCATGACTGGATCTTGCAGGAGAAATCACGTGAAAGTGCTGAACTGCTGCCTACATGTGCTGTGTTTACACTTGAGCTGCTGCGCAAAGACCTCAAATAAAGCCAAAGCAAAAAATATTCAAGGTGAAATACGGATCAAATTTCCATTGACCTTTAATCTCTTTATCCATGTTGATTATTGTGTTGATTATTTACAGTCGGGAGCCTTCTTTCTATATATAATGCTTTTTAGAAAATCACTTTATTTCTTTAAATAAATTTGCAGTTCATTGTAGATTATGGTTGTGTGAACTTGTGTGATCCAATGGCCATCATAATATGTGAAAAAGAAATACTAAAATAATAATTAAAACAGATTATTATTTGTATTTATATATTTATTTTCTGTTTGCATTTAGAGTAGAAATACAGCCATTGGTTGGGATGTTTTTGGTGATGGGTTGCTTATCCTGATGGGACTGTGTTATCTCGTCTTTGAAAAGAAAAGCTTGAAGCCAAACAGAAGCATTATGGGTCTCTTATATAAGCTGCCCATCATCTGTGAGTGACACTCACGGAGAGTAAAAATTCAATTAGAAAAGAAAGAGACCATCTCAAATAGAAAGAGACAAAGTCATCTTGAAAGAGGCAGATTTGACCTCTTCATTTGAGTGGAAGTGGATAAAAATGTATTGCTTTTAGAAATATTAGCTTTGTCATTTGCTTCCTTGCTTTGACTTTAAATACAGACAAAATTCAGAGAGCAAAAGCTAGCTGTATTATGTAACCCCAGTTTTATGCTTTATTTAAAGTGGCTGGGCTTTTGGACTGTTACAGTCAGTTGACCTCTCATTTATGCTGGAATAGAGACATTGTTAGCATAGCTCACAGGCCTCAGAGTAAATATAAGGTAATGAAATGGGGTGCTAGTGGAGCCATGCATAGAAAAGTTCAGTGGAAAAGAAAGAGTAAAAATTGTTGTGAAAAAAAGTGAAAAGGCCAGCCTTTCTTAAATTTGACATTATTACTGTATCATTCTACATTCTAAAGACTGCAATCATGAGATTCATAATGAATATTTCATTTTCTGACTGCCATAGCTTTAGTTTTACACCAGCAATAAAAATTCAAATCTGCATATTTCTAGTTTATATTTCTCATTCTTTAGAGTAAGGACTTTCAAGAATACCTGTGCTGTATCTTTATACAGTACAGTATGTAAGGGATAATGCACAGTCAGCTTGTAATTACAAAATAAACTCTGACGGTGATCAGGACCACAACACGAAGCAGAGCTGACTTTACTTTATCCCGTTTATTACACAGCTACTAACCAAACAATTAAATACATGGACATAAATGCTCATGAAACATTGAGTTTCAATTATTTTATTAGCTTACTTGCAGAGATCGCACAGATATCCGAGAAACAGGAAGGATGGCTCACAATACCCGGATGAGCAGTCTGATACATGGAAGTTTGGTTCATGCTGAGAAATATCAGACTGCCAAATGGCCCCATTGACCAATCAGAATCAAGTATTCTAGTGAGCTGTGTAATAAAAATAACTTTGTCAGTTTTACTCAATCATCCCATGTTCATATAGTTCACACATAAATTGCTCACCATATTTGGAGAATCATCAAGGATCATCGAATTTAGGGGCCTTTGACATCAAAAAGTAAAAAAAAATAAAAATAACTTGTGTTGAGGGATTTGAATTACATCCGAAAGTCTTGCATGAAGCAGCTTGTTAGTGGCTGGTGAGATGTTACATTGCAGTACATGAGTTGTTTTATGTTTTATGTATTGTTGTATTTTTCTATAGACTACGTGAATGTTCTTATCATGGGCCGAATATTCATATAGTGAAAAAAAAAAAGCTTTGAAACAGAGGACAACAGATTCTGTTCATATCGATCCTTAGACACTTTAAACGTGAAATAAAGGGAGCACACACTCCAAAAGAAAAAAAAAATTCTGAAAATTATCACAAAGTCTAAAAGGTCTATATAAAATAACTAAAGTGTACGGATCATTTTAATTACTGTACATGGTATTAAATCTGTGTTAATGCATCATATGTAAGACTGATAATAATAATATAGTGAAAACTTGTTTACCTCTAATATTTTTCCATATATCTATACATGTTGCCATTGTTGCTGTGCGTGAGTAAAATGAACTGGTTGCCATGTGACAATTTGCTCTGAACCCAGTGGTGTGTAGTGGACATTTGAAATTAGCAGGTAGATTGCCATCTCAGGGTTCAGTTTTGTGTTGTTTTTTTTTTTTTAGTCCAATGCAAATTTATATTTCAGTTCCATTTGACATTAACACAGCTTTCAGGTTAGACCCATTCAGAAATCCAATATATCACAATATATAAAAAATAAATATGATATACAAAAGCTACGTACAGTTTGCATATATGCAACAACATTTAAAGTAAAAAAAATGTCTAGGTTACATCCGTTACACCCCAATGCCCGGAGTTGGAGTCCTTCTGGTTACCCTAAACCATCGAGGGAAGGGGGTGTTACCTCCTTTCAGGGGGAAAAGACCCTGTGGAGACCACACCTACCCTGAAGGGGAGGTAAGAGTGGTTGAATACATCACATGGGTTTTTTATCCAACCTCATTAGGAGGGGGGAGTTGCTACAACACGGTGACCGGAGGGCAGCTGGGACTGCCTAAGGGAGACGTGGGTCAACTCGCAAGGGGACCGTACCACGGAAAATACACAGAGGGGAGTCCATGTAGGAGTCCTACCCTGTGGAGCACCTATTCCAGTGCAGGGTAGATTAAGTACCCATAGTGGATTGGGTCATCGAGTTCCTCCGCTGAACTGCGGACCCACAAGGACTAGGGAGGAATCATCCAGGGACTGAGAAGTGGGATCTCCTGGGAGAAAAAGCGCACAATTTTACCTCAGCGAGGGAAAGGGCGCTAGGCGCAAGTGATCCACCCGGTCAGTCCGTCAACGTGTCAGGAGTTCTACCGGCTCGGACCTGAGAAACTGAATTAACCCGGAGATTGTAGAATCTCGCGAAGGTATTAGGTGTTGCCCAACCCGCTGCTCTATATGTCTGCTAGAGAGGTGCCCCTGGCCAGTTCCCAAGTGGACGTAACACTCCTTGTCGAGTGGGCTCGGACCCACAAAGGGGGGCACGGCATGGGTGTGACAGGCCAATGAAATGGCATCCACGATCCAGTGGGAAAGCCTCTGTTTGGAGATGGCGTTCTCTTTCCGCTGTCCGACAAAGCAGACAAAGAGCTGCTCAGAACTTCTAAAGCTACGAAGGGGCTGGGTCTGCCTCCTCCCGTTCACTAGCTGGTCTCTAAAGGGTGTGGTAGGAACCTTGGGCACGTAGCCTAGTTGCGGCCTTAGGATCACATATGTGTCTGCCGGACCGAACTCCAGGCAAGTGTCGCTGACAGAGAACGCTTGCAGGTACCCGACCCTCTTGATGGAGGCAAGCACGATCAGCATGGCAGTTTTAAGAGAGTGGGCCCTGAGTCCAACTGATCCTAGCGGCTCGAAGGGAGGTCTCTGGAGGCCCACTAGGACCACCGAGAGGTCCCATGAGGGGAACAGGCTTGGCCGGGAGGGATTTAACCTCCAGGCACCTCTTAGGAACCTGATGATTAAGTCGTGCTTACCCAAAGACTTGCCGTCTACTGCGCCGTGGTGGACCGCGATAGCAGCGACATACACCTTTAAGGTGGAAGGGGACAGCCTCCCCTCCAGCCTCTCTTGCAGGAATAAGAGCACTGACCTAACTGCGCACCTCTGCGGGTCTTCGGCCCGGGAAGAACACCAATTTGCGAACAAGCGCCACTTCAGGGCGTAGAGATGCCTGGTGGAAGGGGCTCTTGCTTGGCTGAACGTGTCTATGACGGTAGGTGGTAGACCAGTTAGATCTTCCACGTCCCGTCCAGGCACCAGACGTGGAGGTTCCAAAGGTCTAGGTGTGGATGCCAGAGCGTGCCCTGCCCCTGAGAAAGAAGGTCTTTCCTCAGGGGAATTCGCCTGGGAGGGGCTGTCGCGAGGAGTACGAGTTCCGAGAACCAGGCCCAGGTAGGCCAATAGGGAGCCACTAGTGTGACTTGTTCCTCGTCCTCCCTGACCTTGCACAGCACCTGTGCAAGAAGGCTCACTGGGGGAAATGCGTACTTGCGCAGCCCCGCAGGCCAGTTTTGTGCCAATGCATCTGCCCCGAGGGGAGCCTCTGTTCGGGCATGCCAGAGTGGGCAGTGGGAGGTCTCTCGGGAGGCAAAAAGGTCTACCTGGGCCTTGCCAAACCGTTCCCAAATCAGCTGGACCGACTGGGGGTGAAGCCTCCACTCTCCAACCTAAGTCGCTGCTGGCTCCAAAGGAGGAGACGACGGGTGAGTCACGACATGTGGCGGGAGCGTACGCCGCCTTGGCGATTTATGTACACTACCACAGTAGTGCTGTCTGACCTGACTAGGACATGTTTGTCCCGAACTAACAGGAGGAACTTCCGCAGGGCAAAGAAAATGGTCAGCAACTCTAGGCAATTGATATGCCAGCGCAGCGGGGCCCCTCTCCAACAGCCCGCAGCTGCGGGCCGGTTGCACACGGCGCCCCAACCCAATCTGGAGGCGTCTGTCGTGACCAGGACGTGTCGGGACACCTGCTGCAAGGGTACTCCTGCCTGTAGAAAGCAGAGGTCTGTCCAGGGTTTGAATGTCTGGCGGCAGGCGGGGATGATTGTTACCCGGTGCGTGCCGCGGCATCATGCTCGTCTCGGGACTCGAGTCTGAAGCCAGTGCTGCAGTGGTCTCATATGCATCAACACCAGCGGCGTGACTGCCGCAGAGAATGCCAGATGCCCCAGGAGCCTCTGGAAGAGTTTTAAAGGGACCGTTGTGCCTGGCCTGAAACTGGCGAAGCATCTCAGCACCTACTGTGCATGCTCATTGGTGAGGCGTGCTGACATTGAGACTGAGTCTAACTCCATCCTTAGAAAAGAGATGCTCTGAACCGGGGCGAACTTTCCCAGTTGACCTGAAGCCCCAGGCGGCTGAGGTGCCTGAGCACCTGGTCTCTGTGAGCGCATAGTAACTCTCGTGAGTGGGCCAGAATGAGCCAGTCGTCGAGTTAATTGAGTATGCGTATGCCGGCTTCTCGGAGCGGGGCAAGAGCTGCATCTGCGACTTTCGTGAAGACGCGAGGGGACAGAGACATGCCGTAGGGTAGGACTTTGTACTGATACGCCTGGCCGTCGAACGTGAACCGTAGAAAGGGTCGGTGTCGAGGCAGAATTGAGACGTGGAAGTACGCGTCCTTCAGGTCTACCGCTGCGAACCAATCTAAATGCCGGACGCAAGTTAAGATGTGTTTTTGCGTGAGCATTTTGAACGGGAGTTTGAGCAAAGCCCGGTTGAAAACTCGCAAGTCCAAGATCGGTCGTAAGCCGCCGCCTTTCTTGGGTACAATGAAGTAAGGGCTGTAGAAACCCTTCTTCGTTTCGGTTGGAGGGACAGGCTCTTTGAGTAAAAGAGTAGCGATTTCCACGTGCAGGGATTGAGGAGGTCCGGTGTAGGCGTCCTCTGAACTCGTCGGAACCGGCCGGCCGGGGGACAGTCATGGGGCTGAATGCGGGGGGTCCGCATCCAGCATGCCGGGACTGTTGAGATCTGGTGGCAGAGTGCCGTGAGAACGGCATTTGCGGGCCAGGTGACCCAGAGACAAAGGAAATAGCTCTGTTATTGAGAATTTGGGTACCGCAGCCCTGTCCAGGGGGGCGGCAAATGAAATACATTTAACAAAATATTCTCCTCCCGACCCTCCACAGGGGGACGGAGTGGTCTTATCTCCGGAGCTAACATCTTGGGCTCTGGGTCGAACGTCTCAGGAGCGCCTGGGAGCCTTCCAGGTACTCAAGGTATTTCTTCGCCTTTATACCTGTTTGTCCGGAGCGGGGTATGCAAATACTGTCTGCCAACTTCTCATTGGCCTTTTTTCATAGATCAGAGGCATATTCGGCACTCAAGAGAGACCCCTAGTATCGCTTCTCCGACACAACGTCGAGAGCGACAGACGGGGAATTGCTGTTTTCAAATATGTAACATATTTTCCTAAATCATAGTAGAATTTGCATAGGCTTTGTAATCTACATGTATGTCCTATTATATTAACTATATTTCTTTTATATACAGTGCATTCAGAAAGTATTCAGACCCCTTAATTTTTCACATTTTGTTGTTGCACCCTTATGCTAAATTGCTTTAAATAATTGTTTTTCCCTCACATCAATCTACACTCCATACACCATAATGACAAAGCAAAAAACAGATTTTTGATAACTTTACAAATGTATTTTGCAAGAAAAACTGAAATATCACATTGACATAAGTATTCAGACCCAGAGTCGCGTGATGCCATGCGAGTTGGATGTGTGAACAGCGAGCTCTGTGCACTTTGCTAGTTTTCTAGTTCATACTTTTTGTCTCATAAACCAGTGAGATTTGATACACCCTGTTCCATAACTGTTCTGTGAGGTCAATATGTCCAAGAATTCAAAATCAGAAGACACTTACTTGCTCAAGCTTACACCCCCTGACAGGGCCGCAGACCAGGGAATCTGTTTGGATGTTGTGGCGGGAGAAATTCAGCATCAGCTGTCGAGTATGTCGGCAATGCTGGAGAAGGTCATAGCAGACTTGGAGGATCTTGCTGCAATACATCGATTGATCACTTCCATTCAATGAGTTGGTTACAAGAATGAGATTCAGATTGATTATCTGGAGTTATCGGAGAGGGAATTAGCTGCTAATCCGCTAGCGACCAGAGTAGATTTGTAATGCGTTTGGGAAAAACTGGAAGACCTTGAGAATCATCCGATAAAGATCTTGTGTTATGTGAGGTGAGGAGTAAAGGAACGCAAGAAACTTTTACATCAACGGAAATTCACTTTTGCACTGATGTTCCCGGCCAAACTGATTATAGATACTAAGGATGTCTTTCATAAAATAAACGTACTGAGGAAATCATAGTTTGTCAACCAAGTGAGCTTGACTGAATATTCTCTTGACCATCCGAGGAAGCTAGGCGCCTTTCTTTTTGTGATGGTTCTGTTTCCGTGGTTTGTGCTGGAGTGGAATAACACTCGGCCAGGTTGAGAATAGATGCTAAGGATGGCCGTAGTGTTTACTTGTCCCCAACATGTGTTATCCTTCATAAAGTCTATGGAATGAGTGAGTCATTGTGTGGTGCTCACTTTACAGCCTAGTGGATTGAACATTCACTTGACCGTTCGAGGAAACTGAGCGCCTGTTTTGTTTCTTTTTGTGCTGGCTCCGCATTGTGGCTGGAGTTTGTTTTGTGGAATAATACTCCTTCGGCGCTGTTTTGGATCAATCTGTACATTCCTTGTGTTTGTGCCTCCTATTGGCCGGAGTTTGTTTTATGGAGTATTTTTTGCAGGACATTGGAAGGATTAGGTCATCTGCTGCACTCATTAACAGCCGGCTCACTGAGCATTCGTTTGACTGTCCGAGGAAACTGAACAGCTTTTTTTTTTTTTTTTTTGCTGTGCTGGTTCCCCTATCGTCTGGAGCATGTTTTGTGGAGGAACACACCTTCGGGACAGTTTTGTGAATGAATCTACATGTTCTTTGTGTTTATTCTGCGTATTGGCTGGAGTTTGTTTTATAGATCATCATCTGTTGTGTAATTCTGTTTCACAAAATTTGTATAGAAATACCGGACTTGAGCAATCCGACGGCAAAGTTGACGCAGGTGCTCTCGTAGGCGTACATGGACTGCTTGAGTTCAAATGTATGGATGCCAGTTGGTGCTCTTGTGTGTGGGGTTAATGCACACGTTTTCCGATTTTTAGTTCGGTGGGGAAGTTCGGGGCTTGACTGTTGCACTAATGTTGGAATGTGGTCTTTATAATTTTGTTTTTGACACACAATCTATTTTTTCTAATATGTCAAAATGTCAAATGTTAATAGTGAGTGGATTGTCTCTATCCACGTGGAATGTGAAAGGGTTGGGGCACCCCATAAAAAGGAGGAAGGTTATTTTTTTTCTTAACGAGAGAAATTTGATATAGTGTTTCTTTATGAAATGCATCTTTCCCCGCAGGAAGCTGAAAAAAATTGTGAAGATATGGGGTGGACATATTTTCTTTAGTGCTGGCTCAAATAAGAGCAAAGGAGTCATTACAATGATAAGTAATTTACAATTCAAATGTCTCAAACAGGTTAAAGATCAATTAGGAAGAGTCATTATTGTTTTAGCATGAAATTCAAGCGCAAAGGTAGATTTTGGTTAATATTTATGCACCTAACGCTGTTCAAGGCTTATTATAGATCTTGATGGGATGTTGCAAACTGCTGGCACCCCACATGATGTAATATTGGGAGGAGACTTTAATATATTGATGGATACAATCCGGTTTGCATCGGGGGCCGACCAAGATGGTGGTGTGAATGGACTGAATTTTCGAGCTCTCAGCACCAACTTTAGTTAGGAAGGATAGACTCGAATTTTGAAAAGATCTTTCGAGTTGAGCAAAATTGTACATCATTTTGACAGGTTTTTTTGTCTTTTTTGCTTTATATTGTTAATGTAAAATGCCCAAATCTGCACAGAAACGTCCAAATGCTGTTAGCAAAGCAGCAAACATTGATGGCATGGAGGTTATCACCGATCACGATTACGAAGATGGAATAATTCATGACCTGAACAACAAAGAAAAATTTCCTCCACTTCCCATAACACCCAGTAAAACGCCATTAGCCAAAAAACCTACGTTCTCCCAAACCTGTACGGACAACTTGAAGTCTGACGAGATCGTTGCTAAACTGGCTAATCTCATTAACACCAGAAGCGATGCTCTAGAAGAGATGGTCAAAGCTACACGCATAGAAATCAAGGATTTAAAAGAAAAGATGTGTGGCATTGAAAGACGTGTGGAGAAGAGTGAACAATCTACCCTGACTTGCATGAATCGTGTGACCGATCTGGAACGTTACGGCAGAAGATGGAACATAAAATTACACGGCATCCCAGAATCAGTGAAGGAAAATATTCGCGAAGAAGTGATCCGCATCTGTCAAGAAGTGTTACCACAAGATAGGGATCAGCTGCCAGCGGCGATAGATATCGCGCACCGCGTGGGTTCCAAGCGTCTGAACTAACCGAGGCCACGAGCTGTCATCATTCGCTTTGTTGTGAGGAGATACAGGGAAGCAGTGTGGAAAGCTGCAAAAAACAACCCATTCCTTCAGAATCATGGTTTGCACTTCACTGAAGACTTAACGAAGGAGGATAGGGAATCAAGGCAGAAACTGTGGCCAATGATTAAAAAGGCAAGAGAGGAGGGCAAATCGGCATACTTCGTTGGAGGTCGAGGTTTCGTTGATGGCGTGGAAATAACATAAGCAATAGACAAACGTTATATTACATTCCATCTGAGATGCAAGGTTTGTTGTTCTGAATTTCAGGAAAAGTGGCAAGCAAGAAACATTCCTATGTTGTTGATTAGGTTATCTGTTATGCTTTCAATTCGAAAGTGAAGAAATTATCTAATGGAAGTATCCTAGTTTAATTGTTTTAATGGGTGCTGATCTTGATTTTCATTTCCTTATATTCTTCTAAAGATTTCATTTATTATATTTTGTATGTTCAACTTGTTCTGTTAAACCTGTTGGATTTATCTCTTATATCTTTTAACGCTAGGGGGTTGCGTAATAATATTAAAAGAAAAGCATTATTTTTATTTGCTAGACAATACAGAGCTGATTTCTGTTATATACAAGAAGCTCATTCGGTTAATGATGATGTTACATTTTGGAATGGTCAATGGGGGTCTTCAATATTGTTTTCCCATGGTTCTGAACATTCAGCAGGGGTAATAACACTTAAGAATAGATTTAATGGTGAAGTTGTGCAGTCATTTTGTGATTCAGAAGGTCACTTTGTTTGTTTGCTACTTAATTGTAATGATGTGTATATTATTACAGCTAATATCTATGGGTACAATAGGAAGTCAGAAAATGACAATCTTTTAAGGGTCATAGAGAATACATTTAAAAGTTGGTTAGATAAATATCCAAATGCTTATATTATAATTGGAGGGGATTTTAACATTGTGCAGGATTATACTGTTGATAAATGGCCATCAGGACGTCCAAAATCTACAAATACTTATCTCAAAAACTTCATGGATACATTTAATCTAATAGATATTTGGAGATCTAAATGCCCTAATAATATAGTCTTTACATGGAGTAACAAATCAGGTTCCAATCGGTCCAGAATAGACTATTGGTTAGTTTCTGAAAGTCTTGACAAAGATGGGATCGATGTAGATATTTTACCTACTCCATTAACAGATCACAGAGCTATTTATATAAAAGTGAAGCTGTTTCATAAAACACGTAATGTAAATTCTTCATATTGGAAACTAAATAATTCCCTTCTGCTGCATAAGGAGGTCCAAAAGAAAGTTAAAGATTTAATTTCTAGTCATTGGACTAAAGCCAAGATGGAAAATGCCTTCAGTACAAATTGGGAACTTCTAAAATTTTAAATTGGCAAATATATGAGAAAATATGGTTCATTAGTGGCCAAAGGTAAAAGATCTGAAGAAACTAAAATAATAACGAGAATAACAAATTTGTCTCAGAAACATCCAGATTCTCTTCTAGAGGATGAAAAATTAGAAATGGTTGACTTAACAAGTAAATTAGATGACATGTATAAGAAAAAAGTAGAGGGTGCCTTTATTCGTTCTAAAAGAAAGTGGCTTGAGGAAGGGGAACAAAACTCACATTATTTTTTCAGTTTAGAAAGGTGGAATTTTGTTAGTAACACCATTAATAAGTTAAACATTAATGGGGTTACAACGGATGATCATACAGTAATTTCTCAGTACTGTAGTGAATTTTATAAGAATCTGTATACCTCTAGTTACTCTCAGGTGACTGCTGATGCAAATTTTGAATTCGTTACAAATTAAACCCATTGATAAACATGAAAACGACTCTTGTGATAAACTTAGTACAATATCTGAATTGTCGAAAGCCATTAATCATCTGAAAAATTCCAAATCACCAGGTACTGATGGTTTGACATCTGAATTATATAAATTATTTTCCAAAGAATTGGCTCCTTTTCTTGTAGAAGTATTTGCTGAAAGCATTGAGAGACAGTATCTTCCACCAACTCTAACACAAGGTTTAATTACATTGCTCCCTAAACCAAAAAAAGACAAGCTATATATTGATAATTGGCGACCTATCTGTTTATTAAACAATGATTATAAATTGCTGGCCCTAATTTTAGCTAGAAGATTAAAAAAAGTTTTGGATTCCGTAATTGATGAATCACAATCGGGATTCATGAAAAATCGACATATAACGAATAATATAAGATTAGTGTTGGATGTCCTGGACTATTCAGAATTGATTAATGATAATGGGTTTATATTATTCTTAGATTTTTATAAAGCATTCGACTCGGTAGAGCATCAGTTCATCTTTGACACACTTAAGAAATTTGATTTTGGTATTTTTTTTTTTCTTCAGCAATTAAAACCCTTTACAAAAAAGGCAACTGTTCTATTAAATTATTAAATGGTACTTCCCCTAGATTCGATATTACTAGAGCAGGCCTGGCCAACCCGCGGCTCCCGAGCCGCATGCGGCTCTTTGCGCGGTTTCATGCGGCTCTTAGCCTACGTTCATATCAATTATAATTTTTTTTTTTCATCACTTCGCTTGAGATACGGTACTGTTTTCGTCAAAATTGCTTGTGCGTGGGATGAAAATACCTCAGTTTCCCAGTAGGAGCAAGATCATTTGAGTAACAATTTGTGTCAAGTTCGCTCTGAAAATGGCAGGGAAAAAATGCACAGCAAAACGAAAATATGAAGATGAACACAGGACGTTTTTAACAGAGTGGGAGAGTTTATATTTTTTTGTTGAACGTAATGGCAAGCCATTCTGCCTTATATGTCAGGTGTCATTAGCGCATTTCAAAGCTTCAAATCTTCAGCGCCACTTCAGCTCACTCCATGCTAACATCGACCAGGAATTCCCAAAAGGGAGTGAACTTCGTAAGCACAAGTTGGTCACTTTGAAAAGTCAGGCAGAAAAGCAGATACAGTTTTTCCAAAAATTACTGAAGCACTCAGAGACTGTAACGCTTGCATCATATCAACTGGCTTGGAACATTGCACGGGCTAAAAAGCCGTACAATGAAGGGGAGTTCATCAAAAAATGCCTCGGTGATGTTGTTGAAATCTTGTCTCCTGAAAACGACAAACTAAAACGAATGGTATCAGACGTCCAACTGTCCCGCCACACTGTTGAACACAGAATATCGGACATTAACACAGCTATTGAATCACAGTTACACTCTGACCTTCAAGCTTGCGAGTATTTTAGTGTCGCATTGGATGAGAGTTGTGACATACAAGACAAGCCTCAGTTGGCAATATTTGCAAGGTCTGTGTCAAACGATTGTTTGATCAAAGAAGAACTCCTTGATATTGTGCCATTAAAAGACAGATCCCGTGGCATAGATGTGAAAGAAACAATGATGGCTGCATTTGTGAAAGCAAATCTGCCCATTCCAAAACTAACAGCAATAGCCACGGATGGAGCGCCAGCAATGATCGGATCTGTGAACGGACTTGTGGGGCTGTGCAAAGCTGACCAAACATTTCCCGACTTTTGGAATTTCCACTGCATCATCCACAGGGAGCAACTCGTGTCTAAATCATTGAATTTAGACAACGTCTTGAAGCCTGTGATGGAAATCGTAAACTACATCCGCACACATGCGCTGAACCACCGGCAATTCAAGAATTTCATCGCTGAGCTGGACCAAGGGCTTCCAGGTGACTTGCCACTGCACTGCACTGTGAGGTGGCTGTCAAAAGGCAAGGTACTCTCTCGCTTCTTTCAGCTTTTGGATGCTGTGAAACTGTTCATGGAAGAGAAGGACAAGAACTATCCCGAGCTCTCGGACCTCGAGTGGATTATGGATCTGGCCTTTTTGGTCGACATGCTGTGTCACTTGGACAGACTGAACCTGACCTTGCAGGGTAAGTTAAAAATGCTGCCTGACCTGGTTCAAAGTGTGTTTGCGTTTGTCAACAAACTGAAGCTGTTCAAAGGCATATTCAAAAGGGAGATTTAACGCATTTTCCCACTCTGCTAAAAGCCACCAGTGCCGCCCTGAATAACCAAAGAAACAAATATGTTACACTAGTTGAAAACTTGCAAGAAAGCTTTTTGGACCGGTTCCGTGATCTACAACTGAAAAGGTCACAGATTACGTTCCTCGTCGACCCATTTAATGCCGAGACGGACTGTTTGAAAGCCCCGCTAGTCACAGATGAGGCTGCGGCTGAGTTAGAGATGATCGATCTTTGTGAGGAGGATCAACTGAAACCTGCTTTAATGGAAGGGACCGTTGAGTTCTGGAAAAGAGTGCCAATGGAAAAATACCCCAATGTCAAACGGGCTGCGCTTAAGATACTGTCAATGTTTGGGTCAACATATGTCTGCGAGTCTGTATTTTCTATCCTGAAACACGTGAAATCAAAGCATCGATCTGTTCTGACTGACACCCATGTGAAAGAATTGCTTCGAGTGGCAACCACAGAATATAATCCAGATTTGAGGAGGATTGTTCAAGGCAAGGAATGCCAGAAGTCCCACTAAGCAACATGCATAGTAAAAGAAAAAAGCTGTAGTAAATAATTTTATTTTATTATTTTGTTTTTAATTTATTTTAGTTTTGGTTGAACTGAGAGTTTGTGTGTGTGAGACAATGCTCATTGTTGAAAATGACTGGCCTGTGGTTGTAGTAGAGTAGGAGTCAATTTCTGCTATTATCATGTTGGTGTGTGTTTCATTTACAATAAATCTGTCTGAGCAGACGTCTGTGTGTGTGTGTGTGTGTGTGTGTGTGTGTGTGTGTGTCATTTACAATAAATATGGCTGAGCAGGTGTGTGTGTGTGTGTGTGTGTGTGTGAGGAAGGGATGGGTTGATGTTCCTGTGTGCCCATGTGTGTGATGTGGCTCTTTGCGGTAACAGATTAAAACATTTGGCTCTTGGTCTCTGACTGGTTGGCCACCCCTGTACTAGAGGAATTAGGCAAGGGTGCCCTGTCTCTCCATACCTCTTTCTATTAGTGAGTCAACTTCTTTCTTCTCATATTAAATCAAGTCCAATGAAAGGCATCACTATCTTTGATAGAGAGATCAAAATAACCCAATTAGCAGATGACACTACGCTCTTCATTCAAAACGAAGACCAGATCTCAGTGGCTACTGAATTAATCTGTGAATTTTCAAGGGCATCTGGTGTTTACTTAAATTTGGCTAAATGTGAGCTTATGGCCATCAAGGAATGTTCTGAAGCATCTTATAATGGTATTCCCTTAAAATCTGAGGTTCAGTATTTGGGAATAAGCATTACTAAAGATCAGCACAGAAGGTGTTTATTAAATTTTAATCCTATTGTTGAAAAAACTAAAAAGAAATTAAATCACTGGCTTATGAGAGATCTTTCTTTAAGGGGCAGAGTTTTACTTACAAAGGCAGAGGGAATTTCTAGACTGACTTATGCAACAATGGCTTTGCATCTTAATAAAAAAAATATGCAAAGAAATAGATAAAATACTGTTTGACTTTATCTGGAAAAACAAAATACATTACATAAAGAAAACAGTTATAACTAATTCATATGAAAATGGTGGCCTAAATGTTTTGGATTTTGAAATGTTAAATAATACATTTAAAGTTAATTGGCTTCGTCAGATTGTCAGAAATCCTTACTCAATTTGGTACTTTATACCCTCCCATATTCTTTCTAACTTTGGTAATATACATTTTCTTCTTAGTTGTAATTATAATATTGATAAAGTACCAGTGAAACTTTCGGAATTTCATCGCCAGGCCTTTTTATCATGGTCATTGATTTTCAAGCATAATTTTTCACCACATAAGTATTATATATGGAACAATAGGGATATATTATATAAGCGCAAATCGTTGTTTTTGAAACATTGGTTTGATAATGGCATCATATTGGTGGATCAGTTATTTAATTCAAAGGGTTTTCTTTTCACTTACAATGAGTTTTTGGCGCATTATAAGATTCCTGTAACACCAGGGGAATATGCAAAAGTTTTTGGATCAATTTCTCCTGAAATCTGTATGCTGTTCAAACATCAAAAAAGAATTAATACTCAACAATTGTTCCCACCTACTATAGTAAGTACTTATGTAGGTAATATCTGTTTTTCCCTTAACGTGAAGAACAGATCTATAAGAGAGTTATTTCAAAGAAATTATGTGTCTTTGCCTTATATTTACTCATATTGGAATCGTTTTACAGAAGATATTGTGTGGAAAAAGGTTTGGCATATACCTAATCAATATTTAATTACAAACAAAGTTAAGGAGGTATCATTCAAATTGATACATAGAATATACCCTGTATAACATTACTTTATAAAATTTAAAAGTGATATTGATGTTAATTGTACCTTTTGTGACAGTTGCCCTGAAACTGTGGTTCATTTATTTTGGCATTGCCCAGTTGTAAGACCATTTTGGCAAAATGTCTGTGATTTTATCACAAGAAACATTGATGACCAATTTGTGTTGTTTTGGAAACATATTTTATTTGGTATTTGGGAGAACAGTAGAATCAAGCATTGTCAGATTTATATAATTATTTTTATTCTTTTAATGGCAAAATTTTATGTTCATAAATGTAAATTCTCCTGTAAAAAACCTTATTTTACTTCATTCAAGAAAGAAATTGAGCTTTATATTGATTCACTCCGATTTTCTATGAAGCAAAAAGCAATTAAAACATTGAAAATTTGTAATTGCTTTAATATCTTCATATAAATTAGCAATAGCCCCCTAGTGTGAAAGTCTTTGTTATATCTATGTTGTGTCAATGATGTATACACAAGTGTTTGTACAAACTTTGTTGATAATAAAAAAAAAAAATGTTTTAAAAAAATTGATGGATTCAATCCTTGATCATAGTGAAGCAAAAGTGTGTAAGCCACCTAGAGCCAAACTGACGCTTTACAGGATGTGTAAAATCTTGGTCTTACAGATATTTGGAGACTTTTAAACCCATGTGGTAAAGACTATACATTTTTTCATCAGTCCATAAGATTTTTTTTATATCTAAGTTCCTCATGTAATCTGTTGTTGATTGCTCAATTGGAAACATCTTAGTCTCAGATCACGCCCTGGTGAGTTTAGAGGTGTTGCCACATATAGAGAAAAAGAAATCATATAGTTGGGGCTTTAATGCATCTCTTTTGCAAAATCCTGAATTCCAACAAATGTTAAAGGCTGAAATCAATGTTTAATGGAGGCCAACTGGTCCTCAGTATTCTGTGGGTGTGGTTTGAAAGGCACTTAAAAGGTACTTAGGGGTCGGATCATACAGTATGCCTCATTAAAAAAAAAATCCAAAGGACAAGAACTCGTGGAGTTGGAAGGGAATATTAAAAGTGGCGAGGCAGAACTGTAGCGCTGAATGTCGTCTGATGGTCTGATCGACCTGATTGAAATACAGATATAATACTGTTTTGTCACGGAAGGTGGAGTTTTGGTTATTCAGGGCAAGACAGTCATACTTTTGAGTAGGGGGATAAAGCAGGGAAGCTTTTGGCTAGATATATAGAAAAGAGAGAGTGTTTTTCTACCATTCCCTCAGTGAAATCTGCTGGTGGTGAAATATTTACCTCAGCCAATGATATTAATAATGCTTTTAAAGAATTCTAGATCTTTATAGTTTCACATCTTCGTCTACCGATGAAGATATTAGAAATTTTGTAGAACCATTAGAAGTCCCTAAACTGCCGACTGAGCAAAAAAAATTATTGATTCTGAGATAAACTTAGAAGAGCTTGGCGAGGTAATTAAGGCCTTGCCTACAGGCAAAGCTCCGGGGCCAGATGGCTTTGCCGCTACGTTTTTTAGATCTTGTGCTACGGAACTGGCTCCACTTTTGTAACAACTCTGTAAATGTCCTTGAGTGGCTCAGCCAAAGCCCAGACTTAAACCCAATCGAACATCTCTGGAGAGACCTAAAAATGGCTGTCCATCCAGTCTGACAGAGATGAATGGCAGAAAATCCCCAAATTTAGGTGTGCAAAACTTGTCGCATCATACCCCAAATTACTTGAGGCTGTGATCGCTGTCAAAGGTGCTTCAACTAAGTACTGAATTAAGGGTCTGAATACTTATGTCAATGTGATATTTCAGTTTTTTCTTTTGAATAAATTTGCAACATTTTCAAAAATCTGTTCTTTGTTTTGTCATTATGGGGTTTGGAGTGTAGATTGATGTGAAATAATATTTTTTCCAGTGTGGTAGGTCGCATTATCCTGCTGAAAGGGGTCACTGTCATCAGGGAATACCATTGCCATGAAAGGGTGTATGTGGTCTGCAACAATATTTAGATAGGTGGTCAAAGTAACATCCACATGAATGCCAGGACCCAAGGTTTCCCAGCAGAACATTGCCCAGAACATCACACTGCCTCCGCCGGCCTGCCTTCTTCCAATGGTGCATCCTGCTGCCATCTCTGACTTAAGTAAATGATGCATACGCACCTGGCCATCCACATGATCTAAAAGAACACATGATACATCAGACCAGGCCACCTTCTTCCATTGCTCCATGGTCCAATTCTGATGCTCACGTGTCCACTGTAGACACTTTTGGTGGTGGACAGGGGTCAGCATGGGCACTCTGTCCGGTCTGCGGCTATGCAGCCCCATACGCAGCAAGCTGCAATGCACTGTGTGTTCTGACACCTTTCTTTCATGGCCATCATTAAGTTTTTCAGCAATTTGTGCTACAGTAGCTCTTCTGTGGGATCGGACCAGACAGGCTAGCCTTCGCTCTCCACGTGCATCAATGAGCCTTGTGCGCCCATAACCCTGTCACCGGTTCACCGGTTTTCCATCCTTGGACCACTTTTGGTAGGTATTAACCACTGCATACCAGGAACACTCCACAAGACTGGCCATTTTGGAGATGATCTGACCTAGTCAAGCCATAACAATTTGGCCCTAGTCAGAGTTGCTCAGATCCTTATGCTGTCCCATTTTTCTATTTTAACAGTAGCGGAGACACCGCTACAGATACTGCCATCTTTCACTTAAACACACTGCAGAAAACTAAAACAAAGTGAAAATATCATCATCTGTCTAATATGTGATTCAGATCAGGGGCGGGGCTAGAAGGGTGGTATGGGATGGCAGATGCCACCCTAAAAATGAGCTTTGCCACCTCACTTATCACCCCAACTCAGACACCGGTTGTGTCCTGGAGATACTGCGCAATGGCTTAACCCGTCCGGACCTCTTGGAATTTGAGTTGAGCATCCATTATATCATATTTCTCAGTGGGAAGACATTTTAAATACCTTTTATTTTACACTGTTAATAACCATACAACCATATAAGTTTGTATGTAACAGACAATTTATTAAATCAAGTCAAATCAAAGACTCAAGTTTATGCATTTTATTATTATTATTATTTTTACATTGCTTCAAAATGAATACCTGTAATTCAGCAAAAAGCATTTCTCATGTATCTTTTATCTGATTGCCTATTATTATCAGATCATTAGTCATCTACACACTGCAGGTTTCATGATGACATAAGGCTGTACCTTTAAGAAAGAGTGCTCAGTGACACACCATTTCACATGTATTTTCAAGTTATTTCAAATTCATTTTTATTTGGACGTGATCAAATGTTGTTGAGTCGGTTTGTTGTTTAGAGCATAAGAGGCTAGCATTATTGCATTGATTGATTGACATAGCATGCACCTTATTCAGTACCGCAGCAGCGCTATTTTTCATTTTTGACTGTCATAGTAAGGTTGTGAGGGGTAGATGTACAGTCTCTTCAATGAGTGACAAAACATTGGGGAAAAAAAGACAAATACATTTGTTTTATATAATTTCAGTTGGCAAACTCAAGTCATGGAATATTAGATGTGATCTACAGTAGGTGCTTTAATTGGCTTTATACAGTGGATGTCATTGAAAAGACTATCCCTTACAGCCACATTTTCATTCACGTCAAAGATCAGACATGCCGCTGCTGTGAATTAGGTCTATTGAACAAATCAGAGATAAAGTGGAGGCAATGTTTCCCCTTTGCATTACTTTTCAGCTCTATTTCGAGGTTACCCCTTCATGTCCATGCAAAGTGAGATCGCAATGAGCTCAAAAGAGAGACACGCAGCAAAACTTTATCCACTGGTTTCACTGTTTGAAATATAAAACATACTTTAGAAATATGACTGCTATACACATTATTTGAGCCAACCCTCATCTCACAATAGTATTCTGAATAGTATTCTTAGATGCTATTATTCTTACCACAATTGAACGGTTATCTGAGTTACCGTAGACTTTGTAAGTTCGAACAAGTCTGCCCATTCTCTGTTGATCTCTCTCATCAACAAGGAATTTCCGTCCACAGAACTGCCGCTCACTGGAGGATTTTGGCACCATTCTGAGTAAATTCTAGACACTGTTATTCGTGAAAATCCCAGAAGATCAGCAGTTACAGAAATTCTCAAACAGCCCATCTGACACCAACAATCATGCCACAGTCAAAATCACTGAGATCATATTTTTCCCCATTCTGATGGTTGATGTGAACATTAACTGAAGCTCCTGATCTGTATCTGCATGATTTTATGCACTGCACTGCTGCCAGACGATTGGCTGATTAGATAATCGCATGGATGATTGTTGGTGCCAGACGGGCTGGTTTGAGTATTTCTGTAACTGATGATCGTCTAGAATTTACTCAGAATGGTGCCAAAAACAAAAACATCCAGCGAGGGACATTTCTGTGGACGAAAATGCCTTGTTGATGAGAGAGATCAACAGAGAATGGCCAGACTGGTTTGAACTGACAAAGTCTATGGTAACTCAGATAACAGCTCTGTACAATTGTGGTGAGAAGAATATCATCTCTGAATGCTGTTCTGAGATGCAGGTTGGTACTGTTTTGGCGGCATGAGGGAGACCTACACTATAATAGGCAGGTGGTTTTAATGTTGTGGCTGATCTGTGTATACATTTAGCTGAGAAATAGTTCTTTGTGCTAAGACGACTGAGAAGCACATCTTAACATCGCCTTAAATCTTAACTCAGTGCCTACATTTGCCATTTGTGGATTCAACCAGCAGATGATATTATAGAGCTATTGATTACTTTTAATACAAACCATTTGTGTGTCAGTATGATCAATATGATTAATAATAATAATTATAATAACAAAAACAATAGGAGAGGAGCAAGACGTATTTCAAGCAGGTGAGACACGATTGAGCAGGACAAGAGACAATAGTCCCAGAGAGGCCAATAGAGAACATACAACATATACAGTACATTGCATATTGTCCATTTACTCAACCAAATTCTCATGAATGTGCTGTCTTCATTTATTCTGGCATTGTTTGACAGGGAATGGACTATACAATAGGACGCTGATGGTGCAATAACCAGACAAGAGCCTCAGAATTAAAATGCACTTTATCCAGCCCTTTAGCACTTTGCACGCGTGATTTCGCCAACCCTCTTGGATTAGTGCATGCTTGCATGAAAATATCAAAACTTAATTTCCATGCCCACTGACTTTACTTGTGTGCCGTATCGCATAGCACTGCACTTAAGGCATAGCGCTCTTAAAATTGGGCCCATTATGTAATGGAACTCACAGGTTTTAATGTAAATCTCTTTATTTGCAATTTTCTTTTTTTCCCCCTCACTCTATCTCTATACACATAAGGTGCCCATGGTTGTCTGAGGTAAATATATAAGGTTACAATTTAGGGCTGTGACCTCTGTGTGACCTCATTTTGCTGACGCTTATAGTGATTTCAAGCTATAAATGTATCTACATGTGTGTTCCCTGGAAATCACAACTACTGAAATAATCTGCTGTGGCACATAACAACACAATTCAACCATGACCCAAAGACACACTTGAATTATTCAGAGAAACTAAACCCTGCTGCTTAAAAGAACAAATGAATGCTTTTAACAAGCAATCTGATATGCTTATCTTGAACAGTCAACGTGACACTGAGATATAAAATATGATAGATAATGAATTTGAGCCTCCATGAAAAAAAAAGCAGGCTGCAAGAATGTGCATAATAATATGAATTCTATAAGTGGAACCAGCATATAACAGCGACAATTAGTGAAGCGAGTGTTTTGCGTCTTGTGTCTGTCAGGATAAATGTAATGAGTTGTAATGATGTTTGGGGGGCGGGGGGGGTATATATAGTCAGTTTAATTGAGTAATTTAGGTTACTTATTTCACCAAATATGTTATGTCATCTAACTTTAAGTTTAATTTAGGTTTTTAGGACTCTCGATTTAACACATTAATTTTGTACAGTTAATTATATGGTATAGAATGTGTAAAAAATTTACGCAATTAATAATTCTCATGAACTACTCATAAATTCATTAAGAATAAGCCTAGATGTTTTTGCGTTCTGCAGTCAGCATGTGGAATAACATTCCTTCGGAAACAGTTTGTGGATGAATCTGCACGTTATTTTTTCTTATGCCTCCAAATGGTTGGAGTTTGTTTTCTGGAATATTTCTTGCTATTATTGATTAAGGCACTTGTTCCTCTTGTGTATCAACCGAATGAGCCTGACTCTCTGAACATTCACTTGACTGTCCGAGGAAACTGAGTGCCTTTTTTGTTTCTTTTTGTGCTGGTTCCGCCTAGTGGCTGGAGTTTTTTTTGTATAGGAACACACATTTGGAACAGTTGTGGATGAATCTACACGTCTTTGTGTTTATCATGCCTATTGACTGGAATTTGTTTTACAGATAATTTTTTGTTTTACAGATAATTTTTTGTTTTGTAATTTTATCTCACAAAATTTGAATAGAAGCACTGGACTTGAGCAATCTTATGGCAAAGTGGTTGCGGGGGCTCTCGTAGGCGTACATGGACTGTTTGAGTTTAGAGAGATGGACGCTGGTTGGCTCTGTCTAACGCGGGGTTAATGCGCACGTTTTTCTTTTTTTCTTTTGTTATGGGGAAAGTTTGGTGGATTTTTTTGCTCTAATGTGTGGTCTTTATAGTTTTGTTTTTGACACAAAATCTTTTTTCTAATATGTCAAAATGTCAAATGTTAATATGAGTAGATTGTCTCTCTCCATGTGGAATGAAAATGGGTTGGGGCACCCCATAAAAAGAAGGAATGTTATTTCTTTACTTAAATGTAAGAAATATGATATATACTAGATGTCACGATTCCCTTGTTGTCTGCCCTGGGTCTCACTTGTCTTTGTCAGAAACTACACTTCCCATGATCCTCGGCCCTCATCACTGCCAGCCCTGTGTCATTGTGTTCACCTGATTGTAGTTTGTCTTCATCATGTCTCCAGTGTATATAAACCCTGTTTGTTCTCCATTCCCTTGTCGATCGTCGATGTATATGGATGCTTGTTTCTGTGTTCTTTAATGTTCATCCTGCCAGTTTAACCTTTGTATGTTTTTCGGGTTTTTGTTGTGTTTCCCCATTGCGGGTGTTTCCTTTGTTTTTGTTTTGTCTCTTTAGTTGTCCAATAAAGCCTACCCTGCATTTAGATCCTCACCCCTCGTCTGCCTTCCTGTTCATCGTAACAGAACGATCAACCAACAATGGATCTAGCAGAGTTCCTCACTGAGCTGACACATGCGGACTTGTCTGTCCGGGAGTTCTCCCATTTCTTCGCCAGCATGGCCAGTTACACCGGCTGGGATGACCACACGTTGAAGGTGGCGTACCGGTTCGGTGTACCCAAACACCAATGGTGGGAACTACCGGAGACCGGAGACTACACTTGGCAGGAATATGTGGGACTCATCACAGAGGAATTCGCTGCCGGGGAGCCACCTCTCCTGATCCCGGCTCCCGCCTTGGGGCTTTCCTCTCCAGCCACAGTGAGTGAATCAACCCCCACACCTGCCGTGGTCAACGAACCAGCGCGGCCAACTTCATCCGCCCGGAGGAGGAGAAGAGGAAAGGCCTCTGCTCTCCAGCCTCCGCCAATCACGGTCAACCAGCCAATGCCTGCAGCCCCGAACGTCAGTGAGCCAGTGCCTGTAGCCTCGAACGTCAGTGAGCCAGTGCCTGTAGCCTCGAACGTCAGTGAGCCAGTGCCTGTAGCCTCGAACGTCAGTGAGCCAGCCAGCTCCGCCTCTCGAGCCTCATAGGGCTCCGCCTCTCGAGCCTCTCAGGGCTCCGCCTCTCGAGCCTCCTACGGCGCCATCTCCCTCGGCTCCGCCTCCAGAGCCTTCCAGGTCTTCACCTCTAGAGCCTCCCACGGCGCTACCTCCCTCGGCTCCGCCTCTAGAGCCTTCCAGGTCTCTGCCTACCGAGCCTCACTCTGCTCTGCCTCCTGAGCCTCCCTTGGTTCTGCCCCCTGAGCCTTCCAGGGCTCCGCCTCTAAAGCCTCCTACGGCGCCGCCTTCCTCGGCTCCGCCTCCTGAGCCTTCCAGGGCTCCGCCTCTAAAGCCTCCTACGGCGCCGCCTTCCTCTGCTCTGCCTCCTGAGCCTTCCTCGGCCCAGCCTCCAGAGCCTCCCTCGGCTCTGTCTCCTGAGCCTCCCACGGCTCCGCCTCCTGAGCCCCCAGGGCTTTCCATGGTTCCGCCTCCCTTGGCTCCACCTCCTGAGCCTCCCACAGCTCCGCCTCCTGAGCCTCCAGAGCATCCTTCAGCTCCGCCTGCTGAGCCTCCAGAACCTCCCTCAGCTCCGTCTCCAGAGCCTCCCTCAGCTCCGCCTCCTGAGCCTCCCACGACTCCGAATCCAGAGCCTTCTACGGTTCCACCTCCTGAGCCACCCATGGCTCTGCCACCTGGATCTTCCACGGCTCCGCCCTACATGGCTCCGCCTACCTCGGCTCCATCCTCGGAGTTCCCCATCCCTGTCCTGTGGCCGCCTCCCAGGCCTCCTGAACCTGTCCCTGCCCTAGGGCCACCTCCCAGGCCTCCTGAACCCGCCCCCGTCCTGTGGCCGCCTCCCAGGCCTCCTGAACCTGTCCCCGTCCTGTGGCCGCCTCCCAGGCCTCCTGAACCTGTCCCCATCCTGTGGCCGCCTCCCAGGCCTCCTGAACCTACCCCCGTGCCTCCTTGGACTGCCTGTCTGCCCCCCGTGCCTCCTTGGACTGCCTGCCTGCCCCCCGTGCCTCCTTGGACTGCCTGTCTGCCCCCCGTGCCCCCTTGGATTGCCTGTCTGCCCCCTGTGCCCCCTTGGACTGCCTGTCTGCCCCCTGTGCCTCCTTGGACTGCCTGTCTGCTCTCTGTGTCTCCTTGGACGGCCTGTCTGCTCTCTGTGCCCCCTTGGACTGCCTGTCTTGTGCCACTTTGGTCTGTCTGTTTGCCCCTTGTGCTCTCTTGGTCTGTCTGTTTGCCCCTTGTGCTCCCTTGGTCTGTCTGTTTGCCCCTTGTGCTCCCTTGGTCTGTCTGTTTGCCCCTTGTGCTTCCTTGGTCTGTCTGTTTGCCCCTTGTGCTTCCTTGGTCTGTCTGTTTGCCCCTTGTCCCCTTTTGGCCGTCTGGAAGCCGCTCCTTTGGGGGGGGTTATGTCACGATTCCCTTGTTGTCTGCCCTGGGTCTCACTTGTCTTTGTCAGAAACTACACTTCCCATGATCCTCGGCCCTCATCACTGCCAGCCCTGTGTCATTGTGTTCACCTGATTGTAGTTTGTCTTCATCATGTCTCCAGTGTATATAAACCCTGTTTGTTCTCCATTCCCTTGTCGATCGTCGATGTATATGGATGCTTGTTTCCGTGTTCTTTAATGTTCATCCTGCCAGTTTAACCTTTGTATGTTTTTCGTGTTTTGTTGTGTTTCCCCATTGCGGGTGTTTCCTTTGTTTTTGTTTTGTCTCTTTAGTTGTCCAATAAAGCCTACCCTGCATTTAGATCCTCGCCCCTCATCTGCCTTCCTGTTCAACGTAACACTAGAGATGCACCGATTTCGATTTCCGATTTTTTGCAATTGTGACCTGCCGATTCCGATTTTCTTTCTAAGAACTATTATTGAGCGCATATACAAACAAAATCTACCTTTCTTCAATGCTAAATTTTATTTTCATAATAAAATAAATGATTAAACATTACAATTTCCCCCAAACTGCACTAAGTTACAGGATCTTCTCTCACTTAAACAACTCTCAAAATAAAGTGCTCTGTGACAGGAAAGAGGTAGAAATAACAATTAATTGCAAATGAGTTGCTTTATATAACAAATGTCATTTTCCACTATTTTTATAAATTGACCTTTTTCTTTTTATTACTCGTCTAACAAAACAATTCCAAAGATCTGAAAAACTGAAGAGTCCAATACGCTCAACTTACGTTAGATGTCCAAATATCAGTTGTAAAACTGAACACTGCTTCGGGAACGGCTTGCATACCTGTCAACACTCCCGTTTTTCCCGGGAGTCTCCCGTTTTGTTATTTCTCCCAAAAAACTCCCGTAATTTGTATGGCCCAAACCACTTTATATGAATAATCACATCAATATATTATTCCAAGGTGGTCCAGTTGCCAGATCTTGAATGAAACGCATCCTACTCACACAATCGACACATCATACACATTACAAATCATTTATGACCACAATCTGGCAACCTATTTGCGCTGTTGATATCCGCGCAGGTAGTAGACGCGGGATGTTAAATCAAGCATCACTGGTAGATAGGAGAGGAAGACTCAGCTGGTGCTCCGGTGAAAAAAACAAAATATACATGTAAATTTAACAACTGCTGGATGGAAGAATTTAATTTCATATCCCGAAGCCATACCGACAATGCCCACGCCTTTTGCAATGTGTCGCACTGATTTTAATATCGGACACGGTGGGAAAAATTACGTTACTCAGCACATTAAATCACAACGGCACAATTTGTATAGTATTTAGCCTGCCTCTGCCCCTCACCCGGATTTGTTTACCCAAATGTTGACAGGTAACAGACTGTGTGTGTGACATGACAACTCGGGCAACGCGACGTCGGAAAGTACCTCCTACTCTGTATCGAGGAAATTTATCAGATTTCTGAACCCTCTGTCCTCAACTATGGAGAACAGCTGATCATCCAGGCCCATGAATTCCATAATTTTCCTCGTAATTGCGTTGGTCTTTTCGCTGCTCATTCCAAGGAATGATAGGAGAGGCTGCTGACTTGTGACTGGCCCTGAGCTCTGGCTAGCTTTAGCCGCTTTCACTTTTTAGCTTCTTTTTTAAAATGGGCATTTTCAGCTGGGTGATGGTGTTTTAAATGTCTAATTAGGTTTGTTGTTCCGAAAGTTATTGTGGTGATTTCCCCACGGTTTACTTTGGCCTTACAATTATTACACATTTCGAACTTTATGTATTCTTCACTCACAGTGAAGATCTTCCACAGCAATGACAAAACGGACCGGCTTGGAATCAGAAAGACGTGAGGCTGACCGGCTGGTTACCGGTCCGGGCCGAGCATGTGGAAAATCGGCTAATTCCGGTCCCTGGCCGGTCGATCGGTGCATCTCTAATATATACATCTTTCCCCACAGGAAGCTTCAACATTTGGGAAGATATGGGGTGGCCATGTTTTCTTTAGTGCTAGCTCAAGAGCAGGGGAGTTATTACATTGATAAGTAAACATCTACAATTCAAAGATCTCAAAACGATTAATGATAAATTAGGAAGAATCATTATAGTTTTAGCAGAAATTCAGGGGCAAAGGTTGATTTTAGCTAATATTTACACACCTATCGTAGATGATCAGAGCTTTTTTCTTGATCTTGAATGGATGTTGCAAGCCATTGGCACCCCTCGTGATATAATATTGGGAGGAGACTTTAATCTTTTATGGATTCAGTCCTTGATCATAGTGAAGCAAAATTGTTTAAGCCAAAGAGCAAGACTGACGCTTCACAGGATGTGTAAAAATTTTGGTCTTACACATATTTGGAGACTTTTGAACCCATCTGCTAGGGACTATACATTTTTTTCATCAGTCCATAAGATTTATTCTAGAATAGATTTGTTTATATATCTAAGTCCCTCATGTAATCTGTTGTTTCTCAATTGGAAACATCTTATTCTCAGATCATGCCCTGATAAAGAAAAATAAATCATATAGTTGCCACTTTAACGGATCCCTTTTGCAAAATCCTGAACCCTGGCAAGACAGTCATACTTTGAGTAGGGGGATAAAGCAGGGAAGCTTGGCTAGATATATAGAGTAGAGAGAGTGTTTTTCTACCATTCCCTCAGTGAAATCTGCTGGTGGTGAAATATTTACCTCAGGCAATGATATTAATAATGCTTTTGAAGAATTCTATCTTGATCTATTTAGTTCCACATCTTTGTCTACAGATGAAGATATTAGAAACTTTGTGGAACCAATAGAACTTCCTTAGCTGACGTCTAAACCAAAAAAATATCTTGATTCTGAGATAAAATTGGAGGAGCTCCAAAATACAGTACAAACAGTCGGACACACAGTGGCACAGTGCTCATTCAGTAAATGCACAGCTAAACAGATGTGTTTTGAGTCTGGATTTGAATGTGACTACTGTAGGAGCACATCTGATCTCTTCTGGAAGCTGGTTCCAGCTGCGGCTGGCATAATAGCTAAAAGGAGACTCTCCTTGCTTAGAGTAAACCCTTGGTATTTGTAGCTGATGTGATCCTAATGATCTGAGTGATTTGTTGGGTTTATATTCAGTGAGCATATCTGCAATATATTGAGGTCCTAGCCCATTGAGTGATTTATATACCAGTAATAATACTTTAAAATCAATCCTAAATGTAACTGGGAGCCAGTGTAAAGACCTGAGGACTGGTTTGATATGTTCATATTTTCTGGTTCTGCTCAGAATCCTGGCAGCAGCGTTCTGTATGAGCTGCAACTGTCTTATGGTGTTATTGGGAAGGCCAGTGAGGAGTCCATTACAATGATCCACCCTGCTGGTGATGAAAGCATGCACAAGTTTCTCTAGGTCTTGACTGGAAACAAAGCATCTAATTCTTGCAATATTTTTCAGATGATAGTATGCTGATTTAATTATTGCTTTGACATGACTACTGAAACTAAGGTCTGACTCTAGAGACACACCAAGATTCCTGACTTGATTTTTAGTTATTTGACACTTAGTGTCAAGGTATGCATTCACCTTGAGAACGTCATCTTTGTTTCCAAACACAATGACTTCAGTTTTGTCTTTGTTTAACTGAAGAAAGTTTTGGCACATCCAACTGTTTAATTCATCAATGCATTGGCACAGGGAGTCAATGGGGCTGTAATCGTTAGGTGATATGGCTAAGTAGATCTGTGTGTCGTCTGCATAGCTGTGGTAAGCAATTTGGTTCTTTTTCATTATTTGGCTCATTGGGAGCATATACAAGTTGAACAGGAGTGGCGCAAGAATTGAGCCTTGAGGGACTCTGCATGTCATGGACGTCCACTCAGACTTATGGTCTCCTATACTCACATAATAACTTCTCCCTTCTAAGTATGACTTGCACCATTTTAGGACCATCCCAGAAAGCCCCACCCAGTTTTCCAGCCTGTCAAGAAGTATGTTGTGATCGACAGTGTCAAATGCAGCACTGAGGTCGAGTACTGATAATTTGCCTGTATCAGTATTTAAGCGAATATCGTTTATTATCTTTGTGAGCGCTGTCTCTGTGCCGTGCTGCGATCGGAAACCAGATTGAAAATTGTCAAAGTATCCATTCGAGTTTAAGAATTTGTTCAGCTGATTGAAGACAACTTTTTCAATGATCTTGCCTATGAAAGGAAGATTTGAGATCGGTCTATAGATGCTTAATATGGTCTTATCCAGATTGCTCTTTTTCAAGAGGGGCTTGACAACTGCAGTTTTCAGGGAGTTTGGAAAACTCCCAGAGAGAAGTGAGGAGTTTATCACTTCTAGGAGATCTGCTTCTAAACAGTTGAACACACTTTTGAAAAAAGATGTGGGAAGCGCATCAAGGGCGCAGGTTGATGTTTTAAGGTGCTGTACGGTTTCTTCCGAAATTTTGCCATCAATTTCTTTGAAATCAGACATAGTAACTACTTTCTCAGGTTGTGGTTTGATTTGTCTGACCCCAGCACAACTCAAGGATGTGCTGATCACCTTTCTGATATTATTGATTTTTTCAGAGAAGAAAGAAGCAAACTCACTGCACTTGCTGTCTGAGAGCATTTCACTGGGAATCTGGCTTGGGGGGTTTGTCAGGCTCTCTACAGTCGCAAAAAGAGTGCGTGTGTTGTTTAATTTGCTGTTTATAATATTCGAGAAGAAAGTCTGTCTAGCTTTTCCTAGTTCCATATTAAAAGCATGGATGCTGTCTTTGTAGATGTTATAATGGACTACAAGTTTTGTCTTCCGCCACATGCGCTCTGCTTTTTTCACGCTGCGTAGAACCGCTGCCGGGGTGAGGTAGACCCCCTCTGTTTCCAGAGAACACGGCGGAGCATTCCGTCCACCAGGGGCCGGAAGACTCCCTCCGATCCACCCTGGAAGACATTGCTGTCGTCCATTAGAGGGTGGAGGAGTGGCCGAGGACCAAGCTGCAGTGTACGTTATGGCGTGTAGGTTTTTTTTTGTTTCCCTCCTCTTGTCCCCTCCCTCATCCAGGTAGACAGGGATGACCTGCCGGCAGACGGGGCGGAAGGCCTGCCTCTCCCCAGGGAAAGAGGGGGTACGTCATGCCGGGGGCTCCCCGGCCTGAGAGAACGAGGGAGGAATGTGTCAGGGCGAGAGGGATAAAGGCCAACTGGAGACAGCAGTGGGACAGAGAGAGAGAGAGATTTATGGACAGCTGTCCTACATCTGTGTGTGTTTGTCTTTTTGTTTAGTTCTTCATTAAACTATTTTTTGTATCGTCAAGCCGGTTCACACCTCCTTCTTTCCCTTAACCCCTTTACACATGTATATATGTTTTGCTCTTGTATATGTTTTGTAGGAATCAATAAAAAAATGTATGTGCAAAAAAATATATTTATTTAAAAAAAAATGATATGTTGCTTTTTTGTGTTCAAAGATCAATTGGAGGCAGGGATTTTGAGATGTGTTTTTCAAAGTTTCAAACTACTTTGAACTTGAGTCCTATAATGCAGTTTTCATTATGCAAGACATTAAAACATGACACAACCAAAATGAGATGTTCCAAGATCATCTGTTTGGCACTTAAATAGCGCAGATGGAACACATCCTATAAGATTTTGACAAACTCAATTGAAAATGGATTGCTGTTTAGAGTACGTCTTTAATAGGCTTATGTTTAATAATATGGAACTAAAACAATATATCTAATCAATGCTTTACTCCTATTTAATTAATGCATGCATTATGGGGCAGTGGTGGCTCAGTGGTTGAGGCTCAGGGTTACTGACCAGAAGGTCGGTGGTTCAAGCCCCAGCACCACCATGATGCCATTGTTGGGCCCTTGAGCAAGGCACTTAACTCCAGGTTGCTCCAGGGGGGACTGTCCCTGTAATAAGTGCCCTGTAAGTCGCTTTGGATAAAAGCATCTGCCAAATGCATTAATGTAAATGTAAATGCATTATATATTAGATATTTATAATTATTTAAATTATTATATGTTAAATTATCTATATTTTGCGGCCTTTCTCAGGAAATATTGATTTCTGCAATTCATTGTGATTAATTAATCAGCGCACAATGTAATTCTTTCAGTGAAAAACTGTAATCGATTGACAGCCATAATCATAACATGAATAGAATGCTATATACCTTTTACTAGATATTTATGTTTCATATCATATTGACAAGCTATAAACATTTTAAAGGAAAAGTTCAGCCTACAAATACTCTCATCATTTACTCACCCTCATGCCATCCCAGATGTGTATGACTTTCTTTCTTCTGTAGGACACAAATTAATATTTTTGAAGAATATTTCAGCTCTGTAGGTCCATACAATGCAAGTGAATGGTGACCAGAACTCAAAAGTTCCAAGCCACCATCCCTTTAACTTAATATCTATTTCTGCCTCACACACACGCACACATGCACACATGCACACGCACACACACACACACACACACACACACACCTATGTCAATAATTGTTGTGCTCCTATTTGTTCTTTCTTTGATGGATGTCATACAGTATGAGTAGTCACACTGAAGGTCTGCTATTTAAATACAATTATGCTTTGCTACACCATTTTGTTATTGTTTTATTTTATGTAATTGGTGGCTTTTAGAGCTATCTGGGGCATGGTATTAATTTTGACAGTCCTAAACCTGTCTGGCACCCGAATTTTGGACTTAAAATTTATTTAAATTTAGTACAGGGGCCGCCACCGTTACAGAGTGGCACCCGAACAGGGACCTGATTAACATTTGTGATTTAAAGTGAACTGGGACTTGAACTTGATCAGTTGAGACCATACACAAACCTGAACATTTACACTTTGATTGTTGACACCTGAATACAATCAAAGTGTAAATGTGACACCTGTGTGAACTGTTGTTGATTTAAGCCAAACACTTGGACTGAAATTTATAAAAGAAACTTATTTGAAGGACATGGACTGAAATTGAAAAAAAAACATACCATATTTTGCTCTGTGAAAAACAACACAAAAAAAACAACTTTGTACGACAATTGTAAAAGTGGTGTTAGAATTGTTGCAAGGATAATCACTTCAATTGGTATTGACGTTGTACATATTAAAATTTTTACACACTACATCCCAACATTGAACATGGCCATTCCCACCCCTACATCCACTGGTATGATGTTTGAAGCTCCTGAAGATGCAACATCAGTCAGGCCACCTGTTTGCCATCAGTTGTCTTCAAATCTTCACATTCCTACCTATCTCCATACTCCTACCCAGTCTGTGGCCAAGGTTTCATCTGCCATCTTACTGGAAGACCTAGGTGGAACACTTCCAACATTAAAATCCAAAATGGACAAACTCTTGACAGAGGTCAAATTAAAGATTTCAAAGGAATTGGAAGGACTCAAGGCTACCTTGCTGTCTAAGGTGGATGTGATTCTAAAGCAGTTCCAGTTGGAGATTCATCGGGACATCACAGCTTACTTGGTGAATTCTCACAAGAACCTACCCCACTCACCAGGGAATTGCCAGCACGTGACTCCAGCTTTCACAACCATCCCATTGTCAGCCCAGCAACTTACCAGCATCACAAGATCCAACCATAACCTCTCGCTTCTGAGCTGTATTCCTCCCCTTCAACAAACAGTCAAGCCTTCACCACCATCCAGTCATCCGTCATGCCACCACCAAGCAACCAACTCTCAGGCACGTACACTTCAACCACCACATACAGACGTTCCTAAACACAGGGTTCACATCACTGCAAACCTCGTTCCAAGAGTCATTCAACACTATCATGTCAACACTGTGAGTGACCATCAGGAAGTCTACAAGACTTTTAAAAGACTCTGCAAAGTTGCATTCTGGCCAACAATGTGAAAAGTGGCCAACAAGGACTGATGTGAAAAACTTTGTCAAGGGCTGTAGGAAGTGTCAGCATGACACCCTTTTCTCCCAACAAAGATCTTCAAAGCAGAAAGCACCCTCCGAAAAGAGAAGAACCAACTTGTGGGAAAACACCCAAAGACCTGAGGTGAGCCAATGTACTTTGCCAACCATGGGTTGTCTTGTCATGGGGAGTGTGGCAGAACAGAACGTCGCACTGCCCCTTTAAGGATCCACCACCACCACAAACTAAAATGGCTGCTTGTTAGTGTGCCAGGTGACAACAGTAAGGCAACTATAAATGTAACCAGGAAGATGGTTGTTTAGGCCCAAAAAGAAAAAGAGAGATTATGAGACTGGTTTAATGGGAAGTTAAGGTGTGCCAAGCTGAGGAAGGAGAAAGTTTGTTTTGTGTACTGTGATGTGGAATAGGGACACGATTGGAGAAGAGAGGCCGAAACCACAAGGGGAGAAATCTAACAGTGCTTATCACCAGAGAGTGAGGCCTGGATTCTTTTCATAGCCGTTGTTGGCACTTCTTCAGTGAGAGTGGAGTGGCATGGGTTCGTGGGATCTGCAACTGCCGAAGAGCTCCACGTTCATAGTGTGACGTGAAATAAAGGTCTATAGTGGAAGCGCCAGGAAATACCTTGATTTCTTCTGACTTGCCTTTATTCCCTTGTGTTGGACTCTCGCTCTGTGTCCTGCAGCATTGCCCACAGTCACCAAACAGGTACATGCAAAACTCTCCGTAAACCAGCGTGCACCATCCACAAACTCCTGCCTTAACTCTCTCTCTCACACACACACACACACACACACACACACAGTTGTGTTTCCATGTTTTATGGGGACTTTCCATAGACATAATGGTTTTTATACTGTACAAACTTTATATTCTATCCCCTAAACCTAACCCTACCCCTAAACCTAACCCTCACAGAAAACTTTCTGCATTTTTACATTTTCAAAAAACATAATTTAGTATGATTTATAAGCTGTTTTCCTCATGGGGACCGACAAAATGTCCCCACAAGGTCAAACATTTCGGGTTTTACTATCCTTATGGGGACATTTGGTCCCCACAAAGTGACACGCACACACACACACACACACACACACACACACACACACACACACACACACACACACACACACACACACACACACACACACACACACACACACACACACACACACACACACACACACACACACACACACACACACACACACACACACACACACACACACACACACACACACACACACACACACACACACACACACACACACACACAGAGTGTGGCTCAGTTGGTAGAGCGGGTCAGCTGCCAATCATAGGGTTGGTGGTTCGATTCCCGGCCCACACAACTCCACATGCCGAAGTGTCCTTGGGCAAGACACTGAACGCCAAGTTGCTCCCAATGGCAGGCTAGCGCCTTGCATGGCAGCTCTGCCACCATTGGTGTATGAGTGTGTGTGTGAATGGGTGATTGGGAAACAGTGTAAAGCGCTTTGGTAACCTCTAAGGTTAAAAAAAAACGCTATATAAGTGCAGACCATTTACCATTCTATGACTATTGTTGGTATTTTGTTTGAGTCTTTGACTCCTTGCCTATATGTTTACTGTTTTCTTTATTTAAATACAATTATGCTTTGCTACACCATTTTGTTATTGTTTTTTTTTATGTAATTGGTGGCTTTTAGTGCTATCTTGGGCAAGGTATTAATTTTGACAGGCCTAAACCTGTCTGGCATCCGAATTTTGGACTTAAAATTAATTTAAATTTAGTACAGGGGCCGCCACCGTTACAGCAGTTTGTTACATTTTCATAATAGAGCCCATTAATCAGTGATCAAAGACTATATAGTTGAATCATTTCCCATTATATCAAGATTAAATGAGCATGCAAGCTTATAAATAAAAACTTCAGTGAGAATTGTGCTGAACTGTCATGAAAATAATATAAAAATGTAAATCTTAATGGTTATAAAAGCAGACTTTTTTCTTTTTTCAAAATAAAGTATATAGTGATGCACTGATATGCAGTTCCCCTTCTGTCGCTCTCTCCACGTTGTGTCGGAGAAGTGACACTAGGGGTCTCTCTTGAGCCACCGAATATACCTCTGATCTATGAAAAAAAGCCAATGAGAAGTGGACCACCCATTCCCCAGCAAGCTCGTTGACTCCCGTCCGTGCTCGAGGCAACAGCGGCTCGCCTCACAGCCAGCCTGCCTATCCTCTAGAGCTCGAAGCGGATGAGCTCACCACTGCATTGGAGAGCGCGGCGTCTGACATGGATGACTCCCCTGGGCTGCCGCCTTCGGGCCAGCACCCCCAGGCTGATGCTGACGCTCAGATGTCCGACATGCTGTCCCGGGCCGCCGCCATCGTGGGCTTGGAGTGGAACCCTCCGTCCTCCCCACAGCCATCACGGTTGGATGACTGGTTCCTGGGGTCTGGGAATCGCTCACGGCCACACCCCCCCCAGTCCCGTTTTTCCCGGGACTTGGGGGGGGGCGCTCCGCCTCAACCTGGGCCCAGCTCTCAGCCGACGCCCCCCGTCTCACGTACCCCCTCGAGGACCCGGAAGGCTCCCAGGCGCTCCTGAGACGGACGATCCAGAGCCCAAGACATTTGCTCTGGAGATGGTAAGACAGCTCCTTCCCCCGGTGGAGGGCCGGGAGGAGAATTTTGTGTTGAATGCATTTTATTTGCCGCTCCCCTTAACTGAGGCAGCGGTACCCAAATTCTCAATAAAAGAGCTATTTCCTTTGCCTCTGGGTCTCACAGAGACCAGGTGCTCAAACACCTCAGCCGCTTGGGGCTTCAGGTCAACTGAGAAAAGAGCAAGCTCACTCCGGTTCAGAGCATCTCCTTTCTCGGCATGGAGTTAGACTCAGTCCCAATGTCCGCACGTCTCACCAACGAGCATGCACAGTCGGTGCTGAAATGCCTCGCAAAGTTCAAGCCAGGCACAACGGTCCCTCTAAAACTCTTCCAGAGGCTCCTGGGGCATATAGCACACCGTCACGCCGCTGGGGTTGATGCATATGAGACCGCTTCAGCACTGGCTTCAGACTCGAGTCCCGAGACGAGCATGGCGCCACGGCACGCACCGTGTGATAATCACCCCTGCATGCCACCAAACACTCAAACCCTGGACAGACCTCTGCTTTCTACGGGCAGGAGTGCCGCTGCATCAGGTGTCCCGACGCTTCCTGGTCACTTCCAACGCCTCCAAATCGGGTTGGGGCAAATCGGCTGCAGGCCTTTGGAGAGGGGCCCCGCTGCGCTGACATATCAATTGCCTAGAGTTGTTGACTGTTTTCTTTGCCCTGTGACAGTTCCTCCCGTTAATTCAAGACAAACATGTCCTAATCAGGTCAGACAGCACCACTGCGGTAGCGTACATAAATCGCCAAGGCGGCGTACGCTCCTGCCACATGTCACGATTCGCCCGTCGTCTCCTCCTGCATGCCACTCACATCCCCGGCAAACTCAATGTGGTAGCGGACGTGCTGTCACGACAACGCTTTCCCAGTGGAGAGTGGAGGCTTCACCCCCAGTCAGTCCAGCTGATTTGGGAACGATTCGGCAAGGCTCAGGTAGACCTGCTTGCCTCCTGAGAGACCTCCCACTGCCCGCTCTGGTATGGCCGAACAGAGGCTCCCCTCGGGGCAGACGCGCTGGCACACAGCTGGCCCACGGGGCTGCGCAAGTACGCATTTCCCCCAGTGAGCCTTCTTGCACAGGACTTCTGTGCAAGGTCAGGGAGGACGAGGAGCAAGTCACACTAGTGGCTCCATACTGGCCCACCCGGGCCTGGTTCTCGGACCTCGTACTCCTCGCTACAGCCCCTCCCTGGCGAATTCCCCTGAGGAAGGACCTTCTTTCTCAGGGGCAGGGCACGCTCTGTCATCCGCATCCAGACCTCTGGAAACTCCATGTCTGGTCCCTGGACGGGACGCGGAAGATCTAGCTGGCCTACCACCTACTGTCGTAGACACGATCAGCCAAGCCAGAGCCCCTTCCGCCAGGCAGCTCTATGCCCTGAAGTGGTGCTTGTTCACAAATTGGTGACATAGCACATGTGGAGACTACACGCTATTCTCCACGGCATCCACACACAACTCACCACGCGCCCCAATGAAAGCGAAAACCACATTATAGTGACCACAAGGAGGTTACCCCATTTGACTTTACCCTCCCTAGCAACCAGGCCAATTTGGTAGCTTAGGAGACCTGGCTGGAATCACTCAGCACACCCTGGATTCGAACTCACAACTCCAGGGATGGTGAAACGTAATTTCTTTTACGTTTGTAAGAGCAACTGGATGGAAGGTATTATTATGAACCAATTACAACAATATTACCAAGAAAACATATTTTATTTGGATTAGAGACAAGAAAATATTTGGAAATTGATTGAATTGATTGAATGTAATTTCAAATTCATCCCTATGTCCACTTTGTTGTGATTACTTATTTGATTTCAATTGTTAGAAATTGTTTTAATATTTTATACAGTATGTTTTAAGACATATATAAGGACATGAAAATATACTCCCTAATAGGAATTACCCAATAAGACTGGAGGAGTGAAAAACCTAGTGAAATCAGAGAACCAGTGAAGCAGAATCTGACCACAATAGTCTCCTGAGAGAGAGAGAGAGAGAAATCTGTTCCCCGTCTGTCGCTCTCTCCACGTTGTGTCGGAGAAGCGACACTAGGGGTCTCTCTTGAGCGCTGAATATGCCTCTGATCCATTGAAAAAAGGCCAATGAGAAGTTGGCAGTCAGTATTATACGGCTATAAAGGCGAGGCAAATACTAGAGTTCATTCAGTACCCCCCCTCGTACCACCCGTCCCCCGGCACGCTCGTTGACTCCCGTCCGTGCTTGAGGCAACAGCAGCTCGCCTCACAGCCAGCTTGCCTATCCTCTAGAGCTAGAGGTGGATGAGCTCGCCGCTGCATCGGAGAGCGCGGTGTCTGATGCGGATGACTCCCTTCGGGCCAGCACGCCCAAGCCAAGGCTGACGCTCAGATGTCCGACATGCATTCTTGGGCCGCCGCCAGCGTGGGCTTGGACTGGAATCCCCCGTCCTCCCCACAGCCATCGCGGTTGGATGACTGGTTCCTAGGGTCCCCCCGGTCCCGTTTTTCCCGGAAGTGCACGATGAGCTGACGTCGCTGTGGAGGGCACCGTTCACCACACGACATCACAAAGCTACACGCCTATCCGCTCTTGCTACCCTCGACAGCGGAGCGGCCCACGGGTACACAACGATCCCCTCGGTGGATAGGGCTGTTGCGCTCCATCTATGCCCCGAAAACCCTACCACCTGGCGCGGTCACCCTGTACTCCCTTCCAAGGCCTGTAGGACAACATCCTCGCTGACAGCGAAGGCCTACAGCGCCGCCGGAACTGCCGCTTCCGCCCTGCACGCCATGGCCCTCCTGCAAGTCCACCAGGCCAAGGCGCTCAAAGAAATGCACGTGGGTAGCCCTGATCCCGGCGATGGCCACCCTCGTGGTCCAGGAACGACACCTATGGCTGAACCTGGTCGAGATGCGTGAGACCGACAAGTTTCGCTTTCTCGACGCCCCAGTCTCCCAGATCGGTCTCTTCGGCGTCACCGTCAAGGACTTCACCCAGCAGTTCTCCGCGGTGAAGAAACAGACGGAGGCGATATCACATATCCTGCCCCGCCGCAAACCTGCCGCCCCGGAACCTGCCCCGTCTGCTTGCCGAGGGCGTCCACCTGCGAGGAAATGACAAGCTGCTCCGCCTCAACCTGGGCCCAGCTCTCAGCCCACGCGTTGAGCGCTCCGCAGGAAGCAGACGCCCCCCGTCTCACGGACCCCCTCGAGGACCCGGAAGGCTCCCAGGTGCTCCTGAGACGGATGACCCAGAGCCCAAGACGTTAGCTCCGGAGATGGTAAGACCACCCCGTCCCCCGGTGGAGGGCCGGGAGGAGAATTTTCCTTTAAAAACTTTTCTTTTGCCGCTCCCCTTAACCCAATAAAAGAGCTATTTCCTTTGTCTCTGGGTCATCTGGCCCGCAAATGCCGTTCTCACTGCACTCTGCCCCAGATATCAACAGTCCCGGCACGCTGGAGGCGGCCCCAGGCCAGCCTTCAGCCCCACGACTGTTCCCCGGCCGGCCGGTTCTGACGAGTCCAGAGGACGCCACTACAGGACCTCCTCCTGAGTCACCAACCCGCCCCCTGCCGGATGTCCGGAGCAAGGTAAATGCTTTGAGTCTTTTCTCAGCACCAGAGCCTCGGGATGCGTCCGCGCCTCCCGACGGCCTACTACCTGCTCCACCCTGCTGCGAAGCCCTGCCGGGTACATCCCTTTGGTGCCCCTAGCACGGAGATTGGATGCGTGGCTTTCACTTCCCAACCCGTCTCGCTGGCTGGCCCGGACCATCCGACTCGGTTATGCAATTCAGTTTGCCAGGCCCCCGCCCCCTTCACGGGCGTCCGCTTTACCGCAGTGCACGGCCAACATGCCAAATTCCTGCGTGCGGAGATCGCTACTCTTTTACTCAAAGACGCGATAGAGCCTGTCCCTCCAACCAAAATGAAGAAGGGTTTCTACAGCCCTTACTTCATTGTACCCAAGAAAGGCGGCGGCTTACGACCAATCTTGGACCTGCGAGTTTTCAATCGAGCGCTGCTCAAACTCCCATTCAAAATGCTCACGCACAAGTGTATCTTGACAAGTGTCCAGCACCTAGATTGGTTCGCAGCGGTAGACCTGAAGGACGCGTACTTCCACGTCTCAATTTTGCCACGACACCGACCCTTTCCACGGTTTGCGTTCGACGCCCAGGCATTTCAGTACAAAGTCCTCCCCTTTGGCATGTCTCTGTCCCCTCGCGTCTTCACGAAATTCGCAGAGGCAGCTCTTAACCCGCTCCGAGAAGCCGGCATCCGCATACTCAATTACCTCGACAACTGGCTCATACTAGCCCACTCCCGAGAGTTACTATGCGCTCACAGAGACCAGGTGCTCAGGCACCTCAGCCGCTTGGGTGTTCAGGTCAACCAAGAAAAGAGCAAGCTCACCCCGGTCCAGAGCATCTCCTTTCTCGGCATGGAGTTAGACTCAGTCTCAATGTCCGCACGTCTCACCAATGAGCGTGCGCAGTCGGTGCTGAAATGCCTCGCCAAATTCAGGCCAGGCACGACGGTCCCTCTAAAACTCTTCCAGAGGCTCCTGGGGCATATAGCATCCTCCGCCGCGACCACGCCGCTGGGGCTGATGCATATGAAACCGATTCAGCACTGGCTTCAGACTCGAGTCCCGAGATGAGCATGGCGCCACGGCACGCACCGTGTGACAATCACCCCTGCCTGCCGAAAAATACTAAAACCCTGGACAGACCTCTGCTTTCTACGGGCAGGAGTGCCCCTGCAGCAGGTGTGGACCTGCAGGAGAGCCATGGCATGCAGGGCGGAAGCGGCGCGTCCGGTGGCGCTGTAGGCCTTCGTGGTCAACGAGGATGTTGCTCTACTGGTCCGGGAAGGGAGTACAGGGCGGCCCCGCCAGGTGGTAGGGCTTCCGGGGCATAAGTGGAGCGCAACTGCCCTATCCACCTGGGGAATTGCCGTGTACCCATGGCGCACTCCGCCTTTGAGGGTGACGAGGGCGGATGAGCAGGTGGCGGAGAGGGGTGCTCTCCACGAAGACTTCAGCTCATCATGCACTTCCGGGAAGAACGGGACTGGGGTGGGGCGAGGCTGTGAGCAGCGCCCAGACCCCAGGAACCAGTCGTCCAGCCGTGATGGCTGTGGGGAGGATGGAGGGTTCCAATCCAAGCCCACGCTAGTGGCTGCCCAGGAAAGCATGTCAGTCATCTGCGCGTCGGCCTCAGCCTGGGCGTGCAGGCCCGAAAGCGGCAGCCCAGGGGAGTCCTCAGCGTCAGACACCATGCCCTCCGATGCAGCGGCGAGCTCATCAGCTTCTGTCTCTTGAGGATAGGCAGACTGGCTGTAAGGCGAGTCGCTGTTGCCTCGAGCACGGACGGAAGTCAACAAGCGTGTCGGGGCGCGGGTTTTCCGAGGGGGCGTACCGGGTGGAGCTGCACCCGCTGCCATCCCCAAATCGCCTCCATCGCCAACCTCATCATCCTCAATCCCGTGGGAAGAAGGAGCAACGCGGGGGGACGGTTGTAAGCGAGCCGCGACCACAACGTTGTCATGGTCATGTTCTCACATGAGACAACGTGTGCACTCTACCGCATCCAGGAACAACACAGGGGCGGAAAGGCATCTTTATAAAGACGCGTCCTTAAAAGGACGTTCAACGCCGCTGTGTTTTGCTCTTTTAGATGAAATTACTCTTTTAAATAAAATCACTCTTTTAGGAATGAAACTCGTGAGAGTTCTTTATTCTGCACTGTTGAAGCGCCCAGGGGCAGGAATGCACAGCCGTGCAAACAGGAGAAAGCCGCTGTTATGCACCGTAAGATCCAACAGCATGCAGTAGAGAAATACAGGAACTGGTGTGTAACTCGCAGCAATTGCAGACACGACTATCGGCTCCGAAGAAATTTTCTGAATGAACTCCCGTATTTGCCCCGCTTAAATACCCGTATGTCCGGGGGCGGGATATGCAAATACCGGCTGCCAGCTTCTCATTGGCCTTTTTTCATAGATCAGAGGTGTATATCGGTGCACAAGAGAGACACCTAGTGTCTCTTCTCTGACACAACGTGGAGAGAGCGACAGAAGGGGAAAGTACATTTATTAGTTTGTTTCGTTATCAGACATAGGAGAGAACACAAAATTGTAATTATAATGATGTTATGCGTTGGTTTTCATTGTCTTTCCCATCTTTCTCTGTCTTTCTCTTCCTTATCTTTCTCAGTCTCACTTGGTATTTCTCATCTTTCTCTGAAGGAGTTACATATGCAGGGTGTATCTATGAAGTGTTGCCATCGCCTGCCGAGTGACTGCGCTGTGGCCTTCGTGGTCCTGAGGGCGAGGTCGGTCGCTGACCGCAGTTCCTGTAGCACATCGGGATCAGGACTACCCTTGTGCAGATCTTTAAGTGCCTTGGCCTGGTGGAATTGCAGGAGAGCCATGGCGGAAGCAGCCTGTCTGGTATCACTGTAGGCTTTGGCGGTCAATTATGACGTCGTCCTACAGGCCCCAGGTGGATCGCAACCGCCCTATCCACCTGGGGAATCGCCGTGTACCCGTGGGCCGCTCCGAGTGGAGAGGGGTACTCATCATGCACCTCCGGGAAGAAAGGGACTGGGGGGGCGTGGCTGTGAGCAGCGCGCAGACCCCTGGAACCAATCATCCAGCCGCGACGGATGTGGGGAGGACGGAGGGTTCCAGTCCAACCCCACGCTTGCGGTGGCCCAGGCAAGCATGTCAGACATCGTTCCTTCGGTTGAAGGAAAGCCGCAACCGCAACGTTGCCATGGTCATGTACTCGCAGTGAGAACATGAACCATCCACAAACACTGCCTCGGTGTGATCGCAGCCCAGACACATGAGACAGCGCCTGTGGTCGTCTGAAGCTCTACCGCATCCAGGAACTACACAGGGGCAGAAAGGCATCTTTACAAAGACGCATCCTGACAAGGACGTTCAACGCCGCTGTGTATTGCTCTTTTAGAGGGAATTACTCTTTTAGAGAAAATCACTCTTTTATAACTCTTAAGTTTTGCGCTGTCGAAGCGCCCAGGGGCAAACTGCACTGCTGTGCAGAGAAGGAGAAAGCTGCTGAAGTGTGCCGTAGATCCAACAGCAGATCGCTCAGAGGTAAGAGGAACAGGTGTGTGACTCGCAGCTCGCTGCATACACGGGCATCGGCTCCGAAGAAAATTTCGGAATGAAACAGACGCATTTCCCCACCTTTATACCAGTATGTCCGGGGGCTGGACATGCAAATTCTGTCCTCCAACTTCTCATTAGCCTTTTTTCATAGATCAGAGGTATATTCGCCGCTCAAGAGAGACCCCTAGTGTCGCTTTTTCGACACAACGTCAAAGTGAGCGACAAACTGGGAACTCCAGACAACATGAGTTATTTAAAATCAGATGTGATCTAGAAGCTTTATACAGCTATATAACGTTCATGCCATTTTAGAGACTGTAAGTCTATCCCTCACAGCCTTATTGTCATTCCCATTAAAAATCAAAGATGGCGCTAGCATGAATAAGGTCTATTCATCGTTTGGCATTCCAATTTCTCCCATTCATTCTCTGCTAAATAGTCTCTGACTCAGTTTCAATTCCTGTGTATACATATTTCCAAATGAAACATATCGAAGGGCTCATCTCTTTTCATTAAATAGTCAATAGGCTTTAGTTACATGACAGCCTTGAACATAATTTGCTACTTGCTAATCGGTTGCAAGTGGTATTAATACCCCTGCACACTCACAGTGTGGTGTTAATTAGCTAACACGCTATACGTAGCCAAATGTTGTGCCAATTACACTGTTATTCTAATTCATGATGACGCTGATACTACTTCAAAGATGGGTGTTTAGAAGAGTGTTAATGTGTAGAATACAGACAAAAGAATGATGATAAGAGAGGCATACCTTACTATTGGCAGATGTGTGAATGCTTTGGCTGCAGATGACACATGATTGAATGATCACTTAAGAGTATTTGAGTAGTTTTGATTCCTTTTAAAATGAAAAATGTAAATAAAATAATCGTATGACATGTTCTTGGAAAATGTCTCTACATAAACGATCGTACAGATGTAGGTAAATTTGTATCAGCTTGCTAATAACTGCACCCTGGTGTGTTCATGTGGACTGATCTTAACTGACTAAATGGAAATTATCTGTCAGCCTCAAATTAGGTGGAGCTCCAGGTCACACCTACCAAATGACATGGACCAATGGCAGTAAGAAGGTGTTTTGCAGCCATAAAGAAGTTTTCCTGAAAGTTTGCTGTGGCAAGCTGTTACAAACCACACTAAGGAATGCAAAACACCTTTGTTTTGGCCAGATTTTATTCTAAATGGGGTCAATTTCATAGGACGTTTACAGGGGTCTTTAGGGGGAGGAACACTGACATTCTAGAGAGCATTTGATTGGACAAAAATCTGTGTAGTGCTAGTTTCTATTTCTTTTTTGTATTCTCCCGTTTATCTGATAACTATGAATTTTTAGGAATACCCAAGCACAGATGACCTCAAAGTTAACAGGCATGGATTACAAGCAACAAACCTATTTTAAGGACACTGGTTCGAACCCCACAGCCACCACCATTGTGTGCTTGAGCAAGGCACTTAACTCCAGGTTGCTTCGGGGGGATTGTCCCTGTAATAAGGGCTCTGTAAGTCGCTTTGGATAAAAGCGTCTGCCAAATGCATAAATTTAAATGTAAATTTCATGGGGTCTAAATCTGTTAAATCAGTAATAAGACTGACCATGAATAATAATGTAGCAGAGCAGAATGTCTATTCTGCACAGTGTAAAAGGCAAATATGTGTCAATGAGTGATGAGGGTCTGTAAGTGTTTGTGCTCGACGGGCCTTCTGCATATGCTGCGATAGATTATAATGATCCAACGTAATACTGAAGACCACGCCATCATTCATAACTATAGTCACCATCTGGCACCACTGCCCACCTGAAATGCCCACCGGATTAACTTTGAGGAAGATTCGAAGAGTGATCTCTAATACTGCATCAGCATGCATCACTCTGCTTACTTCTGCATCCATGAAGCTGCGCTTTAATAGCAGCAGCAGTCGCTGTGGTTATCTTCTACAAACCTGCACTGGTTAACACACAAGAGACATTGAACACTGGGTCAAAGGTGAGGGAAAGCAGCCCATGTGTCATTGTAAATTTGCCAGTTTATGGCCTCTTTCTGAAGTGTGAGCAGTAGTACATTGCCATCAGTTGATGGCATTAGAAATTATTATAACTATTAGGGCTGTCGCGATTTTGATGATTAATGTTTTAGGGCTGTGACTGTCACGTTCCTGTGTTGTCTGCCCCGTGTTTTCTGTTTCACATGCCACTTTTCACGTTCCATGTCACGTTTTCCTTGTTGTCCGCCCCGTGTTTCACTGTCTGTGTAATAAACTACATTTCCCATGGTTCCCGGCCCTCATCACCACTGCCACAGCGTTATTGTCTGCACCTGAATATCGTTTGTTATCTTCCTGTGTCGCTGTATTTTACCCCGTTTGTTTCTCCATTCCCCTGTCGGTCTTTGATGTATGCGGACGCCTGTTATCCGTGCTCTCTATCTTGGTTTATTCCCCGGTTACCCCTTCTGTAAGCCTTCCGTGTTTTGTTAACCCTTTGTATGCCTTCCGTGTTTTGTTTTACCTTTTCCCATCGTGGATGTTTCCTTTGTTCGTGTTTTTTCGTGTTGCCTTTTATTTAATAAAATATCGCTGCAAGTAGATCCTCGTCCCGTGTCTGCCTTCACTGTCAATCGTGACAGAAAGACCGACCCACAAATGGATCTAGCAGCGGTTTTCACCGAACTGGCCCAGGCAAATCTGACCGTTCTCGTCTCCACTGTCGCCATCCACACCGGGTTCGACGACGCCTCCCTGAAGACCATCTACTGGGTCGGGTTACCATCATCCCAGTGGAGGGAAGCGCCGGAACCCGGAGAGCACACGTGGAGGGAACTCGCGGCCGAGGAACCACCCCTCTTGATTCCGGCTTTCGAGCCTGAGCCCATGCCTACCCTGATCGATGAGCCAGCACTGCCAACTTCGTCCGCCCGGAGAAGGAGGAGAAGAAAAGCTTCCGCTCTCCAGCTCACACCGGCCACGATCAGCGAGCCAGCACCCACGCCTGCCACGGTCAGCGAGCCAGCGCCCACGCCTGCCACGGTCAGCGAGCCAGCGCCCACGCCTGCCACGGTCAGCGAGCCAGCGCCCACGCCTGCCACGGTCAGCGAGCCTGAACCCACGCCAGCCTGGCCAGCGATCCAGCGTTGCCAGCCTCGACCGTCCCAGAGCCAGCGCCTGTAGCCTCGACCGTCCCTGAGCCAGCGCCTGTAGCCTCGACCGTCCCTGAGCCAGCGCCTGTAGCCTCGACCGTCCCTGAGCCAGCGCCTGTAGCCTCGACCGTCCCTGAGCCACCGCCTGTAGCCTCGACCGTCCAATAGCCAGCGCCTGTAGCCTCGACCGTCCAAGAGCCAGCGCCAGTAGCCATGACCGTCCAAGAGCCAGCGCCAGTAGCCATGACCGTCCACGAGCCAGCGCCAATAGTCATGACCGTCCCAGAGCCAGCGCCTCCCGAGCCTCCCAGGGCTCCGCCTCTCCAGTCTCTCAAGTCTTCCAGGGCTCCGCCCCTCAAGCCTCCCGAGCCTTCCAGGGCTCCGCCTCTCAAGCCTCCCGAGCCTTCCAGGGCTCCGCCTCTCAAGCCTCTCGAGCCTTCCAGGGCTCCGCCTCTCAGGCCTCCCGAGCCTTCCAGGGCTATAAAATATATGTCTTTACCAAATTTCAGGAAATAGAAAATGTCCTGACCAACGTTTGGTAGAAAATACTTGAACTTTATACTATGTTTTTGTTTTCATTTTAACAACTATTAAATGTACTTAGTATAATTATTATTGTGTTAATTATTGTCCTTCCTCTTGTGAAGCTTGCTGCACATAAACGGTGTTGTCATGTGGCACCTGTTCTCAAATCTCAGTTGTTTACGAGATTTTCTGTCATTATTATTAATTTCTGGAGATTACACGTGTGAATTTCCATTGGTATTTTATATCCAATCCTTGAAATTAGTAGATTTAAACAAGCATAATTTTGTGTTTCCTGTAAATAAGTCAAAAACTTCCTGAGTTGTGCATGCAGCCCAGTGGAGGATTCTGCTTTTTTGGCTTCTCTTGTAGAAGACACCTTCAAATTTAAATGATTGTGTTTTGATTTTTTTGCATATTGGAGAAGAGCAATGTCAATAAAATAAGGCATTTGTGATGAAGTCATTAATTGTAGGCTAAGCTTAAAGCCTGCCTTGTTCAGGAGGACTAGTTTTTCTGATAAATAATAAATATTAAGTACATATAAATAAGCAATATGAGAAAAGATTATGAGGGAGTGAGTTGAAAAGCAGAAAGTGGGGTAAAATGGCAATGCTCTGTTCTCATAATTTTGTGATGTCATCTTGCCCATGTAAATTGTTTGTTTAATGGTCATTTTATGTAAAAACAAAAAAAGAACTTTATGTCCCTTGGATATTATTTTCTCAATGTATATCTTCTTGAAAAAGAACAATTTTATTTTGACCCATTAATCTTAGGTTTATCGTATTGCAAATCACTGGGCAGCCCATCTGGTCAGTTCTTTAGAAATTCTTTAAATAAAGGCTCATTTTTATTATTTTGGACCAGAAAATAAGACATTAAACTTGTTATACGTTATAATGTTATTTTGCCTATATTATCAGACTGACTTTCTCGCCTTTTCTTAATACCAACATTTTGAACATTATCCTTGCTGTATGTCCCTGCCAACTTCCAACCAAACCTATACCCTTTTTATCATGAAACAAAACCTTTGAGATTCAGTTTTATCATTTTGTCACTTCACAGAAATAGTGTAAGCATGCGTCTCCTCTGTGTCACTGTATGTCATTAATACATCATGTATGAAACAGGAACATTTGCTAATAAACGATCGTTTAAAGTGAAACCAGAAAGCTTTGCGTTCAGTATCAAAGTTTATATTTGTTAGTTTATATTTTGCGGAAATTTGGTGCAAGCCTCTGCTGACAGTGCGTGCATCAGAGCGCTTCATGCACTCTTCAGGACAGGAGCTGGTTGACCTCCACAGGGCGGCTCAGTGGCACTCAGACTCGGAGTTCAGCTGAATGACACGCAAACGCTCCATTTGTGCCATTGATACAGTATATTTCGCTTACAATTCCCTAATTTGGGTATTAAAATGTTATTGGAATTTGAATGCCCAATAATCGTGGTTGTCTCAAATAAATGCGGTTAACTAAAAAAAAACTGTGATTAGATGGTTATTTAAGAATCGCAACAGGCCTAATAACTATCATATATGATATGTATAATTACATATATTTAATGTCCCATTTAAGAATTCTGGTTAACAAAAAAGTAGAGGTTCTCCATTGGTTTTGCTACAGGACCAGAATTGACATTTCGCATCAAGTGACAAACCAACACAGTACCAGCACTGTATATAGCACCAAATTACATATCAACGGTTGAATGGAAAATCATTTCAACAAAACACATTGTGGTCAGTACAAACCATGTTTATCTTCATGTGAACCTGTAGTAGTATAGTCTAGGCTGTATTCGTCATTTCATATTCATTCTGAAATATTAATTTTCCTTTTTTATTTCATTTTTCTTGAGCATTTTCGTTCATGATTCTGTTGATGGATGTTTGTCTATAATATTGTATATTTGAAATATAAAAACAGTAATAAAGCCTTTTGTTTTTGCTTGGAGGGTGAATAATTTTTTTTTTAAATGGATACATGTGTTAAGACAAGTGAACACAAGAATGAGAGACAAGATTCACTAGTGCTGTAACATTACAAATAGAAACATGAATGTTCTTGGAAATGCTCCACTGCTAGAAGGGTCACAGTTCACAAATACACACACACACACACACACACACCATTGGAGATCAACTAAAATCCAACTCAAATATGCGCATTAGCTATACAAGCCAGGAAAAATTCATTTTTTGGTGTAATCTGAGGTAAAGAAGCACCATTTATTATACCAGTGTTGATTTTACCAGATTTTATCACTGATTTGAAATATTTCTTTGATCATAATCTTGACCAACCATTTTGGAGATTTCGGACTTTCCCCATTCAAGAAGATAAGAGCTGTACTAGTGTGCCGCTTGTTTACGCAGAAAAGGGAGTATTCAAAAGATGGCCGCCGAGTGACCTGACTTGCTTTGAAAGAGACTTTGAAATGAATCACTATGTGTCAATTGCATGATCTCTATCTTGGTGAATGTTGGAGTCACCAAAGCTCCAAATCAAAGCTCTGTACACCGTAACTACTATTGCCATCTGATACAGCAAGCATGAGAGTTTGTAGAGTTTATTTTGAGAGTTTCAGTTTGTACCAGCAATAACAATGGTGAAGTGAATGCAAACAATTAAATTTGCAATGAGAGTGTGTAAGATAGAAGTACAATGAAGCATAACAAGAGTTTTGCAAGGTACAAGCTACAACTACGCTCATGCTACAGGTCAACCAAGGAACCAAAAATGATAACAACAACACCCTAGTATCATGGAAGTGTTTTTGAAAGGGCAAGCAGCATTCACATTTGGAATGTGTTGTCTTATGAGAGCTTTAGATTATGTGCGATTATGTAATTCTAGATATTTCTTCATGTTTATTTTATTTATTTTCCAGCTTTGCTCTCTCACGGTTTCTCTTGTTTCTCCTTCACAGATTACAGAAGAGGAGCCATAATCAAGAAAACAGATTCCTTATCAAGTAGAAACATGTGCCTGTGTCAGTTATACGCATGAATGGGACCAAAGGATGATTCCTGATATTCAGATTCAGAACCGCCACCTTCATAGACTGAACATGCAACATCTGAAGGTGCATTTTAAAGCCAGGGGAGTCCAAAAGGTCTGTGTGAACCAAGGATGAGCAAAATTCAGAATTCAAGAATTGACTCTATTTCAATTTATGAGTTGGAATTTGAATTGAATTGGTGACACCCAGGTTGTTGAATTGGAAAATGAATGTACTTTTCAGATCTAGTCAGGAATTGAATGGGGATTTCAATTCAATTCTGAACGGTGCACGACTCTGGTAAAATGTAATTAAATGGCGAACAATTATGTTACAGGAAATCTGTAACATGTCTCTCTCAGAATCAAGTTCATGTCGAAGTAGATTTTGATGACAATGGATTATGTTTGTTTTCCTGTCTATTTTTCTAAGATGATTTTAATTGAGAATACATTTATAAGCATCTGGAGATAAAATAATGTTAGGCAAAGAAAACGCTCAATTTCTTCAACAGGGAAAAGCCATAGTACGTCTCATGTAACAACAATGAAGATTTATTTGTCACTCTTAAATATGTGTACCCCTATTTTATTTGCAAAAAAATATTTTTTTTTCTTTTCTTTTTTTTTCGGGATTTATGCATTTAAATTTCAGAACAAAATTCCATCAAGCTATATTTCATTTTTTTGTTTTATTTAGTTAAAGATTACTCTAATTTTGTTATAAAATTGAAATGAGTAAATCTTAAAATTATTATTATTATTAATTAATAAAACATTTTTTAAATGAGTGAGCTCTGTTTTTGGGTCAACGTTTATTGTATGTTACACCAATAACATTAAAATGCAATTCATATAAAAATGGCTATAATACATCTTTTTCACAATGAATGTGTTTTCAATATCTGAAAATGTTTTAGGTGGTGTAAATGTACAGAGAATATATATTCAGTCTGAAAAAATCTTCAAGAGGTGTCTTTGGTCAGTTTCATGTCTACAACCTAATCAAAGCTGTACTGATAGTACAACAGCACAACTGTGAATGTGATATTGTTCAAATAAAAACAATCCAAAATACAGTTTATTAAAATTAACAAAATATACACATAAACTATACAATTTTCTTACATTTTCTTAATTTGTACAAACCTCAAATTCCAGTCCAAGTTTGGACAGAATGGAAAATGCTAAGAAAAACAAACAGTTATGATATGTACATTTTATTAAGTGTTTGAAAGCACTACAACTACACATGATATTATGTTTTACCTTGAATTTAAATATACACGCATTTCAAATCAGATGATTACAACAAGCTCCAAAAATGTTTGAGTGTTTAGCACTGTGGAACATCACCATTTCTTCTAATAACACTTATTATGCATTTGGGCACTGAAGACACAAGTTTGTTAAGTCTAAAAAGTGGAATTTCCCCCCATTCATCCATTATACAGGTCTTCAGCTGCACAATTGTATGGGGGTCTTTGTTGCCGCATTGCTTCATAATGCGCCACACATTCTCAATTGGAGATGATCAGGACTGCAGACAGGTCAATCTAGCACCCGCACTCTCTGTTTACACAGACATGCACTTGTACACCTGACAATATGTGGTTTGAGGTTGAAAACTACTTTTGATTGTGCATGATCTCTGATCCCTCAGACGGCACTTGTCTTAAAAACTGTCATGCTTCTGTAATGATATCGTGAACATGAGCTCGGGATAACTTTAGTGAACCTTTGTTAGTCAACATCATTCACCGCTGCATCAACAGATGCAAGTTAACCCTTTCCAGCCTGAGCCCAAAATTCAGAAAATTCCATTCTGTGCCAGAATATGGTATTCATATCCAAATTCATATTATATGCATATTTATATAACATCACAAACCTGAACTCTATATACATTTTGAAGAGAAGAACTAGGTCTTTCAAATGAGATAATATATGTATGATTATTTAAGGCTAATCATCCTTTATCAATAAGATTTCACACAGCAATTTTACAAAAATCTTCTCCAGCCACAATACTTCATCAGAAAACTGCATTTTCATCCATTTTAATTACAAGCTAGAGGAAAACTTAGAATATATGAAATATACATAATTTTGTGGGCAACGTATAATAGCAGACAATTTAGAAATATAATCTATTGTGTAAAAGTTATGACCATTCTAGTGATTAGTGGGAAAATGGAATAAAACGTCTACGTTACAGATGTAACCTCCGTTCCCTGATGGAGGGAACGAGACGTTGTGTCGAAGAATCGACACTAAGGGTCTCTCTTGAGCGGCGAATATACCTCTGATCTATGAAAAAAGGCCAATGAGAAGTTGGCGAACAGAATTTCCATGTCCCACCCCGGACATACGGGTATAAAGGTGGGGAAATGCGTCTGTTCCATTCAGGATTTTTCTGAGGAACCGCAAATGGTCCAGCCACAACAGTGGCTCGGCTCAGCGACATGGCCGGGAGGACACAATGTCTCGTTCCCTCCATCAGGGAACCAAGGTTACATCCGTAACCTAGACGTTCCCCGTCTGTCGCTCACTTCGACGTTGAGCCGTGTACGTGTACTGCTGACACAGGAGCGGGCAGGTACTTGATGTGCCAAAACGACCAGCTGTATCAGACTGCACGTACCCTACACCAATGCCCCATAAAGTCGTCGGAACACTTATAGTTACCCTAGAGAGGGGAACAAGGTGACGCGTGTTACCGAGTTCTACCAGCTCGGTCCTGAGAAAACACGGGACAAGACTCACTGGTGGTGGTGTCGTGGTCTAAACCACAAAACTGGTAAACTGGTAATCAGAAGGTTGTCGGGTCGATCCCCACAGCCACCACCATTGTGTCCTTGAGCAACTCCAGGTTGCTCCGGTGGGATTGTCCCTGTAATAAGGGCTCTGTGCATAATGCATTCATCCAAATGCATAAATGTAAAGGGGGGAAATCCGTACTTGCGCAGCCCCGCGGGTCAGCTGTGTGCCAGTGCGTCTGCCCCGAGGGGAGCCTCTGTTCGGGCATATCAAAGCGGGCAGTGGGAGGTCTCTCGGGAGGCGAACAGGTCTACCTGAGCCTTGCCGAACCATTCCCAAATCAGCTGGACCGACTGGGGGTGAGGCCTCCACTCTCCACTGGGCAAGCGTTGTCGTGAGAGCGCGTCCGCTACCACATTGAGGTTGCCGGGAATGTGAGTGGCACACAGTGACTTGCTGGCTCCAAAGGAGGAGAAGACGGGCGAGTTGTGACATGTGGCGGGAGCGTATGCCGCCTTGCCGATTTATGTACGCTACTGCGGTGGTGCGGTCTGATTTGATCAAGACGTGTTTGCCCTGAACTACCGGGAGAAACTTCCGCAGGGCAAGGAAAACAGTCAGCAACTCCAGGCAGTTGTTGTGCCAGAGCAGCGGGGCCCCTTTCCAACGGCCCGCAGTTGCGTGTCCATTGCAAACGGCGCCCCAACTCAATCTGGAGGCATCGTCGTGACCAGGATGCGTCGGGACACCTGCTGCAAGGGGACTCCTGCCCGCAGAAAGCAGAGGTCTGTCCAGGGTTTGAATGTTTGGCGGCAGGTGGGGGTGACCATCACACGGTGCGTGCCGCGGTGCCATGCTGATCTCATATGCATCAACCCCAGCAGCACCACCGGCGTGGAGGATGCCATATGCCCCAGGAGCTTCTGGAAAAGTTTTAAAGGGGCCGTTGTGCCTGGCCTGAATGTGGCGAGGCATTTCAGCACTGACTGCACGTGCTCGTTGGTGAGGCATGCGGACATTGAGACTGAGTCTAACTCCATGCCGAGAAAAGAGATGCTCTGAACCGGGGCGAGCTTGCTCTTTTCCAGTTGACCTGAAGCCCTAAACGGCTGAGGTGCCTGAGTACCTGGTTCTGTGGGCGCATAGTAACTCTCGGGAGTGGGCCAGGATGAGCCAGTCGTCCAGGTAGTTGAGTATTTTGGACGGGTGTTTGTGTAAGGCCTGGTTGAAAACTCGCAAGTCCAAGATTGGTCGTAAGCCACCGCCTTTTTTGGATATGATGAAGTAAGGGCTATAGAGACCCTTCTTCATCTCGGTTGGAGGGACAGGCTCTATCGGGTCTTTGAGCAAAAGAGTCACGATTTCCGCGTGCAGGGACTTGGCATGTTCACTGTGTACTGCGGAAAAGCGGACACCCGCGAAGTGGGGTGGGGGCCTGGCAAACTGAATTGCGTAACCGAGTCGGATGGTCCTGGCCAGCCAGCGAGACGGGTTGGGAAGTGAAAGCCACGCATCCAAGCTCCGTGCTAGGGGCACTAAAGGGACGATTATTTTTTATGTTCCCAGTGGGGCGGAGCAGGTAGTACGGCGTCAGGAGGCGAAAGTGTGTCCCGAGGCTCTGGTGCTGAGAAAAGACTGGAAGCACTTACCTCCGCAGACCTGGCAGGGGGCGGGTTAGTGACTGAGGAGGAGGTCCAGCATCGGCGTCCTCTAGACTCGTCAGAACTGGCCGGCCGGGGCTTGGCTGGAGGCGGGGTGGTCCGCGTCCAGGGGACTGTCGAGGTCTGGCAGCAGAGTGCCGTGAGAACAGCATTTGCGGGCCAGGTGACCCAGAGACAAAGTAAATCGCTCTTTTATTGAGAATATGGGTACCGCAGTCCCGGAGGTGTGTGGCAAATGAAATAAATTCAAATAAAGATTCTTCTCCTGGCCCTCCACCAGGGGACGGAGTGGTCTGCTTACCAGCTCCGGAGTGCCTGGAAGACTTCCGGGTCCTCAAGGGGGTCCGTACACTTCCTGCTGGGTGCTCGACGCTGGGGCTGAGAGCTGGACCTGGGTTGAGGCAGAGCACGTTTTCTAGCTGCAGGAGGACGCCCTCGGCGAGCAGACGGGGCTTGGGCCGTGGCGGCAGGGTTGTGGCGAGGCAGGATGTATGAAATGGCCTCCGTCTGCTTTTTCACCGCGGAGAACTGCTATGCAAATTCTTCGACGGTGTCGCCGAAGAGGCCGAACTGGGAGACAGGGGCGTCGAAGAAGCGTGTCTTGTCCGTCTCGCGCATCTCGACCAAGTTCAGCCACAGATGACGTTCCTGAACCACGAGTGTGGCCATCGCCTGCCCGAGTGACTGCGCTGTGGCCCTGAGGGCGAGGTTGGTCACTGAGCGCAGTTCCTGCAGCACGTCGGGATCAGGACTACCCTCATGAAGATCTTTAAGTGCCTTGGCCTGGTGGACTTGCAGGAGGGCCGTGACATGCAGGGCGGATGCGGCCTGTTCGGTGGCACTGTAGGCTTTGGCAGTCAATGATGACGTCATCTTACAAGCCTTGGAGGGGAGCACAGGGTGACCCCGCCATGTGGTGGCGTTCTCAGGACACAGGTGGATCGCAACCACTCTGTCCACATGGGGGACTGCCGAGTACCCGTGGAAGGGTTTAAAATAATAAGAGTAACAGATTTAGTGTTACTGTGAGTATCAGTCATATGAGAAATAGAAACAAACAATACATACACATTCATGCATATCCAGTTGATGGTCTTGGCTGGGAATCAGGTTCAATCTCATCTTCCATGTCCTCGTGGTCCGGGTGTTCCTGCTGTAGTTCCTGGTCCAGCAGATCTTCCTCCTGTGTGCTCATGCGCTCATGAGCCTTGTCCTCCTCTGCTGTGAACCTAAGCTCATCATCAGCAGTCAGCTGCCTCCTCCTCTTGAGGGTGCTGAGCAGGGAGCCATAGTCTCTATCCATCTTTACAACAGAAAAAAAGTACAACAATTGGTAGCCAGTAGTGTGTTCTTCATAAATCCATACACCGTATAGTCACAAAAGGTTTTCAGACTAACCAGAATGTCCAACTGCAGACAGCCCTCTCACACTTTCTTTGTGAACAGGAAGCTACACACAATATAAATGCAGTCGCTGCAGTGTGTGGAGTTCTCGCTTCGGACATGTCGAAAACAGAGAGTGAAATTTTAGAGCAGGCAATTTGAAATAAATCAAAGTCAAAGAAATCTACTAAACAAAAGGTATTTCTATGTAGAATGGGTGATTCTCATTAAACCTGTCAAAGAAATGTAATATTTAACCACAAATAAATACATACATTATATATATATTGGATATAGAAAATGAAGTCTACTTTTAGGAAAATTATTGCCATTATTTTCAGGACACTTTAGCATATTTTACCCCCAAATTCTCAGTTGCATAACTTGGCAGCTGAAGGTTTATTTATTTGTAACTTTTTTTACTGTGTGATGGATGGGTAAAGCTATCTGCTACATTATAGAAAGATATCTACCATGTTTTATTACATGGGAAAATCAACAAGCTAGATAAATTATCTAACTAGCAGGCCAGTAAAAACAAAAAAAAAATCTGAATAGGGTCTGCTCTCACATTACTTCAGGTACATTACTTCATACATTCATTATTCATGCCCAGTAATCCCTTATCCAATCACATGTGCCTTTAGCTTATGTTGTCATGAGTATCTGGCAGTTTTCAGAAATAAAATTGTGATTGGAGGGCGAAGATATTGAGACCAGAACTATGGAAATAATTGTTCCCAAATTTGAATGCTCCGGCTGGAAAGGGTTAAGACTTTGCAATGCAAAGCAGAAGCCCTACATCAACACTGACCAGAAGCACTGCCGAATTCTCTGGGCTCTGTCTCATCTGAGATGAAAAGTAGAACAGTGGAACTGTGTTTTTTGGTCCGATGAGTCCATATTTCATATTGTTTTTGAAAAACACATCATGTTCTCCAGGCCAAAGAGGAAAAGGACCATCCAAGCTGTTATCAGCGTCAAGTCCAAAAGCCAGTGTCTGTATGGCCAGGGGTGTGTCAAGGCATGGGTAACAAATACTCTGCTCCAGCACCGTCTTTTTCAGGGATATCCCTGCATTTTCCAGAAGGACAACTTCAAACCACATACTGGCCAAGTAAGCAGAGAGTGTGGGTGCTAGATTGACCTGCCTGCAGTCCTGATCATCTCCAATTGAGAATGTGTGGCGCATTATGAAGCGCACAACATGGCAACAAAGACCCCCATACAATTGTGCAGCTGAAGACCTGTATAATGGATGAATGGGGGGAAATTCCACTTTTTAGACTTAACAAACTTGTGTCTTCAGTGCCCAAATGCATAATAAGTGTTATTAGAAGAAATGGTGATGTTCCACAGTGCTAAACACTCAACTGTCCCAACTTTTTGAAATGAGTGTAAAACATAAAATAATACATTTTTGTGATTTCAATATAGTACAGGGTGAATTTAATTTTCAAATCACCTTTTTGTTTTTAATGGCATTTTTCAGAATTGGGGTTGTAGATATTCTTACATAAGAAGCCACTAAAGGTGTCTAGATACATGGGAATGGAGGAGAGAACTTATCTAGTTGATTTAAATAGATGATCAGTTCTTTGTCTTTATGAACTTTATTTATGATCGAGTGTTGCCTATTCTGTTCTGTAATGGAGTAATTCACCCTCATGCCATGATTTTCTGTCCTAAAATGTTATTTATTTTAAATTTTTAAAGAATATCCTGGTTGTTTTTAATTCCATATAATGAAAATGAATGATTTGAAAATAGCACACAAGTCAGGTGAACTACTTTTATGGTGCTTTTACAGTCATTTTGAAGCTTGATATTTGAATTAATGCCCTAAATACAGTATATTTTTGTATAGTTTGGTGCCACATGTAGTCTCGTGTGGTGCCTGTTTAGTTTCTCTTTCACATCAAAAATATTGATCTGTTTCTCACCCAAACCTATCATATCACTTCAGAAGATATCGATTTAAACACTGGAGTCTGGATTACTTGTATGTTTGCTTAGTGTGATTTTTGGAGCAACAAAGGTCATATCAACCATTCACTTGTATTGTATGGACCTACAGAGCTGAACAATTCTTCTAAAAATCTTTATTTGTGTTCAGCAGAAGAAAGTCATACACATCTGGGATGGCATGAGTAAATGATGAGAGAATTTACATTTTTGGGTGAACTATCCCTTTAAAGATTTCTTAAATTATTCAAAGCCTGACAGAATGAAAACTATGTCTGTTATGCAGTAGGAAACAAACATTTTCACTATAGTCCTAACTCAGTAAAGTGCTCAACTCATGTACACACAGAATATTAGAACTGATACAACAGGTGTTAATTAAATTAAGTTGAAGTTAAGATGTGATTTCACATAGCATCTTAGCATAAAAAAGAATCATATGTTCAAACATATGTTCCATATGTTTGGATGATGAAAATTAATTTGTATCCAATGTTTACATGAAATGTATTCAAGCAATTCTTATATATGAAATAATTGCAATTATTTTGGGGAGACCAGAGTTGGCTGGCCCAGTTTTCATACTTTGTTGAATATCTCTGGAACACTAACAGTTTTTTTCCAGTCAGCTCAGCAGATAGTGTTAAGATCAGGGACTCTAAAGAAGTCCCATATTCCAGTATATTAGCCATGGCCTGCCCTACAACACGGATGTGTGATGGTTAAGTCGAGGAGCTGTACTTAAGCATTTTTATGAATGGCAAAAGGAAATTGGGCTGTTCATGAAACATAAAGGGAAAGTGCTGAGTAAATTTGATGACCCGGAATCAGGATTTTGCCTTTATGGTTGACATCACTGAGCATTTGAACATTCTTAACACCAAACTGCAAGGTCAAGATAAACCTTTAACGGAGTTAAATGATTTCATTTGCACATTTCAGCAGAAACTCGACCTGTGGGAGACGCAGCTTTCAGAGTACATTCCTGCACATTTTTCCTCTCTAAAAGACACCAGCAACAATGGCAACTTTGATCAATTCATGCTCAAAATATCAGAAATTAAGACTGATTTTCAGCAGCAAGTTAGGGTTAGGCCCCATCGAACAGTACAGCATCAACTTGAGTGTGCAGAATATTTTGACTGCACAAAAAAGTAATTTTGCACATGCAAGATGATATTTTGAGCACACAAAAATGTTCTACATGAGCAAGTAACTATAGACTGCTCGTTTTCTTTTCCACCCATATTCAGACAAGTTCCGCCTCCTACATCAGGATTGGCTATTAGGAGCTGCTTACAAGCGCTCTGCTATTGGACAGTTGAGGTAGCTACAGCAACCATGAACATCTCAGTGTAAATGTAGCAAAAGAGCCAACGGGCACAATTCAGTACACACTTTATATACTGTATGCAGTTATCATTACAAAAGATATTTACTCCTAATATTATCAGAAGAGTTGCGGCCCTAAATAAACCCCACCTGATCTATATGTATAATAGATGTCATAACTTTACTTAATCGGTTATCCAAATATTTTTATGTCTAACTGGATCAGGGAAATTGGACGGTAACTCTCACACTCGTTTGGATCATTGACCTTTTCAAGAATCAGACTGATCCAGGCTCGTGTCTTGGTTGCCGGAAGCTTTCCATTCTTTAATGATTTTGTATAAACTTCAAAAAAAAATTGGAGCCAGTTTTGTAGCTTAAGGTGGTTCCACAAAATTTCTAATATCTTCATCAGTAGATGAAGATGTGGAACTGTAGAGATCGAGATAGAATTCCATTTCCATTCAAGATAGAATACATTACCATGATTACTAAACTCTAGATGGAGCATCAGCTACCACATCTTCTGTACTTCTCTTGTGTTGTATTTCCAGGTTGTACTTCTGGACAATGAAGTACCAGCTAATAAGCTGCTGGTTCTGATTATATATGTATAAAAGAAAGGTGAGTGAGTTATGATCTGTGTAGAAAACTAAAGTAATATTTGTGGAGCCAACATAAACTTCAAAGTTTTGAAGAGCCAGTAACAAAGCTAAGGATTCCTTCTCGAGAGTCAAGTATTTAACCTGATGTTTATTGAATTTCTTTGAGAAGTAACACACTGTAGAGTATGAGGAAAATCATGGACTCATGGATTCTGAATACAATGAACACACTGTTAAACCTTATCTAAATCACTGAAATAGCGCCGGCGAGTCTGGGGATTATAATGCGCTATTGACAGATAATCCTCTTGCCTTCCAAAACCCCCCTACCCATGTGACTCGCCCCACACCCTCGTGCCTTACCATGTGGAAAAGGAAGGGGAGACTTTGAACATAAAAATGTGTGTGTCTTTCATTTAAAACCCAAAAGGGCTTATTTTGAAGGAAATATGTTTATCCCAGTATACTTGTGTATTTCTGTTATATCAAACTAGTTAAGATTGTTTAGTTGTGTAGTGAAACTCTGAGGCCTTATATAAAGGGTCTTAAAATGTATATCCACTTTTAAGTGTACCAAATACACGTTTCTTGGTATCAAATTAAACCTTACAACTTGTCCTAGCTGAATATAAATATAAGGGTACATTAAAAGGTAGTCTGCTATGTTTTACTGTCTTTTGAGTGATTCAACCCAAAGCCTTTAAAGTCATAAATTATGCAAATGAAGAGCCTTGACCGGACAAAGCAACCATCTCGAGCCCAAAACAAAGGAGGTGTGACCTCCCTGCCTTAAAAGTTAGGCTCCGGCATTGAATCTCTTCTCTTCTGCTGAACATTTCAACCCTCTTGCCTCTCTTGCATCCCTTACATCTCTCCTCTTCTGCACTCTTCCCCCATTCTTCTGGACCCCCTCGGAACAACTCCCTTACATCTCTCTTTTCTGCACCCGTTCTTCTGGACCTCTTCGGAACAACCCTAAAACTCTCTCTCTCTCCTCCCTCGGACTCCCCTGAACATCTCAACGCTCCGGAACCCTGCAACTCTCCAACAGTTAACTTTAAGACGCTTCGAACTTTCCGCGAACAATCCACGCTCTGGAAACACAGACGGAAATCCCATCTCAAGGACGCCACGAGGACACGACATACACGCAGTCTTGCTCAGCTGACACAAAGGTCCATTGTGCAAGTATTATTTCATTGAAATTCAAATGCGTTACAGTGTGTAACTTCCGTGCTGGCTCTGAAAGGTTAACTGTGGAAATAAGTTTGCCATACCTCTAATTCTTTATTTTCCCTTACTGTGTGTACTTTGTTTATTTTATGTTTATTCTATGTTAAATGTTTGTTTGTTAAGTGTAGTGATATATCCTAGTTCCTTGTATTAAACCCAATTATACGCTTAATTGTCTGTGTTTGTTGGTCATAAAACAAAGCCTCTTTAATGTGCGATCTAAAGCTACGAGCTGATAATTATCAAAGTAAGTTAACGTTCTTTGATTAAGTAAGCTTATACTAAGAATAAACCTTCTGGAGAATTGATCAAGAGTATCTAGCAAAGTGGTTCGGCGGACAAACTGGTTGGTCGCGATACGGTTCAATTCCCTTAAGGTGTTCTGAAAATTAATATAGCCTGTCTGCATATGATGTATATTCCTAATTAAATATAATTCGTTGTGTTTAATTATATATATATCTGAAGCGGACTCTTGGACTATATAAGCCCTTTTTGGGGCGATTTAGTATGTATTGTTATCTAGTTCAAACCGTATGATTGATTACGATCATTAAAATTAATTGTACATTCCCCAAACCTGAACCTAGATACCCTACATAATGGTGGAGAATGCGGGCACATTTTAAGCTTTGTTTTGTGAACTAATGCATTGTCAATTCTGTGTATTCTTGTTGTTAATACTGTACGCGAGCGCGCCGAACTGAAAGGCACAAAAAAAAGCCCGTCCCAGTTCAGCACGATTAACAAGTTGCTAAATAATGTCTAAACATTTGTTGCCACTGTTGAGTGATAAAGTAAACTGCAGTTCATAATATTAAAATTGCTTCTGTAAAGACGCGCTATATTTTAATATTACAAAATCCCCTGTTCAGAACGAGAATCTTCTTTCAGGATGATAAAAAGATTGGGTTAAGCGAAGCTCCTTTTCTCATCTTAGTAGGCCTGAGATTATAATCGTTATAAAATTAACTCCTGGTTTACATTGACGTAGCTAATCAATCAAAAACCTAATAAATTTTGAATAAGTGCTATATTTCTGATGTGTATGGGAGCCGAACAACAGACGTACGATTCCTGTTGTCCACATTTACTCGTAGTGCAGGAAAAAATCTGAAGTATAGCACCAAAAGAAAAAAAAACAGACCCGCCGAGGTTTCAATTGAATAATTGTGATTTTGCAGAAAATCCAAGCGTGAGAACTCTCTCTCTGATTTGAAATCACACGGAATGTTATTCCGCAGACAAACACTAGAGGGCAGCCTGTAAGTGCTTGATTAGTTCTCAAGTTACTCCCACCCCATGACGTCATCTTGCGCGTGCGCAAGTATGCCATCGTGTGGACATTAGCAGACAGGTCATATATATTTATTTAATTTTCTTTCGCAAATTACTCCCACCCCATGACGTCATTTTGCGCGAGCACAAGTACGCCATCGTGTGGACATTCATTGTAGGTCAGTTCTTTTCTCAAATTCTTTCTCCCTGTGAATATTGAAAGGGCGGTTTAACTGTCAATACATATTTGCATTTACAAGCTTTGCTTGTGCTAATATTATTGGATGTTAAACAATTCTTCTACCTCCGACTGTTACACTTAATTGGGTTCAAACAAGATTTGAATTTAAATTTAAAGTTACGTCTCAGTCCAGTGACTAATGCCCACTTAGAGGAAACGCGCCCCCTTTGGAGCCTCCCCTGCTAAGTCGGTTTATCACTTCCTTCCTCCTTGCGTTCTGTTTTGAAGTGGTTAATTTCCAGTTGGTTTTAGTTCAGATGCTATCACTGATGTCTTACAGCAATCGTGATTATCATCGGATAAAATTCTGATCTCTAACTTTTCTTACACTTATTCAAATTTGGTTTGAAACAAATAAATTTCGAATGTAAATTTGAATTAAGTTTCTAATTACAATTATTATTAATTAATGTTATTAATTATTATAAATTATTATTAATATTATTTTTTCTTTTCCCTCTTTGATACTTTATTACGACTGTATCCTTACTATCTTAGATGTTACCTGACATCTCTTTTCACGCTTATTTAAATTGAGTTTAACAATTTTAAATTTAATTTAAATTAAGTTTGTCTGTTCATCCTGCCTTGTTTACTTCTGTCTTTTCTTGTGGTTAGATTGTTTTGATAATTAACATCATTATCAAACTTCCTCTTTATTTATCATTATTTGGTAAAGCTTTTGCCTGTTATTTCTACATACATAATTACTCAATTTGGTTTAAACAAGAAAGCCTTAATTCATTTTAAGACTTTCACTTGCTAAATCCTGTTCTGTATTGGCATGTAGAATTCCCTAGTGTGCTGTGGTGATTTGACTGTCATCTCTGGTGAAAGACATAGACTTTCACTTGCACACTATTTCCAACGTGAACATGCGGGACAGAGTGTACCTGCTAAGAATTACGTCTAGTCGCGACGTGCGCAGCTTCCTGGATCAGCAACCAGAGACTGTCAAATCAGACTACCTACAGCTACGGCAGGCCTTCATCAGAGAATTCTCTGATCCAGAGTCAGAACAAGGACTCATCACCGCTATGGACATCAAACAGGCCCGACTGGAAACTCCACAGGCCTACTACAACCGCATCCGACGAGCCTACTTCGGAGCACGGAACGAACCTGGTATGGAAGAAGATTTCAACTTCAAAACTCTTTTTCTCCGAAACCTGTATCCCATGGTGAGCCATCACTTAGGGGTCCTGGCCTGCCCTCGTAGCATGACTACCCAACAGCTGCGAGACTTAGCCCATAAAGCTTTCACCAAGCAGAAGATTGCTTCTGAAAAGACTGTGAAAAATCCCACCATTTTCCCTGTCACTGATCAGCACTCAGAACTGGCACTAGAGGGCGCCCACCAGCACCACAGTAACAGACCTTTTTACCATGAGTCAAGACCGTTCCATGACAGAAGAAGGCAGGACAACCGTGATGGTGCTCGTCCTAAGCACCAGAGCGGGTGCTCTGAAAGATTCTACGACGGCCCACGGCCATCCCACGACCAAAAGGGTGGAGCCACGTGGGAAGCCAACCGACGGCCCAGACAGAACCGAACCCCGTCGACGAGAACGTCAAGCCCAGACAGCCCGCAGCGGAAAACCTCTCGGCATGCCTCCGGCAAGTCCAAGTCCGAGCCTACCCCACAGAAAACAGTGAGGCCACGGCGGAGACCGCAGAGATCCTGAAGGTTCTGAAAGAGCTTCTTCATAGAACACCTCACAAGAAAGACAAAGAGGACAGGCCAGACTCCTCATGACTAAGCGTAAGGCATGAGCCCAACACCCTTCCTGACTGCCCTCCTACGGAACCAAGCACCCAGAGAACTGCTCTCCAAACCCAGACTACCGAACCAGCTATCACATCACCAAGTGACAGCGACACCCACTCACTGCAGTTGATAACCACACATCCTGCAGCGGACAACCCAATCCGTCACACCAGTGACCAAGCCCCTAAGATACCAGAAAGTGCTGTTTTGGTTGTGTGTCTCTGCACCGAGTCACCCGAGACCGACCCTAACTGCTTATCGATCACCACACAAGCCCCAACACCAAAACTCCTGGGGAATCTGATCGAAAATGGGGTAGCACTAAAGCTCTACCTAGCCATCACTGTGGAAAATGAGGTGAGACTCGAAGCCCTGGTAGACACTGGAGCAGACCTCACTTTGATATCAGCTGAACTTTTTGAAAGACTCAAATTTGAAGCTAAGAGACAAAATCGAACTCTAAAATCTCAGAATTGCGTGCTAAATGTACAGTCATACAGCCAAAATGACGTCCGGCTTGAACAGGTAGCTCCCATTCACTTGACAATTGGTCCTATGAGTGTGGTACACCCTGTGTACATCTCACCAATGAACACATATCCCCTCCTTATCGGAAAAGATCTACTAGATCGCTTCGAGCCCCTGCTGGACTTCAGACAGCTGAAGATGTGGGCTCAAGTGCGAGAACCTCTACCCCTTCAGCCACCCCGAACACCTGAACCAGACTGTCAGGCCACAGAGGTCACAGGAACTCTCGCAGCCAGCCACAGGGACACAGCATCAGCACCAAAGCGAGATTCAAGTTCACTACTCTGCACATTTCAGCTCACCCAAGACTTTGATTCCTTCTGCTCCAAGGTCACAGCTGACCTGCACTTGAATGGTGTAACTACCACTGACATCATACTTGCACTATGGGCAGACAACTCAGCTATCAGTCTCTCATTATACAATGCTCTCATTGAAGACACACCGGACCTTCCATCTGCCAGCAAGCGCACCCGTTTTCCTTTGAACTCATGCCCATCAACAATAGTGACTGCCAAAAGGATCTGCGCTTTGAACTTGAAGTGGAACTACCGGTGTCTGACCCACTACTTCTTGGTCCTTCCAGAACTGCCCCATGATGTCTACATTGGAGCAGACATTCTGATTCACGTCAACGCTCATGTAGACATTATTAATGAGGTCTTATGGGCCCCACTGACTTTACAGCCTCCTGTGATTCCAACCAACACTGCGAACCTCCGGTCAGGCCAGACCATTCCAGAGGTCTGCACCTTGGTCAATGAACAGGAAACTGTAGTACCAGCCTACACCAAAGGGGTCGCTGTTCGGCTCAACATGCGCTGTGGTCAAACCCTAAACCACACGCTGGGTTTCTTTCAACCTTCACCCGAATGCGTTGAACTTGGACTCACGCTGGAAGCCACGCCCCTCACTGAAGTGTCATTCCATGCTGTTTACATCCTCTTCAACAACTGCATGGCAATGGACATCACAATTCCAAAAGCCTACCGGGCAGGATGGCTAGTGAGCCACGACTTTCATGACTTTGAACTCACATTACCAATCATTGGGCCCATCCCAGCTTCAATGATACCTGAAGGGTACACAGACAACACAGTGTTCACAACCCCCTTCAAGATCATCTCCATAACTTCAGTCATGCCAGTGGACAAAGACCAGGTATGCAGAACAGAACTGACAAAGGACCAACACCTTGCAGTATACACAGTCTCCAAACAGCCTACCTGTGAGATTGATGACACTGCCGCACCTCTGCCTGCCAACACGACAGACGGCACACCGACAGAGGAGCCGTATCCAGGGTTTGAGTCTCAAGTTCAGCAAATTCTAAAAGACGCTGACGCAATTAATAATGATGCAGATCGACAAGAACTCAGACAAGTCCTTTACAAGTTCAAAGCATCATTTGCCAAAGACTCTTTAGATTGTGGTCTCACCAAGCTCCACACCGTGCGCATCCCAACGCACCCTAATGCTCCTCCCACTTTTGTCAAGCAGTACAAGATCCCCATCGCGTCACACGAACCGGTGCAAGAGATCATCGAATCCAAGCTTGAGAAAGGTGTCATCCGTCCATGCAACAGCACCTATTCTGCCCCCATCTGGCCCGTCCTCAAACCAAACGGCAAGTGGCGACCCACCATTGACTACAGGAAACTGAATCAACAAGTGCCACTGTCACGATGGCCTATGACTCAGCTGGAGCAGGAAATACCCAGAATCAGAGCCACCATCTTCTCGACACTCGATGTGGCCTCTGGATTCTGGACCATACCAGTGCATCCAGAAGATCAGCACAAGCTAGCTTTCACGTTCGGCAACAGACAATTCACTTTCACAAGGTGTCCGTTCGGCTATGCCAACTCACCTGCTGAGTTCAACATCTTCCTGAACAAAGCATGCCCAGATGCCAGAACGAGAGGTAACCTTATCTACATAGACGATGTTCTCATGAAAAGCACAACAGTGGCTGACCACATGAGAGAGATAGACTATGTTTTGAACCAATTGTCCACTGCCGGCACCAAGATCGCCCTCCACAAAGGACAGCGGTGCCAAACCAAGGTCAACTATGTGGGCCTACTCATAGGATCACAGGGCATCGAACCACAGTCCAGCCGTATTCAAGCCATTCACCAACATCTCAGAGCTGCGAAGTTTTCTAGGGGTGTGCAATTACTCGCGGCAGTTCATCGAGAGCTACTCAGACATTGCAAAACCTCTAACTGCCCTTCTGAAAAAGGACTGCCCATTTGTATGGACAGAGGTCCAAGAACATGCCATGGATGAGCTGAAACGACACCTATGCACCGCTCCGTGCTTGGCTTACCCGGACCTACAAAAAGAGTTCTACTTAGAAGCTGGATTCTCCAGCCACTGTCTCAGTGCTGGCCTGTACCAAAGGCATGACCAAGACAAAAGAGTAATCGCATATGCCAGCAAGACACTTCTTCCACCCGAGAGTAAATTCTCAGACTGTGAAAAAGCTCTGCTCTGCACTGTATGGGCCATCCAGAGATTCTCCAACTACATTGGAGCCCAAAAAGATATCATAGAGACTTGCCACCAGCCTGTCATGTTCCTCAACAGCCAGCGTATCCGAGATGGCGTGGTCACCAATTCACGCATAGCCACGTGGTTTATGGCCCTCCAGGGGCGCAATGTTGAGGCACGATATGCTCAGAATCACAAGTCGACGCTAGGCAACGGCCTGGCTACCTGCCAGAACTGCTCTGATAACACACCAGCTGCAACGGTGGATGTGGAAGAACCCCAACAACAACAACTAACCTGTCACATGTACTTTGAAGAAAATGCGTGCCAAGGTCACAAGAAATCACAACATGACTGTCTACTGGAAGAAGGTGAAAGGACACTCAAGGCAACCAGGCCTTGACAAAGACTTGAATGACCAAACCGATGCCCTTGCCAAGACTGGCGCACTACACGGTACTCTATGGTCACCTCCAACCCTCCCACCCACCTTGAACGTTGCAGTGATAACCCGTAGCAAATGAACTTTTCCTGCAACAGTGCCACCCTCACAGCCTCTAACGCTGGCTCTGCAGATTTCAAACAAGGACATAGCGGACATGCAAGCCTCTGACACATCCATACAGACTTTCCTGAACCACCTCTCAGATCCCACCAACCACCCTCTAGCGCCGTCTGACCTCACTGACAACCCGTGCCTCAGACGACTGCATGACATAAAGCACATGCTGCGTGTGGTGGACAACATTTTGTGGTATGCACCTGATGATATCACAGCGCCAAGGCTTGTGGTGCCACACTGCCTAATGGGGGTCATGCTAAGTTATGCCCATGACGCACCATGTGCCGGACACCACGGCGCCAGAGCCACTTATGAGACACTGAAGCAAGTGGCATACTGGCCCCGCATGCAGGAACATGTGACAGAATATGTCAGAGAATGTCTGGTTTGCTGCCAGTTTCAACCGGCAAACCCAAACCACATAGCTCCACTGCAACGCAGGAGAGTCACATTCCCATGGTCAGACCTCCAAATCGACTGGGTAGGACCTCTGCCCAGGTCGACGAGGGGCAACAAATACTTCCTCACAGTCGTGTGCCAGTTCACAAAACGACACTGCCCGGCACCCAACGACACTGCCCAGACCACGGCATACCTCCTGATGAACCACATCTTCTCCAGGTTCAGACTGCCCCTGAGAGTCAACTCAGACAAAGGCACTCACTTTACGGCCGAGATTATGCAACAGATCTGGAGACTCCTGGGAGTCCAAGTTCAACTACACGTCAGTCATCATCCAATCTCATCTGGCCAAGTGGAACGATCGAATCGAACCGTGGTCAGTATGTTGAAAAAGTACGTGTCTGCCAATCAGAAGGACTGGGATGTAAAACTCCCGCTGGTGCTAATGGCTCTCAGAGCCACCCCGCAGGACTCGACTCGCGTGTCTCCCTTCGAACTAATGACTGGGCGGCAGATGACACTGTCACTGCATCTGCTGTATCAACCAGGAGACTCCAGCCTCGTCACAGCCTGCACCACTCACCAGTACCTCGACGAGCTACACTGGCACCTGAAAGCAACATTTGCTTTCGCCCAACAACAGCTAAAAGAGCAACTCACCACACAGAGTGCATCCCTGCAGACCATCGGCAAGACCTTGAGAGGAACGGTGGTAATCCTCAACACTCACAGCGTTCTACTGAACCAGACAGTGAACTCCATGAAACAGCTGTTTACTGTCTTCCAGAACGACTTTGCTCAAACGCAGCTGGTCACAGCCCTGATGACAGATGCTGCGGGAGGTGAGCTCCTCCATTGACAGCCTAGCTATGGGTAGAATTCCACCGTACTTGATACCCTTAAGCCTTGTACAAACCGTGCTGGCTTCCACCATCACCACGACAACTGACCCGTTACAACTACACCTTGCCTACTCTCTGGGTAGCGCCATCCCACTCTACGTCGACCCCGAGCAGAGGGAAGTGGGTTTTCTCCTGAACCTACCCATCATAGAGTCAAGCCAAATCTACCGGCTCAAGGACATCGTCAATATCGGGTTTTGGAAAGGTAACACGCACATCAAGATCCACACCCCAGACGTGGTGGCCTACCACGACAGCGACCCACAGCTGTACCTGGCCCCAAATCTGCACATGTGCACGTTGACCAAAGACATTCACTACCTCTGCCCCAGTAAACCCTTCCTCAGAGACAACACTGACGGAATCTGCGGGCTGCAACGCCTGGTCAGCGATACCCGCTGCCCCGCCAATGCCAAGCCTCGCACTCAAGTCACCGAGACACAAGCAGAGATCGTAGGCGACAGGTGGCTCGTTAACACTCCTGTGCGCACAGCTACACTCACCTACGACCAGCATGACACTGCCACCTGTCTCACCTTGCCCAACCAGAACATGTAGATTCAAGTCCCGAAAGGTGCCATCCACCACCTCGATGACCTGGCACTATACCATCTCCCAGGCGAAGAGTACGAATCAGAACTGGAAATCCCATCTTTTTTCCAGAATCAAAACCTTACCCTAGATCCAGAACTGGAACTATGGATTGAAAGAGGGGGCTCCCAGTTAATTGACATTGCTCCTATCGACACAGCACTCCAAGCCTTGTCTCGAATGCCCATCTTGACTACCTCACCTGTTGTCCAAGCCTGGACCGCAGCTGACACTGCGCTGTGTATCTCTATGGGAATCAGCCACCTCCTGACACTAGGCCTGGCCTTCATCCTGTACAGGAGGCTCAACGAGATGCAAACATCCACAGCCAAGCTCACGAAAGCCATGTCTGTAAGTTTCTGACGGAACCCCCGGAAAGAGGGGACCACGCCAGAGACCACTTTGAACCTCATCGAATTGAGCCCTCAGTCCGAATAACCACCTGCTACAAAACCCTCATGATTCACCATCCATCCACCATTGTGATGATTGTCGTCCGATGATGTCTCCAACAGGGACTTCATCTGATGAAAAGGGGGACTGTAGAGTATGAGGAAAATCATGGACTCATGGATTCTGAATACAATGAACACACTGTTAAACCTTATCTAAATCACTGAAATAGCACCGGTGAGTCTGGGGAGTATAATGCGCTACTGACAGATAATCCTCGTGCCTTCCAAAACCCCCCTACCCATGTGACTCGCCCCACACCCTCGTGCCTTACCATGTGGAAAAGGAAGGGGAGACTTTGAACGTAAAAATGTGTGTGTATTTCATTTAAAACCCAGAAGGGCTTATTTTGAAGGAAATATGTTTATCCCAGTATACTTGTGTATTTCTGTTATATCAAACTAGTTAAGATTGTTTAGTTGTGTAGCGAAACTCTGAGGCCTTATATAAAGGGTCTTAAAATGTATATCCACTTTTAAGTGTACCAAATACACGTTTCTTGGTATCAAATTAAACCTTACGACTTGTCCTAGCTGAATATAAATATAAGGGTACATTAAAAGGTAGTCTGCTATGTTTTACTGTCTTTTGAGTGATTCAACCCAAAGCCTTTAAAGTCGTAAATTATGCAAATGAAGAGCCTTGACCGGACAAAGCAACCATCTCGAGCCCAAAACAAAGGAGGTGTGACCTCCCTGCCTTAAAAGTTAGGCTCCGGCATTGAATCTCTTCTCTTCTGCTGAACATTTCAACCCTCTTGCCTCTCTTGCATCCCTTACATCTCTCCTCTTCTGCACTCTTCCCCCATTCTTCTGGACCCCCTCGGAACAACTCCCTTACATCTCTCTTTTCTGCACCCGTTCTTCTGGACCTCTTCGGAACAACCCTAAAACTCTCTCTCTCTCCTCCCTCGGACTCCCCTGAACATCTCAACGCTCCGGAACCCTGCAACTCTCCAACAGTTAACTTTAAGACGCTTCAAACTTTCCGCGAACAATCCACGCTCTGGAAACACCGATGGAAAGCCCATCTCAAGGACGCCACGAGGACACGACATACACGCAGTCTTGCTCAGCTGACACAAAGGTCCATTGTGCAAGTATTATTTCATTGAAATTCAAATGCGTTACAGTGTGTAACTTCCGTGCTGGCTCTGAAAGATTAACTGTGGAAATAAGTTTGCCATACCTCTAATTCTTTATTTTCCCTTACTGTGTGTACTTTGTTTATTTTATGTTTATTCTATGTTAAATGTTTGTTTGTTAAGTGTAGTGATATATCCTAGTTCCTTGTATTAAACCCAATTATACGCTTAATTGTCTGTGTTTGTTGGTCATAAAACAAAGCCTCTTTAATGTGCGATCTAAAGCTACAAGCTGATAATTATCAAAGTAAGTTAACGTGCTTTGATTAAGTAAGCTTATACTAAGAATAAACCTTCTGGAGAATTGATCAAGAGTATCTAGCAAAGTGGTTCGGCGGACAAACTGGTTGGTCGCGATACGGTTCAATTCCCTTAAGGTGTTCTGAAAATTAATATAGCCTGTCTGCATATGATGTATATTCCTAATTAAATATAATTCGTTGTGTTTAATTATATATATATATATATATATATATATATATATATATATATATATATATATATATCTGAAGCGGACTCTTGGACTATATAAGCCCTTTTTGGGGCGATTTAGTATGTATTGTTATCTAGTTCAAACTGTATGATTAATCATTGATTACGATCATTAAAATTAATTGTACATTCCCCAAACCTGAACCTAGATACCCTACAACATGGAATGGTCAATACCATCATAACCTTCTTGCAGAAGTACGACACCAGCTCCCACATTACAGGAATCAACTTCTAACTTAAATGGTAGGTTGAAATTCGGAGCAGCTATCACTGGAGCACTAAACAGAAGAGCTTTGATATTTTCAAAGACAAGCTGACACTGTGGTGGACCTGCAGGTGATCTGGTGCTTAATGCACCATGAGAAAGCCCCGGCCGTGACCCCGGGCACAACAGCCCCCATGCCTCCAGTCACCCTTGTGAAAATGGGGGCAGAAGATGATCTGGAAGCATTTGTAGACCTCTTCGAGAGGACGGCCGAGATCTGGAGCTATCCGCGTGCTCAGTGGGTGCTCAGACTCATCCCACTGTTGTCCAGGGAAGTCCAGCTCACGGCACAATAATTACCATCAGTGAGTATACTGGTATACGATGACCTGAAGAAGTCTATCTTGCAGCAGGTCGGTCGCAGCCCTTAACAGCACTGATAACACTTCTGTTAGTTGAAAATTGATGCGCACGGCCGTCTGTTTGCCTTCATGCAATAGCTCTGTGAAGCCTGCCGGAAGTGGCTGCTGGCTGAGGACCACGATGTCGAGGGAGTCATTGATCTTGTGGTTTTGGAACAGCTGATCCATTGTCTGCCGGAAGGAAATGGGTCCAGTGCCACCACCCGGCATCATTGTAGGAAGCCGTCCAACCGGCTGAGGACCATGTGTCGCGTATCCGAGGGTGAAGCCCTCCCATTCTCTCTCCCCTCCCTCTTGTTTTCCCCCTTCTCTTCTCTTCTCTCTCTATCTGTCACTGTCATGCAGCCCGTCCTGGTACACTGGAGGCAAGAAAAGGTACCACCAAACCTGGCACCCTGTTCTCGGGGTGTTTCCCTGCTGCTGGTGACCCTGATGTCTCTTCGCTCTCCCCCTCAGTTGGTTGAACCAACTGTCACAAGTGCAGGTGTAATGTCTGGGCCATCCGGTTGGAGTCACGGGGAACCCAGGCATTTCTGGGACCAATAAACTGTGGCAAATTTGGAAATATTGGTCCGGGTCCTCGACACTCTGCGGGCTGTCCCCGATTGAGCTGGAATTTACAAAATACCTTTGAGTATTAGGGGACGTACATATCAAGCCTTGCTGGATACTGGTTTGTAATCAGGAAAGCAGGATTGTTAGCTGAAATCTTGTAGAGAGACAGGGTAGAGAAATAGATGCCATTGAGAGCTAGAGTTTGGCCTTAGGGCCTGAAACTCAGTCACCCCAGTGCAGAGCCAGAGACACGAAGAAAGAAGAGAAAAGAGCCCAGATTCTTAGTTACAATCTTCTTTTATACCTTCCTTGACCATATGACCACAAACAAACCAGATACATTCAATCAGCGGACCACATTTAACCACCACTGTATTCTAATTTTAACCATATGCAGAGTCTCAATACACAAACACCTCAGTGGATAGATTACTATCAGCACCCTCTGTATGTCTTGGAATGCAATAGGGTGTCTGTTTTTACAAAGAAAGGCGTGTAACACAGAAAATAATTTTCTTTGTTAGTTTTCAGTCATACACAATCTGGACAGAAAACCCCTCCATGGAAATCGTTCAACTCAAAGACATAAAAACGTAAAATTAAAGCTTGAGGAGACAATTTGCAAGGTTATGACCGCAGCTTCATTGGTCAAAATACTTTTCCATCATAAATAAAACAAAAAGGGTATTGTAAAATAAATTACTATATCAGCGTAGTTTGAGTAGCAAACATAAATCGATGTCGAATTCAAGGTCTTATCAGTCTGAGAATCCCATTTATAACGTACTTTAAAGTTTCGACAATAGCAGACTCCAGCAGAGGGTTATAAAGGCAGTGACACGATTTCTTCTCTTGGCTCTTCTTGTTTGGAGTCTCCGTCATCTCATCTGTAAAACATTCACTCATTCCCCATTCTCTTTTGTACATGTATTAATTATAAAAAAAAATTATAGATAAAACATTTTAGGTTAAACTTTTCAATTCCAATTACAATACATCTTTTTTTTCTAATTGTAAGTACATAATGAAAGAGTTTTAAACAGTTCAGGAGATTCCAATCTTTTTTATCCTTTTATGATTACATTCAAACAAGCTGCATGTTTAGAAGTTAGATAATTATAATACAGTACACACAGAGGCCCTTTGTACTCAGGGTTTGGAGGGTTACTTTTTAAATGTATTCCACTACAGATTACAGAATACATACTGTAAAATGTAATTTGTAATGTATTCCGTTAGATTACTCAAGGTCAGTAAAAAATTCCTAATACTTTGGATTACTTCTTCAGCACCGGTAAATTTTTTACTTTTGACCATAAAAACCCTGCCAGTACAGTAAGACAAAATACCAAAAAGAACATTCTCTGAAAAAACGAAATATTTTATATTTCTAAATCAAGATAAATCAAACTGATCTTGTTTTAAGGATTTGTAGATATTTTTACAGGAAAACAATACTTTTTAAATTGTTGTCAATATATGATTTGTGCCCTAATATCAAAGGTCTTACTAGAAAAAAACTAAATTATAATCCAACGTGAATTTTCTTGAAAAAAAAACGTGATTGTGTCTGGTAATGTCCCGATTTCCTTGTTGTCTGCCCTGTGTTTAACTAGTCTATTGTCTTGCACTACAATTCCCATGTTTCCCGGCCCTCATCATTCTGTCATTGTTCGCACCTGATTGTCGTTTGTTTTCATCATGTCTCTGTGTATTTAATCCCCGCTGTTCCTCCATTCCCTTGTCGGTCGTTGTTTCACTGTTTTGATGTTTTAGATGTTCCGATGTTTGCTTCGTTGCCTGTCTTGCCGTGTTTTCATCCTGTCGTGTTCATCCAGTTCCGGGTACCCTCGATGTTTTCCTGTTTTAGTTTTGTTTTCCCCCCGTGGATGTTTCATTTGTTCCTGTTTATTTTGTGTTCTCCGTTAATTAATAAAACCGCATTTAGATCCCGACTCCTCGTCTGCCCTCGTCTGCATACTTAACAGAACGATCGACCCAAAATGGATCTAGCGGTGCAACGGGCGAACTACGATCTCATCTGCCTAAAACAAGAGGACCGTCCTGTGGAGGGCCACATCCGAGAATTCCTTGAGCTGGCGAGTGTCGCGGACTTCCCGGACTCCTCCCTGGTGGTCTTTTTCCGGGGCAACCTGAACAGTTCGCTCAAGGAGCGGTTGCTACCGGCGACGCGCGGCTGGATGCTCCGCGATTTCGTGGAGGAGACTGCTGGCATGCGGCTCGCTGTTCACTGTGGACGTCGTCGAGGAGGACCCTGCCTCTCCCCCACAGTGGTGACCCGCCACTCGTCCATGGCTTGTCCCTTCACGCCTGCCCCGCCTGCCCCGCCTGCCAGCGAGCCAACCCCCACGCCTGCCTTGGTCAACGAGCCAGCCCTGCCAGTCTCGTCCACCCGGAGGAGGCGGAGGAGGAGAGGAAAGGCTTCCACTCCCCAGTTCACGCCAACCACGGTCAGCGAGCCTGAGCCCACGCCAGCCACGGTCAGCAATCCAGCATTGCCGGTCTAGTCCGCCCGGAGGAGGAGGAGAAAAGGAAAGGCCTCTGAAGCCTTGAACGTCAGTGAGCCAGTGCCTGTAGCCTCGAATGTCAGTGAGCCAGGGCCTGCAGCCTCAAACGTCCCAGAACCAGCGCCTGTAGCCTCGACCGTCCCAGAGCCAGCGCCTGTAGCCTCGACCGTCCCAGAGCCAGCGCTTGTAGCCTCAACCGTCCCAGATCCAGCGCCTGTAGCCTCGACCGTCCCAGAGCCAGCGCCAGTAGCCTCGACCGTCCCAGAGCCAGCGCCTGTAGCCATGACCGTCCAAGAGCCAGCGCATCTCGAGCCTCCCAGGGCTCCGCCTCCCAAGCCAACCAGGGCTCCACCTCTCGAGCCTTCCAGGGCTCCGCCTCCCGAGCCTCCCAGGGCTCCGCCTCCCGAGCCTTCCTCTGCTCTGCCCCTCGAGCCTCCCATGGCTTCAATTCCTGAGCCTTCCATGGCTCTGCCTCCCAGGGCTTCGCCTCTGGAGCCTCCCAGGGCTCCGCCTCCCAAGCTTCCCAGGGCTCCGCCTCCCCAGCCTCCCACAGCTCCACCTCCAGAGCCCACCAGGGCCCCGCCTCTAGAGCCTCCTACGGTGCTCGGCCCTTTCCTCCCGAGCTTTCCGCGGCCTCGCCTTCCTTGGCTCCGTCACCCGAGCCTTCCACGGCTCCACCTCACGAGCCTTCCGCGGCTTCGCCTTCCACGACTCCGACTCCAGAGCCTTCTACGGTTCCACCTCCTGAGCCACTCATGGCTCTGCCACCTGGGTCTTCCACGGCAATGCCCTCCATGGCTCTGCTACCAGAAACTTCCATGTCTCCGCCTACCTCGGCTCCGCCCTCGGAGTTCCTCATGTCTGTCCTGTGGCTGCCTCCCACGCCTCCTGAACCTGTCTCTGTCCTGTGGCTGCCTCCCAGGCCTCCTGAACCTGTCCCTGTCCTTTGGCTGCCTCCCAGGCCTCCTGAACCTGTCCCTGTCCTGTGGCCGCCTCCGAGGCCTCCTGAACCTGTCCCTGTCCTGTGGCCGCCTCCCAGGCCTCCTGAACCTGTCCCTGTCCTGTGGCCGCCTCCCAGGCCCCCTGATCCTGTTATTGCCCTGTGGCCAGCTCCCAGGCCACCTGACCCAGTCCCCGTCTTGTGCTCCCCGTGGACTGCCTGTCTGCTCCCTGTGCCCCCTTGGACTGCCTTCTTGCCCTCTGTGCCCTCTTGGACTTCCCGTCTGCCCCCTGTGGCCCCTTGGACTGCCTTCTTGCCCTCTGTGCCCCCTTGGACGGTCTGTCTGCCCCCTGTGGCCCCTTGGACTGCCTTCTTGCCCTCTGTGCCCCCTTGGACTGCCTGTCTACCCCTTGTGCCCCCTTGGACAGTCTGTTTGCCCTCTGTGCCCCCCTTGGACTGCCTGTCTGCCCCATGTGCCCCCTTGGACTGTCTTGCACTACAATTCCCATGTTTCCCGGCCCTCATCATTCTGTCATTGTTCGCACCTGATTGTCGTTTGTTTTCATCATGTCTCTGTGTATTTAATCCCCGCTGTTCCTCCATTCCCTTGTCGGTCGTTGTTTCACTGTTTTGATGTTTTAGATGTTCCGATGTTTGCTCCGTTGCCTGTCTTGCCGTGTTTTCATCCTGTCGTGTTCATCCAGTTCCGGGTACCCTCGGTGGTTTCCTGTTTTAGTTTTGTTTTCCCCCCGTGGATGTTTCATTTGTTCCTGTTTATTTTGTGTTCTCCGTTAATTAATAAAACCCGCATTTAGATCACCACTCCTCATCTGCATTCTTAACAGGTAACATGTTATAAAGCATTTCAATGGAAAAGAGGAGGCGGGAACCGGCTTGACAATATAAATAATATTTTAATGTAAAACGGAAACCAAAAGACACAAACACACACATGGGATGATACAGCTGCCCCTAAACATTTTCTCTCTGTCGCACCACCATCCACAATCGGCCTTTATCCCTCTCGGAGGCTTGATTAGCCTGATAAGGGACCGGGTGTGTAAAATCACAACCCGGTCCTGCACTCCGCCCTGTCACACGTACATGTAAAATGGCTAGAAATAGCATTTTAGCTTAGCGTAAAGCTGACAATTTACACAAGGTTTATTTCTATTTCTTCTGCTCCAAACTTACTTCAAACATACTTCTCTGTCTGCTCGAATGAATACAAACACATAAGAAAGTGTTTCACTGCTGTTCAAATGCACTTTGGATCGCATCATTTAATATTGCTAAATAAAAAATGAAACAAATGACAATAAAATGCAAAGTAATCTCTTCAGTAATCAAAATACTTTTTGACTGTAACTGTATTCTTATTACCAATGATTTAAATTGTAACTGTAGAAGGCATACAGAATGTACAGTCGAGAAAGGAACCTTAGGCAGGTAGTTAGGATGAGGGTGCAATATTGCTTTAGCCATTCCTGGGGCAAAATCTAAGCAGGCTGGGAAGACAGACAGAGCCTTTAGATCCTCAATTCTTTTTAGAGAATTAATTGTCATAACAAAAAACATCTTGAGAGTCAGAAGTTTATCAGACACGGACTCTAGATGTTTGAAGGGGGTCTCAACCAGACCCTCAAGGACTAATGCTAAGTCCCATGAAGGGATCCTTGTCCTAGCAGGAGGTCTCAGCCGCATGGCTTCCCGAACAAAGTGAGCAAGCAGAGGATGTCTCCCCAATGGCACCCCGTCAATCAAGGCGTGGCAAGTCGATAGAGCGACCACGTAAACCCTGAGAGTGGTGGGGCATGTGCCTGCTGATAATTTTCCTGCAGAAAGTCCAGAACTGAAGCAATCTGGCAGTTAACTGGATCTGCATTATGTGCACTGCACCATCTTTCAAAGACACCCCATTTATTGGTGTAACTTCTAGTAGAGTGAGCCCTAGCACTTAGAATGGTCTCGATAACTTTAGGTGAAAACCCAGTGTCCCTTGGTTTGGTACCCTTAAGGGGCCAAACATGAAGGTTCTACAGCTCGGGCCGGGGATGAAATATTGTCCACTGCACCTGAGACAGAAGGTCCCTCCTGTCCGGAATCGCCCAAGGCGAGCCGTCGAGGAGAGACATTATCACGGGGAACCATACCGTTTGCGGCGCTATCAGTAAGAGGCAGGACCCTTGCTGGCGAACTCTGGCCAAGATTCCCGGAAGCAGAGAACCGGGGGAAATGCATACAGGTGCATCCTGGGTCATGTATGTGCCATCGCGTCCAGACCCGGTTCTCTGCTTCCAGACTCTGGGTGACTCAGAGAGAAGTAGAGGGGACATTGTGCTGTCTGTTGAGAGGCGAAGAGTTCTACTTCTGATCTGTAAAATCTCACCCAGATTTGTTCCACTACCTCGGACAGTAAATCTGCTCCCACATTCAGCCATCCAGGGATATAAACTGCCCTGACTGACAGGAGCTTGCCTTGGGCCAAAAGGAGAATCTGACGTGCCAGTCTGTTCAGCTGGCATGCACGTAGACCTCCTTGATGGTTTATGTAAGAGGCTACCGCTGTGTTGTCCACATGCACCAAGACATGGCAGCATCTGGAGGAAGTATTTCAGGGCCAGAAATACAGCCGTCAACTCGAGACAGTTGATGTAACAATTGAGCTGACGACCCTCCCATTCCCCTTGAGCTGGACGACCACTTAAGACCACTCCCCAGCCCGTCAGAGAGGCGTCTGTCGTTAGCAACTTGCAACAGCAAGATGCACCTAGAGTGGGACCCAAAGTAAGGAACCGGGGTCTAAACCACATTGAAAGGGTATGAAGCGTGCAGCGCGTAAACCTTATCAGCCTTAGGGGACTGGCCCTTGGATAAAATCCCCTGGCTTTGAGCCGCAACTGAAATGGTCTCATGTGCAGAAGGCCCAAAGGGATCACCGAGGACGCAGATGCCATGAGACCTAGTATTCATTGATACTGACGAACAGTGCAAACTTGGCCTAGCCTGATTTTGCTCAGGGTGTTCTGAATGGACACGTTTCGAGTGGGAGACAATTGTGCCCGCATCATGATCGAATTCCATACAATGCCCAGATAGGTAATTTCCTGAGTGGGATAGAGAATGCTCTTTTTGACGTTGAGTCTCAGACCCAGAGATACCAGATATCCCTGTGCTGAAATGCCAGTTCTTGTGTCTGTGCTAGTATCACATGTAATTCAGAATGCAGATGCCCCGGAGTCGCAAAAGAGCCAGTGCTGCATCCATGCATTTCGTGAATGTGCGGGGTGATAGGGCTAGGCCGAATGGAAGAACACGATATTGGAAAGCTTCGCCCCCGAAAGCGAACCTCAGGAACATCCTGTGTTGTGGCAGAATTTATATATGAAAGTATGCGTCCATGAGATCGATCGTGACCAACCAATAGTGATGTTGGATTTGGGACACGACCGCCTTGACAGTTAGCATCTTGAACTTGAACACCCTGGCTAAGCGATTCAAGCCTTGAAGATCTAAGATCCAACGTAACCCCCACCCTTCTTGGGAACCAGGAAGTATCTGCTGTAATAACCTGACTCTTTTTCTGGAAGGGGAACATGTTCTATGGCCCCTTTGACCAAGAGATTTTGCAGTTATTTCCACAGTAGACATGCTTGCTCCGGTTTCATGGTAGTGGGAATCAGGCCATTGAAACGCAGAGGACGGCAAAAGAATTTAATTCTGTAGCCTTTCTCTACTGTTTTTAGGACCCAAATAGAAATATCTAGCAGTAGTTTCCATGCTGCCAGGTTCTCTGAGATGGGTATCAATTTTGACACTTCCTGCTGAGGGGATGTCGAGTGTTCCGTGTCCTGGACTACAGCAGGAAGCAACGGAACACCCAACATTTCGCTGGAAACCTCTAACTCCCAAAACACCAGAGGCCGTGTTAATGGAGAGGTTTCGTGGGGATATCGGGAAGGTACAAGTGAATGATTCACATGCCCCATCCCGAAGGGGGCTACCCCCACAAGGCTGGGCACAAGATCATCAGGATTTTTTCTTCTTAGAAATGACTGCCCTGAGGTCTTGCTTTGGGGGCTGCTGAAGGCGACTAGCCGGTCCCCTGTCTCTACGAGGGGGAGCACGTCTCACCATGCTTTGTTTTTGAGCCTCCCTTCTAGAAGGACCGGGGCAGGGCTGGGTGGCCGATGGCCCCCCTGAGTGCGGCGAGGAAGGAATTGCCCGAAGGCTTCCACGTGACTCTTTGCCTCCTGGAACCTGGTGATAACTACGTTCATAGCGTCACCAAATAAGCCACTTTGTCCTTGTCTCTGATCCCCAACAGGTTGAGCCATAAGTGTCTCTCCATGCTGACCGGCCAATGGCACAAGCCGTCTGCTTGGTCGCGCGAAGATCTGTGGCTCGACGAAGCTCAGAGAAAGCCTCTTCGTCCGCACTCAGATCCTTCAACAGATCAGCCTAGTACACCTGTAACACTGCACCAGCCTGATAAGCCTTCCCCACAAGCGTGGAGGTGGTCCTGCACGGCTTTGTGGGGAGAGTGGGTCTCTTTAGCGATGATGCCAAGCCAGGCGAGAGATAACCCACAAGTGTCTCTTCTACCGGCGGCATCACTAAATACCCCCGAGCCTCAGCACCCAAAATAGTTGAATATGTCGACGTCGAGGGCACGACGACACGGGAACAATAAGGATTCCTCTATGAACGAGAATGCTCATTATGGAGGTCATAGAAGAAAGGAAGGGACTGATATAGCGTCCCCTTTTTTTTTTATGTAATTTTTTTTTGGCCACCAGACAGAAATCTGTCTGCTAGTTTGGAGCATTTGGGGATCTCTTGTTCGTGTGGCCAGTCTAACTTTAGTCTTGCCACAGCCCGAGTAACCACCTCGAGTAATTCATTATTGTGCGTGGAATGTTCAGAGGTTCAGCGTCCACCCTGTGAACCGAAGAGGCGTCGAAGCGCGCTTCAGGATTACATACAACTCCAGAGGTTAATTACATATCTTCTGAAGCAATCAGAAAAAATTTTGGCTGAGAAAAGACAGAAATATAACTTTTTCCACTATAAATCTTGTCATCGGCAGTCTCTTTGGAGGTCTTGATTTTACTATTCCTATAGCGCCAGCTAGCGTTCTGTGCATGCGTCAAACACTAGGAATTGTAGGAATCGTGCCTAGAGACTACAATGGCAAAATGTACAGTGAAAGAAGTTATAATTTGGTCTGTTTTTTACCAAAATGAATTTGATCACTTCAGAAGACCTTATGTAATCCACTGGAGTCTTATGGATTACTTTCACGCTACATTTCACTTGCATTGTGTGGACCTAGAGAGCTGATATTCTTCTAAAAATAATTTGTGTTCTGCAGAAGAAAGAAAGTCACAGAAAGAAAGTTAATGATGAGAGAATTTTCATTTTTGGGTGAACATTCCCTTTAATTATAGCTGTGGGACCGCTGTGATACACACATCATATCTTATATCAACCTGCAGAATAGTTATGGTGAATTTGATTTTATTACTAGGATTTTGCAAGACAAACTCTGTCAAATAACGGTGGTGTGTTTTTCTTAATGGCAAGTATATTTTGCAGCAAAATAAGGAACATGGGATTTATTATTGCAATTTTTGCCAATTTGATACTTGTGTTTCTCTGGATATTTTAGTATGCACTGCACATTGTTCTGGGATGGAACTTTGACTTCACTAAAGTTAGAAGCTACTTTTTCAGATGTGCATAACTTTCATTTTCATCTAAATCTTATACTAATAATTTCTTCAACTTGATTAACAGAGAAAACGTCTAGGTTACTATTGTATCCTCCATTCCCTGATGGAGAGAACGATACGTTATGTCGAAGACGCGACACTAGGGGTCTCTCTTGAGAGCCTCGTGCATCTCTGAACTTGAGAAAATGCCAATGAGAAATTGGCAGACAGAATTTGCATGTCCCGCCCCCGGACATACAGGTTTAAAAGGATGGAAATATGCGTCTGTCCATTCAGGTTTTTGCCCTGAGGAGCCGAAAATGAGGTTCGGCCATAACAGTGGCTCGGTTCAGCATTGTGGCTGGGAGGACACAACGTCTCGTTCCTTCCATCAGGGAACGGAGGTTACAATAGTAACCTAGACGTTCCCCGTCTGTCACTCACTTCGACGTTGTGTCGAAGAAGCAACACTAGGGGTCCATATTCAATCACACCATGCATTGAACCATGTACGTGTGCTGCTGATGCAGGTGCGGGCAGGCAGTTGCGTGCCAAAGCAACAGGCTGTGTCAGACTGCACACACCCTTCCATTGCCCCATAAAATCATCATAAACCTTTTTGGTTCCCGGAACCCCGAAGGGGAGAACAAGACGACGTGCCAAGCATGGGAGCAGGCCATGCCAACCGCGCCTTTTCTCTCTCTATGTTTCTCACATAGAGTCAAAGTGGCTGGACCGCCTGTGGGGGGAGCCTCCACTCTCTGAGGTTGCCCGGAAAACAGGTCTGTTCAGGGGTTGAAAGTCTAGTGGTAGACGGGGGAAATGAACACACGGTTCTTGCCGAGGTGCCATGCCCATCTCAGGACTCGAGTCTGGAGCCAGTGCTGAAGCAGTCTCATATGCATCAACCCCAGCGGCGCGACCGTTGCGGAGGATGCCATATGCCCAGGAGCCTCTGGAATTGTTTTAGAGGAACCGCCGTGCCTGGCTTAAACAAGGTGAGGAATTTCAGCACGCTCATTGGTGAGGCGTGCTGTCATTGAGACTGAGTCTAACTCCATGCCGAGTTTGTGTCCGCTGCAAAGCCTCGCCAGGTACGTAAAAAATGATGGTCCCTATAGTGCCCCTCGCACGGAGCTTGGACGTGTGGCTCTCACTTCCCAACCCGTTGCTCTTACTGACCATCTGACTTGGCTACGCGATTCAGTTCACCAGGCCCCCGCCCCCTTTCGCTGGCGTCCGCTTACCCCGTGTACGGTTAAGATTCCAACACCCTACGTGCAAAGATCGTGACCCTTTTACTCAAAGACGCGATAGAGCCTGTCGCTCCAGCCGAGATGAAGAAGGGTTTCTACAGCCCTTACTTAATTGTACCCAAGAAAGGCAGTGGCTTTAGAATGATCTTGGACTTGCGAGTTTTCAACCGGGCCTTGCACAAACTCCTGTTCAAAATGCTCACGCAAAGACACGGCATCAAGATTGGTTCGCAGCAGTAGACATGAAGGACATCCACATCTCTATCTTGCCTCGACACCGACCCTACCTACAGTTCACGTTCAACGGCCAGGCGTATCAGTACAAGGTCATCCCCTCTGACATGTACCTGTACCCTCAGGTCTTCGTGAATGTTGCAGAGGCAGCCCTAGCTTATCTCGACCACTGGCTCATCCACTCTCGAGAGCCACTGTATGCCCACAGGGACCAGGTGCTCAGGAACCTCTTTTCTCGGCATGGAGTTAGACTCAGTCTCAATGACAGCGCGCCTCACCAACGAGCGTGCGCATTCGGTGCTGAAATGCCTCACGTCTTGATTCACTCAGACATCTCAGCTACGATAGCATACATGAATCGACAAGGCGGCGTGCGCTCTCTTTATATGTCACAACTCCTTTGGAGCCAGCAGCGACTCAGGTCATTGTGCGCTGCTCACATCCCGGGCAACCTTAACACGGCAGCATATGAGCTGTCGCGACAAGGCACGCTGAGTGGAGAGTGGAGGCTCCACTCCCAGATGGTCCAGCTGAAAAAGATGCAGAAGATCTAAGTGGCCTACCACCTGCTGTCGTAGACACGATCAACCAAGCCAGAGCTCCCTCTACTTGCCTGGAGTTTGGTCCGGCAAACGCTCATGTCATCCTAAGACCGCAACCGGGCTATGTGCACAAGGTTCCTACGACTCCCTTCATGGACCAGGTAGTGAACATGCAAGCGCTGCCCCGGGAGGAGGCAGACCCAGCCTTTCGTTGCTGTGTCCGGTGCATGCTTTGCATACCTATGTGGACCGCACTCAAAGCTTTAGATTTTCTGAGCAGCTCTTTGTCTGCTTTAGCGGAAAGGGAACGTTATCTCCAAACAGAGGCTTTCCCACTGGGTCGTTGACGCCATCGCTCTGGCCTATCACACACAGGCCTAGCCCACCCCTTGCGGGTTCGAGGTCACTCGACGAGAAGTGTGGCATCCTCGTGGGCACTGGCCAACGGCACCTCCCTAGCAGACATCTGCAGAGCAGTGGGCTGGGCAACACCCAATACCTTTACGAGATTTTACAATCTCAGGGTTGAGTCGGTCTCATCCCGGGTTCTCTCAGGTCAGAGCACGTAGAACTCGCATCAGCAGTGCATGTACACGGTTCAGCACATGGCGTGATTGAATAGGGACCCCTAGTGTCGCTTCACTTGACACAATGTCGTGAGCGACAGATGGGGAATGCCTAGGTTACTGTTGCAACCTCCGTTCCCTGATGGAGGGAACAAGATGTTGTGTCACCCTGGCCACAACACTGAACCGAGCCACTGCAATGGCCGAACCTTATTCTCGGCTCCTTGTGCAAAACCTGAATGAACAGATGCATGCTTCCCTCCCTTCATACCTTATACATATGTCTGGGGGAGGGACATGCAATTTTTGGCCTTTCTTAAGTTCAGAGGTAACCGAGGCCTTCAAGAAAGTCACCTAGTGTCGCTTCACTCGACACAACGTCTCGTTCCCTCCATCGGGGAAAGGATGTTACAACAGTAACCTAGACGTTGTGCCAAGAGGGTCCTTAAAGAGTGGACTGGGTAGCTGGGTCAGTTGAATCTTCACAGGGTCCTTTGCAGGCTGGCTGAGGAGCCGTGTGGGACAGGCAATGTCTGCTGATGCAGAGGTCCTTTATGGACTGGGCTGCGCTGCTGGAGGAGCCGTAAGGTTCAGATAAGGCCCCTCAATGCTGGGGCCCTTTTTCAGCTAGAGTGCAGCCGAAAGCAATATAAAAGGTTTTGCTCACAAAATCCTAACCTCAACTATCTTGTAGTCTCTTTCCTTGTCAGGTCAGAAATTCAGGACGTGGTGTGTCTGCTAATGTCTCCTTCCCCGTTGAGTTGGAAATGCAGGACAAGGGTGTGTCTACCCGGGGGTCATATTTATCCCTTTCTGATGAGGAGGAGATTGTAATCTGGTGCCTTTCCAATCCTGGAGTATGATTGGCCACTGGAGTCTGAAGTAGCCACGGTTCTGCCCACCCTAGTGTGGAACTCATTTGCATAGCATAAAGTACAGTGTTAAAGAGTCTTTAACGTTTTACCCATGCATTATTTCTTAACCAAACCTCTTTCAAATTATGAATGGTGTCCTATGGAACAGATAGTGCAAACACGATAAGAAATGGTTAAGTCATTGTGCACGCATGTGTTTATCTGTTAATATATCTGTCCCGTGAACTGTTGTTTTAACAGTCAATAATCATTAACATAAACTGTGCTCTGATGAAGTGGATGGAAGATGGAGTGGATGTGTTGCAGTTTATATTAATTTAAGGCCTACAAACATAGGTATGAATAGATCTCTGTGGCCCTCCACTGCTGCTGCATCCGGGAGGTCTGCAGCCATATATACTTGCATTTACCGGCACCAGGAGAGGAATAGTATCCTCTCCAGATAACTGACAGTAATTGTATTTAACATTTTAGCAGTATGCTCTTCTCTAGAGTTCTTTTTTCTAGCTTACTAGCTATGAAAGGTTTTCACTGAAAACAATGCAAAAAGTTTTTTGAACATCTTTATTTATTATTTAAAGTCAAAATTATAGTATCTGTACTTTGCTGATAGGGAAAAGTTCTCCTTATTTATTTATAAAAAAAAAACACTTCACATTCCAGGTTTCAGAAAAAGAATAAGCAGATTTGATGATCTTACAGTATCAAAAATGTAAACATGAGATATAATGGCTTTGTGTGACAGTTTTACATTATAGAACAGAAGTCAGAATACACAATGTAATTGGAAAGCACTGTATGTGTTGCACAAACTAAATTTAAGGTCTATAGGAACAGTTACGCATCTAGAATATACTGTACATCACATCACATCTCATAACACAAGTTTAAACAATTGTAGCGTTATCAAAAAGAAAGGAAGAAAGACCATATCTTCAATTTGGGTTTTTAATACTGCTACCCTTCTTGACTGAGGCATCCATATTTTAAGAATGCTTATTATAACATTATTATTGTGGACAGTTTATTATTTACAGTATTCGCATTCATAATCATTAAGCATAATACATTGTGGCAGGGCGGAGCGGGGCCGGGTCGTGATCCTACATACCCGGTCCCGTATTAGGCTAATTATGTCTCAGTGAGGGATAAAGGTCGACTGTAAAGGGATCAATGGAAAGGAGGAGGCGAGAACCGGCTTTTCAACATAAATAATATTTTAATAATAAACAAAAGACAAACACACACATGATGGACATGTCCGTAAACTAACTCTCTCTCTCCCGCACGATCCTCTGCAGTCGACCTTTATCCCTCGGAGCCTGATACGGGACCGGGTGTGTAGGATCACGACCCGGCCCTGCCCTCCGCCCTGCCACATACATATAAAACAAGTCACAGACTGACTAACATTAAGCCCACATAGTGGAAGATATACAGTATAGCGTAACAGTTTGCACTAACAATAACCATAATTTATAAAAGTATCAATCAATAAATACAATAAACCAAAATTAGAGCTATTCACTCTCATAAAACATATTTAATACCCTAGCCATAAACAGTTGTAGCTTTAGCAGCAAGACCCTTGTGGTCCAAAGATATGAACCTCCACACTACAACTAGCTTATGTATTCAGGGAAAAATTGAAATGTTATTATTCATTTTTGAGGACATTTGCAATTATAGTTCTAGAAAAAAACCTCCTACATTTTAACTTTATGACCTGTATGAATTTCTCCCTAAGTTGTCTACTTTTGTATTGTTATTTTTTTGTTTTGATGTCATAATTATGTGTTTTGGTTTGTGCCAGAATGTATACTTAATTTGTTCATCCTTTAATGATTCCCAATAGTTTCTTAATTATTATTTTTGTACTTTAATTATCTTTTGCTGTGGCACTATAAATTAAATATGTAAGGAATATTTTCCATTGATAGTCGCTAAGGAAATCGGAGGATTTTAGCATTAATGGCAGAATTCAGATGTTTAAGAACCATTAACCGATCGAACTGATGAAATTATCCAAAAAACCTTAAGTACCACACAGAATATTTATACCTGATTTTAACTCAGTATATTTAAATTGCCCATCTGATGTTATCAAACCAGTACCGGTAATTAGGAAAAAATGTATAAGGAAAAGTAGCATTGAAGATGTCTCTGTACTGTACGAAGAAACTGTCCTTTAGTGAAACTGATTCTTGCACAATGACACTCTGATACTCTTTAACACTAGTGGCAAAACCATTTGAAAAGCATGAAGCTCACATGACAGAGACTTTTGTAAAATCATGATAGGAATTACATTTGTGTCAACACAGGCTTTCAGACATCATTAAAGGCGGCAATGTCACAACTGTCGCCTTCATATGCACATAACACACCCATGAAGATCCATCTCCAGAAACATTATTTGCCTTGATCTATCTTGATTCAGAAACCTCATGGCAGTAACAGATCTCTCGAGAGACACATGCTCAAAGGCTTAAAGTTAATTTTTCCGAATCCGCGGGAAGGTGACTCTCAAACAGACTCAAGGCATGATGCACAAATTCATACTGTTCCTCAGTCTGGATCATGCCACCTCTGAGAAAAACACACCAAACAATTTTAGTCAAGGCTACAAATTAATATCAAAACTGGCAATCCAAATTACAACTGTATCCATTTTTTCAAATTTGCTGTTTTGTATGAATATTTTATCATGGACTTGTATGTTAAATATTGTGAAATGTGGCCTTTATTCTTATTTTGACTCACTTAGAAATGTCTAGAAGTGATATATATATATATATATATACATATACATATACATATATATATATATATATATATATATATATATATATATATATATATATATATATATATATATATATACACACACACGTGTGTATATATACACACACAACCCCAATTCTGAAAAAGTTGGGACAGTATGGAAAATGCTAATAAAAATAAAAATTATATGTAAAAGAAAATTCACCCTGTTATATTGAAAGCTGTACAACTACACATTATATGATGTTTTACCTTGTGAATTTCATTTTTAATATATTTTTTAATGTCATTTGAAATCAGATGATTGCAACACGCTACAAAAAATTTGGGACAGTGTAGTGTGTAACAGCACCGTTTCTTCTAATAACACTTAAGCGTTTAGAGACTGAAGACACAAGTATAAGTTCAGCAAGCAGAATTTTCTCCCATTCATCCATTATACAGGTCTTCAGCTGCACCATTGTACAGTGTCTTCGGTGCCGTATTGTGCGCTTCATAATGCGCCACACATTCTAAATTGGAGGCATTTCAGGACTGCAAGCAGGTCAGTCTAGCACCCGCACTCTCTGCTTACACAGCCATGCACTTATATTCCAGACAGTATATGGTTTGAAGTTGTCCTGCTGGAAAATACAGGGACATCCCTGGAAAAGTTGGGGCTGCATGGCAGTATTTTTTTCTCCAACATTTTTTCATATCGGTCAGCATTAATGGTGCTCTCACAGATGTGTGAGTTACCCATGCCATGGGCATTGACACAACCTCATACTGTTACAAACACTGATTTTGGACTTTTGAATGCTGATAACAGCTTGGATGGTCCTTTTCCTCTTTGGCCCAGAGAACACGACGGCTGTTTTTAAAAAACAATATGAAATGTGGACTCAACAGATCCACTGTTCTACTTTTCATCTCAGATGAGACCGAGCCAAGAGAAGTCGGCGGCATCGGACAGTGTTGATTTATAGCTTCTCCTTTGCATAGTAAAGCCTTTACTTGCATCTGTAGATGCAGCGTCAAATGGTGTTGACTAACAAAAGTTTACCGAAGAAGTACAGAACCCATGCTGTGATATCCATTTCAAACGCATGACAGATTTTGAGACAGTGAAGTCAGAGGGATCAAAGATCATCAGAAGTGGTTTTCGGCCTTGCCTTTTACGCACAGAGATTTGACCGGATTCCTTGAATCTTTAAACTATATTTTGCACTGAAGAGGGTAAAATTTACTAAATCTTTCTGCTTTGTCTTTGGGGAACATAGTTCTCAACACATCTGTTGACAAATTGCAGAGTCTCAACCAATTCTTGCTCTTGAAGGACTAGGCTTTATTTGGAGGCTTCTTGTATACTTAACACGATTGCCTCACCTGTTTCACACAACCTTATTACAACACAGATTTCCTAAATTTGATTTCCGACAGTCCTAAATTGGCCCTGTCTCTAATTTTTTTAAATGTGTTGCATGCATCAATTTCAGTCAAAATGCACATCTTCAAAAAGCACTGGCATTTTGCATACTGCCCTAACACACACACACACACAGTTGATAAAAAAATAAACAATAATTATTTAGGATTCTACTGTATTTCTAGGTCACTAATCAAATAAATATATTTGTTAGATTGTTCATGTTAACTCCTTTGTACAGATGGTCAGATTTCCGTGTTCCATTGTAGCACACAAGATACTCTTTGGAACATTCTCAAATCATGTTGGAATAACATGAATCATCAGGAAATCACAATCATGCCACGGACCCTCTGCTGTGCCTCGAATGTAAAATGGATTGTAAAACATGATGAATTTTACCTATCTTTTCTCAGTTGGCACACAATTCCCAGCACATCCACAACTCCCTCCAGTTGCAGCTGACGACAGCCAATCGTTGTGGCGATGAAACACCCTGTCCGACCAATTCCAGCACTGAAAACACAAGTTTAAAGTGAAGTTTGACAGTTTTTCAATCACTTTTTTAAGTGTTGTGGCTGAATTACGAGGTTGTTCACAGTATCTGAACGATGATGTTTCTTCTAAATTTAAAATCTTAAGAGGAATAGACACAAGCTAATTGTAAATCTATAAAATGATTGGGCTGCACAGCTCAAATAATTTTGACCAACAAGAATTTTTTATGACCTAATGTTTGCATTATGACTAGATTGCAGACTTTGTTGTCTTGGCAAATCCGAGCACAGTTTGAGACAGTGTACCTATTGGAGTGTTTTTCTCTTAAAAGCAACCTTGATTTCACTTTTTTGAAAAACATTTATTACTATTGATTTCCCCTCTGGTTTAAATGTCCATTTACGCTTGTATTCTCTTGTACCTGCAGTGAACAACAACAGGTCCAGAGGCTATTGAAGTCCTCCTGTCCTCCTCGACATCGTTCACTAACTGAAGCAATGGGCCGGCACTCTCCGGAGTCTTATGATCCGGCCATGAGGTGTACCAGTAGTGCTGGACTGTACGACTCTGGTCTCCATGCTGATGGAATAAAAACAAAAAAATCAGAAAGGTATGTCCTATAATGCGCAGCTGTGCCTGCCCACTTTTTCAGCCATCTTGGGTTCTTAAGTATTTTGCCTATTTATAACTTCCATAGAGATTTCATCAAATCTTTATAAGAGTTTTGAGCCATGAACCAAACTAACCAGCTCTAAGGTGAATCATAACATGAGAAGTGTTGTTTTGAAGCCAAAAAGTATTTGAAAATCAGTCAAAAAGACACTGTGTACTTAACGTGGTTAATGAGGGAATGAACTACAATCCCATAAAGCATTGTGAATGACATGATGGAATTAGAAATTATGGCAAAATCTAAAACTTGTGACTTAAAGTAGCTGATATAAATATAGAAACAATATATTCTATACAATATAATATAGGGAGAACGAATTGATGGCATTATTCACTGTGCATCATGGGAGTGAGCAGTCCCTGTAGATCTCTTTTGGTGCGCTTTGTTTTCTGTGATTCTTTGATTCTTTGATTGCTGGAGTGTTTATCTTCTGGTGTAAATTTTCACCAGAAATTCTGCTATGAAACGGGATTTAAAAAAAATAAAGATGGCTTCAGCAGAAGCATATACCATCGATTAACAACCTCGGAGCTCACAGTAGTTCTGTCTTTAAAGGTTTATAAAATATAGTTTGTAGTATATTGAGTTAAATACAATGAATAGCATTAATGACACCATCTGGTGGATGTTTATTGTACCATGAGTGAAGTGCACCAGAAGAGTTGTTCACAGTGATCAAGAGATAGAAATTAAAAGCAGCATACCTGCACATTGGTTTCCAGAGTCTTATTTGGTCAAAATATTACAATGGATAAAAAGGATGGGATTCCTTCAGATCGGACACATCGGCAAATATAAAGAAGGACAGGAAGATTTTGAGTCTTACATTTACATTTATGCATTTAGCAGACGCTTTTATCCAAAGCGACTTACAGAGCCCTTCTTACAGAGGCAATCCCCCCGGAGCAACCTGGAGTTAAGTGCCTTGCTCAAGGACACAATGGTGGTGGCTGTGGGGTTCGAACCATCAACCTTCTGATTACCAGATTACCAGTTATGTACTTAGACCACTACACCACCACCACTCCCTTACTTGGTAAGACTTATCAGTGGATGATTGCAAACATAGTGGATGATGAAAAGATGGTCAGTGTATTTCTGTCAGTCATCGGAGCTGAAGCTTATTGACTGTTAAAGAATCTGACCAAGCCAGATAAGCCAGGGAGACTCAGTAATAAGGAACTAAGTGTAAGATTATCTGCCAACTACAAACCCAAACCTCTAGTATTTATGGAACTTTTCCGTTTTCAAAAACAAAATCAATTGGAAAATGAGACTGTCAGGCTACATTGTGGAGTTTAAATAGTTCTCCACTCGTTGTGAGTACGGTGCTCATTTAGACGAAGCTCTGAGGGACCGTTTCATCTGTGGATTACGAGTGGAGGCAATTCAGAGAGTTTGCTGGCCAAACGTGATCTTACATTTGAAAATGCATGTGCAATCGCTTTATCCATGGAAATGGCTTCTAAAAATACACTTGAGTTTGCAGGCAAACTGAAAGAAATGGGAACAGTAAACAAAATTGTGAATGTGAAAACTAACCAAGGGGCATGGAGAAAGAAAACAAATTCAAGGAATATGATGTCAACAAAGAATGCAACGAAAGTGCATCAGTCATGTTACAGATGTGGTGGTACAAATCATGCTGCATATGCCTGTAGATTACATGTTCCAACATAAGGCACATCTCTCGTGTTTTTCGGAATAAGAGAATGCAAGGACAGGCTAAGTTCGTCACTGAAGAGGCGAAAGAGCCTGAACTTGAAAATGAACGGGAACTTTTTGGAGTCTGTACCGTCTACACCACCTGAAATGGACAAAAAGCATAACTGTCAATGTGGATATCGAAGGGCATCCACATCTGAAATGCAGACACGGAGGCAGTGGTGAGTCTTGAGTCTGAAATTGTGTATAAAAGGAACTTCTCTCACTTAATCCTGGAACAGTGCAATATGCAACTATCAACATTTTCAGGTGAGCCCATTCAGTTACTTATGTCAAATATGAAGAGCAGACTGCAAAATTACCCTTGGTGATAGTGCAAGGAGACAGACCAGCCCTTTTAGGTCAAAATTGGCTGGCACAACTCAAATTGAACTGGGCAAATGTCTTTTCAATTGCAAAAGCTGGCAGCATTGCTAACGCTGATTTAGAGGCAGTGTTACAACGGCATAAAGCAGTGTTTTCTAAAGGTTCAAGCGCCATACATGGGTTTAAAGCCAGGATCAAACCCAATGCCAAAATAATTTTTCACTTATTCCCTTAAAGGGCTGTGGAAAAGGAGCTTGATACATTGGAAAGTCTGGTCATCATCTCAAATTTACCAGAGTATGCTACACCTATAGTGCTGGTACCAATGGCTGACAAATCAATATATATATATATATATATATATATATATATATATATATATATATATATATATATATATACTGTATGTGGGTGTGATGAGGAGGATGGTGGGGCTGGGCCGTGACTACACACGCCCGCCCCCCAATCAGGCTAATCAGCCTATGTAAACTACACATCTACTATCACAAAACAACACAGACTTGCAAATATCACTGGTTGTATACCTACTGAACTTTTTCTGAAGTGACAGCTGAGAACCAGATTTTCATTGTTGAAACCAAGTCTGGCCAGAGTTGTGGAAGAAAAGCATCAAAAGCAAAAGTTCTATCATGATCCTTCTGTTCCAAAGCTTAGGAACGTCAATGAAGGTGAAAAAGTGCGTGTTCGAAACATCCGAGAATGGAAGGAGAAATGGATCAAAGCAACAGTAGTGAAGCGTCTTGGACCTGTCACGTACCTTGTGTTTGATGGAGTGAGACAGCGTACTGTCGTGTTGATCACTTACTTCGTTCAGGAGAAAATAGACTGGATGTTCATGACCATTATACCGAAATTGATTTTCCGATTACCGATGGTAATGACAATGGTAGTGACAAACAAGTTAAAAATGAGACCTCTAGTGAGTCACTGCATACACCAAGCCACTTACAGAGGGTACCAGTAAAGGAGAACTATACCAAAACAGAACAAACCCTTGACTGCAGAAATATGGTTTCTTCTGCTGTAGTTAGGAAAGAACCTGTTACTAATCAGGAGTGCGAAGATATCCTAAAATGTAAGAGTTCCTCCTCATCGTCTACACTTGTAGAGACTCAAGCCTTAGTGTTTTTGAAGAGCTGAATAATTCCTAAACTGCTGATGGAAATCAACCATAATAATAGTATTTTTTTTCCCCCCTGTTGGTTGAAATGGGAAAAAATAAATAATACAGAAAACTTACTTGTCATTGAGAAGTTACTAAACTGAAGAAAAAAAAACTGTCATTTAAGTCAAGTCAAGTCAATTTTATTTGTATAGCGCCTTTCACAACACACATCGTTTCAAAGCAGCTTTACAGAAGATCAGCATTAACAGACGATAAAACTGTAATTTCTATAAAGTCGATGAATCATCATTGTGTAATTTAGATAAAATACGATTTTTAATAGTGTTTAAAAATAATTAAATGATAATTGTATTAATAACCCCAGTGAGCAAGCTGTAGGCGACCAATTAAAATTTTTATTTGTTTAAGGGAATGTCTAATTTTAAAGGGGAGGATTGTAGTGTGAGTTAAATAAAATGCATAGTGTTAATTACGCCATCTGGTGGATGTTTCTTTGTACCGTAAGTGAAGTGTACAAGAACAGTGTTCAAGAGAGAGAAATTAAAAGCAGCAACACCAGCACAGTGGTTTCTTGAGTCTTCTTTGGTCAAAATATTACATTCTTAAAAATATAATTCCCTATGGAGAAAATTAATGGGATTTTTACTACAGACTGTTGCACTATTTTAGTCTTTTTTGTCTTGTATACAACCCACATCAATACCAAACCTAAAATATATTCCTTTTTACTCATATTATACTGGATTTCCTTAAAAAGGAAGTAAATTTATGTTTGATCACAGCCGGCTGTTGCGTGCATGTTTCTGTCCGTGCGCTTGTGTCTCGTGATGAATGTTGTGCTCCTGCACGAGACTCTGTGCTGTTCATTATCAAAATACCGCTCTTTAGGTGATATTAATGTTAACACATCTGTGTATAGGGGGGCGGAGTAGCCAGACCGCCCAGACGCGGGGAATGGCCGCCGTCCGTGGAAATGCGGAGGGGTCGAGAGAAGACCGCCATCCACGAGGGATCCATACTTGGCAATAAAGCTGATTCTGATTCTTATATTAGAATTTTTTTTTTCAAGTTTAATTGCTACTGTTATATATATCGTATGATATATATATATATATATATATATATATATATATATATATATGTCATACTGATAGCTTTGAATAGGGAACAGATTTCTAGTTTAAGTCTTTATTCACTGATAATCTTGCCCTCCACTGCATAGCTCTTAAATCAAATGTGGCACCATTGACCATTTGGTTATGAGACATGTTAGATGCATCGTTTCTGTAGCCCATTTCAGAGCTGGTGGAGGGGATGATTTTCAGTGACTTAAATTTGGGCCTGCTCCTGACACAAAGCTACCGTAGGGCTTCAAAACATTAGGATTAAAGTGCACAAGTAGAATGTCCTAGTTTCATGAAACTATTACAGTGTGTTTTTGTCATTTCAGAGTTTGACAGCCCCAGTCCTGTCCTGCATTCTTGACCAAAACTTGCCACTAAAACATCACAGAATCAGAATGGTTTAGTCAGTCTTCTTTATACAGAACTATGAACTGCAAATACCTTCAGTATAAGGCTACGAATTACATAGTGGTCACACTCCTTCACATTGTTAATGAAGACCTCCACATTCCCAAAGATCCCTCTCTTTTCAGGCCAGTACAGAACACATTTCTGGAACAGAATTACAGGGTCAATACTTTGCACATACACAGTCAAATGAATAACACTGAGACAATTATTGGTATGTTTATTGAGAATTACTTCATTCTTCTCTTTGAGTTTGGTGATCATGACGATGACAGGACAGTCCTCTTGCCAGGCCATCTGCCAGAAGTCATTCACTGTGTTGATCAATGGACCCTGAGTGGCAATGAACACCTTCTCATCTCCAAGATAACCCTGGAAAAGAAACAGCACTCTTTTGCTACTTATGAATTTGGTATAACATGACGGCGAGTAAATGACTGAATTTTCCTTTTCGGGTCTACCAAGTCATTGTCATTCTTCTCAGCATAAACGCCTTCTTTCTGTGTATTAGGCTTGTACTGCAGATTATGATGTTATGGTAGAACATTAATTATAATGAAGGACAATAACAGAGTCTTTGTAATGGGTTCCTGAAGAGAAGTGCATGAATTTGTCATTGAACTTACACGTATGTAGTTGGCATTAATGTAACTGCTGAGCAGGTCATTGGTATTCTTAGTCTTCAGAAGAACCCTGGAATGTAGATCTGAAAGGAACCATGGATTTGGTGAAGAGAATATTTCTAAAGCATTCTATTTACAGTTGAAGTGAGAAGTTTACATACACTTTTGCCAAATACATTTAAACTCAGTTTTTCACAATTCCTGGCATTTAATCATAGAAAATATTCCCTGTCTTAGGTCAGTTAGGATCACTACTTTATTTTAAGAATGTGAAATGTCAGAATAATAGTAGAGCGAATGATTTATTTCAGCTTTTATTTCTTTCATCACATTCCAGTGGGTAAGAAGTTTACATACACTTTGTTAGTATTTGGTAGCATTGCCTTTAAATTGTTTAACTTGGGTCAAATGTTTTGGGTAGCCTTCGACAAGCTTCTCACAATAAGTTGCTGGAATATCGGCACATTCCTCCAGATAGAACTGGTGTAATTGAGTCAGGTTTGTAGGCCTCCTTGCTCACACATGCTTTTTCAGTTCTGCCCACAAATTTTCTTGAGATGTTGCTTCAATATATCCACATAATTTTACTTCCTCAAGTGCACCAGTCCCTCCTGCAATAAAGCACGCCCACAACATGATGTTGGCACCCCCATGCTTCACGGTTGGGATGGTGTTCTTTGACTTGCAATCCTCACGCTTTTTTCCTCCAAACATAACGATGTTCATTATGACCAAACAGTTGTTTCATCAGACCAAAGGTGATTTCTCCAAAAAGTAAGATCTTTGTCCCCATATGCACTTGCAAACTGTAGTCTGGCTTTTTTATGGCAGTTTTGGAGCAGTGGCTTCTTCCTTTCTGAGTAGCCTTTCAGGTTATGTCGATATAAGACATGGTTTTACTGTGGATATAGATAATTGTCTACCTGTTTCCTCGGTCGCCAAGAACCCAAGAAAGGCTTCAAAGCGTTCCCCGAGACAGGCAGTCCAGGAAGTAGGAGACCCGCTGCACAGGAGCTGGTAAGAGCACAACTTCTTCCCCCGGTGGAGGGCCGGATGGAGGTTCTTTATTTTCCTTTTCTTACGTCACCGCATGCCCCAAGGGCCGCGGTACCCACATTCTAAGAAAAAAGCGGTCTTCTCATTTCCTGGGCCTCACAGTCAGTGTCCCCGGCTGTCGTTATCACAACCACAGGGCACCGTTTCTCTCTCTGGCAGGCATGGTGCCTCGGAGGTGGGCCTCCCGACCCCGTGCAGCCAGCTGTGGCAAAAATCCGCCCCTGATGTGATGGTCTCCATGGGCTACAAGGATGAAAATCTTCCTCCGTCATACCAGGCTGTTCCGGGAGTGGTCACAAGGAGCCAGGTAAGTGCTTTGATGTCTCTAAACTCAGCACCTTGGGCTCCGCCCTGTCGCGAGGCCCCGCCCGCTGGTATGTCCGATGCTGTAGTTCCCTTGGTCCCACTTGCACGGAGCTTGGGGGCGTGGCTCGCGCTCCCCAACCTGTCGCATTGGTTGATCAGGACCGTCCGACTCGGCTACACGATTTAGTTCGCCAGGCCCCCGCCCAGGTTCAACGGCGTCCGCTCCACTACGGTGAGAGGCAAGAACGCCACTGCTTTGCGTGCGGAGATCACCTCACTTCTACGAAAGGACGCGATAGAGCCTGTCCCTCCAGCCGAGGTGAAGAAGGGGTTTTACAGCCCCTACTTCATCGTACCCAAAAAAGGCGGTGGGTTGGGGCCAATCCTAGACCTGCGAGTTCTGAACCGGGCTCTGCACAGAAACGCATTTTAGCGAGCATCCTGCATCAGAATTGGTTCACGGCAGTAGACCTGAAGGACACCTACTTCCATGTCTTGATTCTTCCTCGACACACACCTTTTCTCCGGTTTGCCTTCGAGGGTCAGGCATATCAGTACAAAGTCCCCCCCCTTTGGCCTGTCCTTGTCCCCTCGCACCTTACGAAAGTCGCAGAGGCAGCCCTTGCCCCACTAAGGGAAGTGGGCGTCCGCATCCTCAACTATCTCGACAACTGGCTAATCCTAGCTCACTCGCGGGACATGTTGTGTGTGCACAGTGACCTGGTGCTCAGGCACCTCAGCCGCTTGGGGCTTTGGGTCAACTGGGAAAAAGGCAAGCTCGCCTGGTTCAGAGCATCTCTTTTCTCAGTATGGAGAAGACTCTATCTTAATGACAGCGCGCCTCACCAACGAGCGCGCGCAGTCAGTGCTGGACTGTCTGCATGCGTTCAGACAGAACACGTTGGTCCCAATGAAATCCTTTCAGAGGCTCCTGGGCATATGGAATCCTTAGAGACGGTCACGCCGCTTAGGTTGATGCATATGAGATCACTTCAGCACTGGCTACTTGGCCCTTGGACTGGTCCACGACTGCGTTGGCACGTCAACTGCCTCGAGTTTCTGGCAGTACTACTTGCCCTGAGGAGACAAGCATGTGTTGATCCGGATGGACAACACAGCGACGACTGCGTACATCAGCCGCCAAGGCGACCTACACTCTCTTCGAATGTCACAACTCACCCGTCGTCTTATCAAGTCGCTGTGAACCACCCACATCCCAGGCCATCTCAACAGCACAGCGGACATGCTGTCGCGACAGGTTACGCTCAGGAGAAAGTGGAGACTCCACCATCAGGTGGTCCAGCTGATCTGGAGTCGATTTGGCCAAGCACAGGTAGACTTGTTCGCTTCCCCAGAATCCTTCCACTGCCCACTTTGGTACTCTCTGACCGAGGCTCCCCTCGGCACAAATGCCCTGGTACAAAGCTGGCGAATTCCCCCGAGGAAGGACCTTCTTCCTCAGGGACAGGGCACCATCTGGCACCCGCGACTGGACCTCTGGAATCTCCATGTCTGGCCCTTGGACGGGATGTGAAAGACTTAAGTGGCCTACCAACCACGGTGGTAGACACGATCACTCAGGCCAGGGCCCCCTCAACGAGAAGTGGCGTCTGTTCGCTCAGTGGTGTTCTTTCCGAGGTGAAGACCCCCAGAGATGCGCAGTAGGGTCAGTGCTTTCCTTTCTGCAGGAAAGTTGGTGGGACGGCTGTCCCCCTCCACCTTTAAAGTGAATGTAGCCGCTATATCGGCACATCACGATGCAGTGGACGGTAAATATTATGGAAGCCAGTTTTAATCATCAGGTTCCTGAGAGGCACGAGGAGGTTAAACCCCCCCCAGGCCGCGCCTCGTTCCCTCGTGGGACCTCTCTGTGGTCCTTTGGGGCCTTCGGGGAGCTACCTTTGAGCCCCTTGAGTCAGCAGAGCTAAAGGCGCTCTCTCTGAAGACCGTTCTCCTGACAGCGCTCACCTCCATCAAGAGGGTAGGGACCTGCAGGCTTTCTCACGTCATCCTGAGACCCTGACCGGGATACATGCCCAAGGTTCCAGGGATCAGGTGGTGAACCTGCAAGCGCTGCCCCAGGAGGAGGCAGACCCAGCCTTGGCATTGCTGTGTCCGATGCGTGCTCTTCGCATCTACTTGGATCGCATGCAGAGCTTTAGAAGCTCCGAGCAGCTCTTTGTCTGCTTCGGTGGACAGCGGAAGGGAAGCGCTGTCTCCAAACAGAGGATCGCTCACTGGGTCGTCGATGCCATCACTATGGCATACCATGCCCAGCACATGCCGCCCCCTGCTGGCTTACAAGCCCATTCTACCAGGGGTGTTGCGGCTTCTTGGGCGTTGTCCCACAGTGTCTCTCTAGAAGACATATGTAGATCCGCGGGCTGGGCAACACCTAACAGCTTTGCAAGGTTTTATAACCTCAGGGTTGAGCCAGTTTCATCCCGTGTGTTATCAGGTGACACAAACAGGTAAGTTCAGGTCAGCTGGCCAGGTGTATCACTTGTGCATAGCGCCTTTCCCCTCCCTTGAGGTGAAAACGTGCGCTCTTTCACCAGTTGCGTTCGCAAGAAGTGTGAACCCTGGTCGTTCTTCCTCCCTAGCCCTAGCCGAGTCTTCGGAGAGGCTCACTGCCGCCCCATTACGGGCATCACCCAGGCCTGAGGGTGAGGTAAATGCTCCACATGTGTCCCCCTAGGCAACCCTGTGTGATGTATATTCCGCACAATGGTTTCCCTGCCGGTAAACCACATCTTCCCCAAGGAAGATCTTGGGGAACCACATCTCTGCCCAAGCAGAGGGCCCTCTGTCCTTGGATCTACCACGGCGCTGCTCTGCACGATGTGCTTCTGCTCCTACCAGGTAAGTCTGTGTGTTGTATTCCACGTGAAAATCCCCCCCCCGGGGCCAGGTGTGATCTCCGTGGTGTCCTCCTCTTTGGAGGGACACCCCCCAGCTTTGACCATATATATGACCCCCAGCTGAACGATTTCGTTCTTTTTTTTGGGAGAACAATGGGCCACGGCTGGGCCAGCCAGTTCTTATACTTCGGAGCAGTTAGCCGTTCCCCAAGGTGTAAGTGACCGCTTCATGCCTGCCAGTGTGTTGGGGTAGTTATGCGACGGCTTGCTGCACTGGCTACGAGGCACATAGAGGTCTGCCCGTCTCGCACCACCAGTCTGCGTAACTCGGTTCAGCTCTTGTGGCGTTTTCCATTGGGACCCCTAGTGTCAACTCATCGACACAACGTTGAGTGAGTGACAGATAGGGAACGTCTCGTTACTGATGTAACCTCCGTTACCTGATGGAAGGAATGAGACGTTGTGTCCCTCCTGCCACAACACTGAACCAACTACTAAAATGGCTGGGTCTTTGGCTCGGCTCCTCAGTGCGATACCTCATGTGCACTTGCAGAGTCACTCCTTTATACCCGAGTGGCATGGGGAGTGGCATGCAAATTCCACACACCAATTTTCATTGGCCTCAAGATCAGAGATGTCTCGGCTCCCAAGAAGAGACCCCTAGTGTCAACTCATCTCTCTGTGGCATTGACGTGGTACTTATAAATAAGGGCAATGCTCCTAGCACAATGTGAATTGTCACCTGTGCTACTTGACAGTGAGTCCTTCCTACTGGGACAATAATGACTTACAATGAAGTGGATATCTAGATACTCACTTGGTAAAATGGTCCTGTATCGGTTTTTTGATCCATAATTTGGGATATCCAGTTCTTTTTGATCCACAAAGTTCATGGGAATTTCCTGTGGGAAAAAAAAGTATAGTTAAAGCACAAGCTCAACTTAGCAATGGAAGTGGTCTGAAAAGGAGCACTGAAATGTGTAAATGTTAGATTTTTATATTTTGGACCCAGATATCTCTCAAAACTTTGAATACAACGCCACTGAAACAAAGTAATTCATTTGTATTCTATTATCTGGATGCCCTAAACATAAAACTACATATATAATAATTAGCAAAAATTAAAAAAGAGTGGCAGCAAAATGCTGTTTAAAAATAGTATTAGATAAAATACAGCATGTCACACCACAGGCCATATCAACTTCCCAAAAGTATTTTATGCTATTTCATTAACTAGCCATTTAGTGGTTGTGCAGTAGTGTCCGCAAACCGCAAACATACCGCAAACTCTGCATGAAGCATCTGAGTGTTGCGTGTGACATCATGAAGCTGCTGCCGTGAGAGCGCCCGACTGGCCGACTGCAGGTATTCTTGAGTCACACGTTCACAAGGGGTCACGACCCCACAACTTACAGGCTCAACAGATCCTAAAACGCTCATATCCAGAACCAGTGAGACATTAGAACCCCGTCTGCAGAGACATAACATGGATAATGTATGTGAGAGGCATGTTCGAAAAGCATACTCAATTTGGCACACTTTTTGACAAATTCTGAGCTCAGTGGAAAACAATTAGCAGTTTAGGCTCTTATTGTGCAATATAAATATACTGGAGTGAATTACTGACCCATTGACCTGTTGGGCATGATGCTTGATGACAGGCACACAAACATTGAAAATCTTCTGCCATAGCTCTACTTTATATGTTCATGTACGCATATAAAAGAGAAGCTCATTTATGTGGTCATGCAGGAACTAGCTCTGTTTTTACTTTAGAGTAATTAAAACGTGCTTCTCTCATGCGCTCACTAACGTACTAAGTAGTGTTATGGTGGAAGTCAAGTTTTTCACTGTAAAATAACATTTTGTGCTTTTTCTCACCAAAACTGGACACTTCAGAAGACCTTTGTCCCCATACATATATCTAATACATGGCTAAATATGGGCTGTCGATTTAACATGTTAATTCAGTGTGATTAATTATATAAAAATGATATTGAAATTAATCATAATATATAAGGGATAATAAGGGATATTCCTTCCATCCGAGCAATTCAAGCTTGGAGTACCACCTGTTTTCTCCAGGGGGCAGTAAGCGAAACTTCAGCAGTTTGGGCAATGCACTTATACAGAGAACAAACCACACTCGCCGACAGCTTACAAAACAAGATGAGAACACGTTCTTGCGTTCAATCACAGCTTGATGGAGCGCAAATACGTACACAGTGATCTCAAGATGTGTTTTTCTAAGCTTCAATCTGTATTTAACTTTACATAGCGACCAAAAACTGTATGTTTTTAACACGACTCAAAAGTGACACTATATATGTATATATACAGTATGTGACCTATTATATCAGAAAACATTTCATCCATGTGTTTTACATATACAGTATTGCCATATATCAGATTTCTGTATGGATTGTGTACTTTTATAACCTATTACCTCTCCTGCAGTCCTGCAATGGATTTCATCCTAAATGGTGAATGTGCGGAGGACACGCTGGTTTTGAGCTCAGCCACAGAGTGTCCGGTGGGGCACTGTAGCTCTGAGCTCACGCTGGAATCAGTATGGGGGATGTTGTCGTTACAGGATGGGGTGCTTGTATTGATGGTGTTGGTAGAATTGGTGGCACAGGAGGTTTTGGAGGTCTGGTCGGCCTGTACCATGCTGTTCTTGAGAGTCAGGGGGGGCTGAGCACCATGAACATGGATCTGTGACAGCTGTAAGTCCCGGAGGGGTGATGACGGATCTTTCAACTGCTGATCCAACAGTTCGTTCTCCTTCAGTCGGTAAAGCACCTGAGGAAAAGAAGGATTACTTTATAATATTCCATGACTCTCCACTGGGTGTTGGGTAAAATGTTAAAAGACATGTCTAGGTCACATTTCACCTGAAAATAAAAAATAGTATTTGACATTTAAAAAAACAATTCTAATCCTGAATTTGCAGCACCCCAGTGGAAAAAGAAACCATAGTTGCCACGGAACTTGTTTCGCCACGAGAACCATTTGGCCCAATGGTGGAAAAGGACCTTTGCAATGTGGCATTGTTTTTCATTTACGTTTATTCATTTTGCAGACGCTTTTATCCAAAGAAACTTACAAAAGAGGAAAACATAAGCGAATCATCTTGTAAAAGTGCTCCATTACAAAGTTTCAATAGCATCAGAATATCACAATTAATCATATCTCCCCTCAAAATCTCATTAATGTAATGTGTAATGATTTTTATTAATTTAAATTAGCATAAATTAAAGGTAGTGCAAGTAATAGTACGTTTGGTTACGTATGTAACCTCCGTTCCCCGAGGGAGGGAACGACATGTTGTGTCGGAGAAGCGACACTAGGGGTCTCTCTTGAGCGCCGATATTCACCTCTGATCTTATTGAAAAGGGCCAATGGGAGTTGGCAGTCAGTATTTGCATACCCCGCCCCGAAATACGGGTATTTAAGCGGGGCAAATTCGGAGTTCATTCAGGATTTTTCTGAGGAGCGGAATGGTCCGGCCACAACAGTGGCTCGGTTCAGCGACATGGCGGAGGAAAGACACAACGTGTCGTTCACTCCCTCGAGGAACGGAGGTTACATACGTAACCAAGCGTTCCCCTTCTGTCGCTCTCTCCACGTTGTGTCAGAGAAGCGACACTAGGGGACCCATTCCAATCTTGCCATGCGCTGAACCTTGTACGTGGACCGCCCGATACAGAGGCGGGCAGGGATTTCATCCAGTGCCACGCATTGTCTGTACCTGGCTGCACGTACCCTTCCCCAATGCCCCATAAGAACATCAGAGTCCTTCTAGTTACCCTGGGAGGGAACAAGGCGATGTTTGCCAACATGGGAACGGGCCAGCCTGGCTGGGCCTCTTTTCTCTCTATGTTTCTCGCATAGAGCAATCACGGCCGGGGCCCTTACACGCATATAGGGAAGGGGTCTTACCCAGACCCTCGCGGAGACCACACCTGCCCTTTTTCTTGGGGAGGAAAAGTGGTAGACACGTCACACGGCCGTCTTAGGGCTCGTGTGGAAAGTATGGTGCGGTGGTAGATCCAGCCTCGAAAGGGGGGAGTTGCTACAGCACGGCGACCAAAGCAGCTGTAACTGCCTAAGGGAGACACGGGGGTCTGCTCGTAAGGGGACAGAACCGTGGAATTACACACAGGGGGAGTCCGAAGGAGGCCTTACCTGTGGAGCACCTATACCAGTACAGGGTAGCCATCAGGGTACCCGCAGTGGCTTGGGTCGGCGAGTTCCTCCGCTGAACCGTGGACCTGGAGGGCTGGGGAGGAATCGACCAGGGGCCCGACTCAGAGTGGGGCGCCCTGGGAAGAAGGCGCACTACTTTACCTTGACGTCAGGAAAAGGGCGCTGGGCGCAAGCGATCCACCCGGCCGGTCGGTCTATGTGTTACCGAGTTCTACGGGCTCGGACCTGAGAAAACACGAGACGCAACCAACTCAACGCGGAGGTTGTAAAACCTCGCGAAGGTGTTGGGTGTTGCCCAACCCGCGGCTCTACAGATGTCTGCTAGGGAGGTGCCCTTGGCCAGTGCCCACAAGGATGCAACACCCCTTGTTGAGTGAGCTCGGACCCGCAAGGGTAGGGGCACGGCCTGGGTGTGATAAGCCAGTGTGATGGCGTCGACAACCCAGTGGGCGAGCCTCTGCTTGGAGACGGCATTCCCTTTCTGCCATCCCCCAAAGCAGACAAAGAGCTGCTCAGAGCGTCTGGTGCTCTGTGTGCGGTCCAGGTAAATGCGCAGGGCGCACACTGAACACAGCAACGAAAGGGCTGGGTCTGCCTCCTCCCAGGGCAGCGCTTGCAGGTTCACTACCTGATCTCGAAATGGTGTGGTAGGAACCTTGGGCACATAGCCCGGTCACGGTCTTAGGATCACAGACGTATCTGCCGGACCGAACTCCAGGCAAGTGTCGCTGACAGAGAACGCTTGCAGGTCCCCGACCCTCTTAATGGAGGCGAGCGCGATCAGCAGGGCCGTCTTAAGAGAGAGGGCCCTGAGTCCAACTGATTCGAGCGGCTCGAAGGGAGGTCTCTGGAGTCCTGCCAAGACTACCGAGAGATCCCAGGAAGGAACTAGGCCTGGCCGGGAGGGATTCAACCTCCGGGCGCCTCTCAGCAACCTGAGGATCAGGTCGTGCTTACCCAAAGACTTGCCGTCTACAGGATCGTGGTGGGCGGCGATAGCGTCAACATACACCTTGAGGGTGGACGGGGACAGCCTCTTGTCCAGCCTCTCCTGTAGGAACAGAAGCACTGACCTAATCGCGCATCTCTGCAGGTCTTCGGCTCGGGAAGAACACCAATCTGCGAACAAGCGCCACTTTAGGGCGTAAAGGTGCCTGGTAGAGGGGGCTCTGGCTTGGTTGATGGTATTCACAACGGTCGCCGGTAAGCCGGCTAGCTCTTTCGCGTCCCGTCCAGGGACCAGACGTGGAGGTTCCAGAGGTCTGGGCGCAGGTGCCAGAGCGTGCCCTGTCCCTGAGAGAGGAGGTCCTTTCTCAGGGGAATTCGCCAGGGAGGAGCTGTCGCGAGGAGCCTGAGTTCCGAGAACCAAGTCCGAGTGGGCCAGTAGGGGGCCACCAACGTCCTCCCTGACCTTGCACAGCACCGGTCAAGAAGGCTCACTGGGGGAAATGCGTACTTGCGCAGCCCCGAGGGCCAGCTGTGTGCCAGCGCGTCTGTCCCGAGGGGAGCCTCTGTTAGGGCGTACCAGAGCGGGCAGTGGGAGGTTTCCTGGGCGGCGAACAGGTCTACCTGGGCCTTGCCAAACTGTTCCCAAATCAGCTGGACCGACTGGGGGTGAAGCCTCCACTCCCCGCCGGGCAGGCGTTGTCGTGATAGCGCGTCCGCTACGACGTTGAGCTTGCTGGGGATGTGAGTGGCACGCAGCGACTTGAGTCGGAGGAGACGGCGGGCGAGTTGTGACATGTGGCGGGAGCGTACGCCGCCTTGGCGATTTATGTACGCCACCACCGTGGTGCTGTCCGATCTCACGAGGACGTTTGTCCTGAACTAACGGGAGGAACTTTCTGAGAGCAAGAAGGACAGTCAGCAACTCCAGGCAATTGATGTGCCAACGCAGCGGGGACCCTTTCCAATGGCCCGCTGCTGCGTGCCCGCTGCACACGGCACCCCACCCAGACCGGGAGGCATCGGTTGTGACCAGGACGCGTCGGGACACCTGCTGCAGGGGCACTCCTGCCTGTAAAAAGCAGAGGTCTGTCCAGGGTCGGAGTGTTTTGAGGCAGGCGGGGGTGATCCTTACCCGATGCATGCCGCGGTGCCATGCTTGTCTCAGGACTCGAGTCTGGAGCCAGTGCTGGAGTGGTCTCATATGCATCAACCCCAGCGGCGCGACTGCCGCAGAGGACGCCATATGCCCCAGGAGCCTCTTGAAAAGTTTTAGAGGGACCACTGTGCCTGGCTTGAAGGAAGCGAGGCAGTCCAGCACCGACTGAGCACGCTCGCTCGTGAGACGTGCTGTCATTGAGACTGAGTCTAACTCCAACCCGAGAAAAGAGATGCTCTGAACCGGAGTGAGCTTGCTCTTTTCCCAGTTGACCTGAAGCCCCAAGCGGCTGAGGTGCCGGAGCACCTGGTCTCTGTGTGTGCATAGTAACTCTCGAGAGTGTGCTAGGATGAGCCAGTCGTCGAGGTAGTTGAGAATGCGGATGCCGGCTACTCGTAGCGGGCAAGGGCCGCCTCTGTGACTTTCGTGAAGACGCGAGGGGACAGAGACAGGCCGAAGGGGAGGACTTTGTACTGAAACGCCTGGCCGTCGAACGCGGACCGTAAGAAGGGTCGGTGTCATGGCAGAATTGAGACGTGGAAGTACGCGTCCTTCAGGTCCACCGCTGCAAACCAATCTAGATGCTGAACGCCAGCCAGAATATTTCTCTGTGTAAGCATTTTGAACAGGAGTTTTAAAGGGGTCATGACATGAGAAACCAAATTTGCCTTGATCTTTTGGTATATAAGAGGTCTTTGTATCATTAAAACGTCCTGCAAGTTTAATATTTTAAGACGTCCTCCCCATTCTAAACGAATCATTTATTTAATCAAGCTCAAAATACAGCTCGTTCTGGATTCATGGTTAGAAGTGACGTGTCGGTTAGAAGTGACGTAACAGCGTTTGCATATGACCGCCTCCAGCACAACATAACTACGCTATAAGCGCAAGACAACTACGCTCATTTCAGTATCGCCGTGCGCCTCACAAGTGTTCAGTCGATGGACAGCGAGCTCTGACAGAGACTACTTGTGCACAGGAAAATTACGATGCCACACAGATGTGCTGTTCCTGGCTGTGGTCAAACAAAACCTCTGAATAAGCTGCCGAAAGATCCAGACGTCAGGGAAAAATGGATGCAGTTTATTTTTTGCGGATCGACCCAGTCACGGCAGTGTTAACTTAAGCGTTTGTTCTGTACATTTTAAGGATGACTGTTTTGAGAACAAATCTCAATATGATGCTGGCTTTGCCAGAAAACTGTTGCTCAAAGATAAGTCCGTGCCGACTATTCTGGGAACAACGACGACGCAAACTGTAAGTAATCTATTTTAAACTTTAAACTACTTTTTAAAGCGCAATTTCATTCATTATGAATAATCACAGTGTTTTTACTTAGTTTACTTGCATATTGTTCTGGCTGGAGGCGTCAATAATTGATACATAGGCACTGACGTTAGCCAATCATAACAGTGGGCGTTAACACTGAAGTCTTAAATGGAAAACGCCCCCAAAACAGACTGTTTGAATCAGAGGATGAGAAACAGGGTGGGAAAAGGTCATAAATCACTAGATTTTAAAAGTTTTTCTTAAAAAAAAATATATTAATACTATAATTGCACCTAAGGGAACATAATAATACAATAAAAAAAACCATGTCATGACCCCTTTAACAAGGCCCGATTGAAAACTCGCAAGTCCAGGATTGGTCGTAAGCCGCCGCCTTTCTTGGGTACAATGAAGGGCTGTAGAAACCCTTCCTCATTTCGGTTGGAGGGACGGGCTCTACCGCGCCCTTGGCTAAGAGGGTCGCGATTTCCGTGCGCAGGGAACTGGCGTGCTCGCCGTGTACTGCGGAAAGCGGATGCCCCTGAAGGGGCGGAGCCGGGCAAACTGAATTGCGTAACCGAAGTCGAATGGTCCGGTGCAGCCAGCGTGATGCGTTGGGAAGCGAAAGCCACGCTTCCCAGCTCTGCGCTTAGGGGCACCAAAGGGACGAGTATTTTGGATGTACCGGCGGGCCTCGCGAGCGGGCAGAACAGGTAATGCAGCGTCGGGCGGCTTCGTTGCGGCCTGAGGCTGAGGTGCTGAGAATAGACTCAAATCACTTACCTTGCTCCACGCGCCCGGCAGGGGGCGGGTTCTTGACTGAGGAGGAGGTCTGATGTTGGCGTCCTCTGGACTCGTCTGAACCGGCCGGCCGGGGGACAGTCGTGGGCAGGCGGAAGGCAGGATCGCCGCGTCCGGTGTACCGGGACTGTTGTGATCTGAAAGCACATTGCCGTGAAAACGGCATTTGCGGGCCAGGTGACCCAGAGGCAAAGGAAATAGCTCTTTTATTGAGAATGTGGGTACCACAGCCCACGTCTTCGGCTCTGAGTCGGCTGTCTCAGGAACGCTTGGGAGCCTTCCGGGTCCTGGAGGGGGTTCGTGAGACAGGGGGCGTGCGCCGCCTGCGGAGTGCTCGATGCTGGGGCTGAGAGCTGGGCCCGGGTTGAGGCGGAGCAGGAGCTGGTTTCCTCGCAGGGGGGCACACTCGGCAGGCAGACGGGTCAGGGCCCGTAGCGGCAGGTCTGCGGCGGGGAATGATGTGCAAAATGGCCTCCGTCTGCTTCTTCACCGCAGAGAACTGTTGGGCGAAGTCCTCGACGGTGTCACCGAAAAGGCCAATCTGGGAGACAGGTGCGTCCAGGAAGCGGTTTTTGTCAGCCTCACGCATCTCGACCAGGTTGAGCCAAAGATGGCATTCCTGGACCACTAGGGTGGCCATCGTCTGTCCGAGTGCCTGCGCTGTGGCCTTCGTCGCTCTCAGGGCGAGGTCGGTCGCTGAGCGCAGTTCCTGCAGCACATCAGGATCAGGTCCACCCCCGTGCATGTTTCTGAGAGCTTTGGCCTGGTGGACTTGCAGGAGGGCCATCGCATGCAGGGCAGAGTCAGCGCGTCCAGCCGTAGTGTAGGCCTTCGCGTTAAGCGAGGATGTTGTCCTACAGGGCTCGGATGGGAGTACGGAGCGACCCCGCCAGGAGGTAGGGCTACCGGGGCATAGATGGTGCGCAACTGCCCTATCAACCTGGGGAATCGCGTCGTACCCGTGGCGCTCTCCGCCGTCGAGGGTGGAGAGAGTTGAGCGGGTGGCACCTAGACGAGCGGAGAGCGGGGCTCTCCACGTAGACGTCAGCTCATCATGCACCTCCGGGAAGAAAGGGACCGAGGGGGTGCGAGGCCGCGAACGGCGCGCTGCCCCCAGGAACCAATCATCCAACCGAGAAGGCTGTGGGGAGGATGGAGGGTTCCAGTCCAACCCCACGCTCAAGGCGGCCCGGGCAAGCATGTCGGACATCTGAGCGTCGGCCTCAGCCTGGGCCTGCTGGCCCGAAGGCGGCAGTCCAGGGGAGTCCTCGACATCAGACACCGCACTCTCCGATGCAGCGGCGAGCTCATCTGCTTCGGACTCGGGAGGATAGACAGCCGGCCCGTGAGGTGAGCCGCTATCGCCGCGAGCGTGGACGGAGACCAGCGAGCGTGTCGGGGAACGGGAGGTTCGAGGGGGGTTACCCGGCGAAACTGCACCCGCTGCCGCCCCCAAATCGCCCCCAGCACCAACCGCACCGTCCTTAATCCCGTGGGAAGAAGGAGCAATGCGGGGTGCAGCTGGGGTGGCTTGCTTTCTGTTGAAAGCAAGCCGCGACCGCAACGTGGTCATGGTCATGTTCTCGCAGTGAGAACATGAACCATCCACAAACGCCGCCTCGGTGTGATCGCGGCCCAAACACATGAGACAGCGCCTGTGGCCGTCTGAAGCGGAGAGCATCTTGAAAAAGACGCGTCCTTAAAAGGACGTTCAACGCCGCTGTGTTTGCTCTTTTAGAGAAAATGACTCTTTTAGTAAAAAATCTTTTAATACACAGTGTGTGTGTGTACATGTCTGCGCTGTCGAAGCGCTCAGGGGCAACAATGCACGCCGTGCACTGAGAAGGAGAAAGCTGCTGTTGTGCGCCGTCAAGATCCAACAGCATGCAGATCGTCAGAGGAAAACAGGAACGTTTAAGTGGCGTGTAACTCGCAGCAAACTGCAGACAGACCATCGGCTCCGAAGAAATTTTCTGAATGAACTCCCGTATTTGCCCCGCTTAAATACCCGTATGTCCAGGGGCGGGGTATGCAAATACTGACTGCCAACTCCCATTGGCCCTTTTCAATAAGATCAGAGGTGAATATCGGCGCTCAAGAGAGACCCCTAGTGTCGCTTCTCCGACACAACGTGGAGAGAGCGACAGAAGGGGAACCATGATTATACTGTATATTACGTTAAATATCATTTTTAGAAAACATTAAATGATATGTGATAAATTTTTTGCATTACGATAATGAGAAATTATGGAATAGTTGTTGCCTAAGTATAAAATATAATTTCTTATTTATAGGTGGAAAACGGCATTTCAAGGAATTTCAAAAGCAGTGGTTTTAGCCATAAACATACAATGAGCAAACTACAAACAGATCTTTCATGGAATAAGTGATATCTGATACAATTCAGAATGATACATGAACATAGCATTTTAGCATTTCAAAGTATTGTTTTCTTGAGTGAAAAGAAACAAAAAAGTGGATTTAACAACATTACTGAGTAGGATTGTGCTTCTCAACTGTAGGGCAAAAAGCATCTTTCTCCATTAACGGTCATTCAAAAGTACCCTTGTATCTACTTTTAAGTTATTTGTTGCAAGCAATGCATGCATTGAAAACATCATTATAGTTTAGTAGATGTTTTACCAGTGGTTTTTTAAGAGCATGTGAAATGTTATCTTGTATATTCCCCGATCTGCTACCTCTGATGTCAGGGGTCACTAGTGAAACATTTGGGACTGTGTGCGCTGTTGTGGATCCAACAGCCAACAGCCAACTAGTGTTTATGTCATCACTTTCATTTAGAACTAATTAAATGGGCCATAAAATAGTGTCAAATTAAATGAGCAAACTGAAGTGTTTGTAAAAATGTCTTTAAATCTGAATATCTTTAAATGGTAAATGGTCTGCACTTATATAGCACCTTTTTTAACCTTAGCGGTTACCAAAGCACTTTACACTGCATCCCATTCACACATTCACACACCAATGATGGCAGAGCTGCCATGCAAGGTGCTAGTCTGCCATTGGGAGCAACTTGGGGTTCAGTGTCTTGCCCAAGGACTCTTCGGGACGTGGAGTCCTGTGGGTCGGGAATCGAACCACCAACCCTGCGATTAGTGTCCGACCCGCTCTACCAACTGAGATATCTTTTCTGCTCTACAGAATTCTAAATCAACTCCTTTATCATCCTTTACATAAGTCTTATTTTAACTGAATTAGTCCTTTAAGATGATTTCAGAGGAACAAGTTCATTGATTCAATGCAAGAGCATTTTATGTGTTTATTTTTGATTGATGACTGATTTCAATTCAATTCAGTTTTATTGCCATGGCAGATTTCTCACAGTATTGCCAAAGCATTATTAAGTTGTTTCTATGTATATTTTAAATAAATAAAAAAATATAATACAAAATATAAAATAATACAATAAGTAAAAGTGAAAAAAGGAATAGTGAAACATGTCAATACTAATAAATATTACATAGGGGAAAAAGACACAAAATGACTTTACTATTTCTTATATTATTAATGGCAGACAACTATTTAGCAGCTAGTGTGGTTGTGTTGTCATCTTCTCCAAGTACATATGTGAGTTTCTCTGTATCAGACAGTTTATGGAATGAATGATGAAATGTTTAATTTGATCAAGTAATTTCCGAATTTGGTGTTCTATTTAGGGATGGATATCTTTGAAGTTTGTTGTGGAGTTCAAATTCAGTTTTTATTGTTCCATTTTGATGTAATTTGTAACTGGATTAGATATCAAATTTGCTCTCATTAACAAGTTTCAGAGCGAGAATATTCAGGTTTGATTCAGCAGGGGTTTCTTTGGCGAAGAGGGCTTGATATGGGATAGATTCTGGATCATACAGTTGATGTAAGCTGATACCAGAATTGCTTGACGTTTTTCTGAATTGAAATGCTTAAGGGGTGTAGACCTAAATCAGCCCTACAGGCACAATTTGAGGTGCTTCGATGTACACGTAAAATGTTTTTTGCAAATTCCAGTTGCATTTTTTCTATTGAAGTTTTATCCCAATGATGAACATTTTTCATGGGTCCCATATTTCACATCCATATAGTAGTATTGGTTTTATTATAGCATTATATAATTTTGTTCATTATATTCATTTTATTTGGCCGAATGGCAATTTGATGGCATAAAATGCCCTCCAAGCCTTTTCACCCAATGTTTTTACAGCCAGGTTAAATCCTTTATGTGTATTTATTTCAACGCCCAGATAACTGTAGGTGGAACTGTGTTGTAGGACCTCTCCTCTGTAAGTGAACTGTAAGTGATCTTGCCTTCTTCTGGAACAGCATGACTCAGGTTGACTGAGAGTGCCCAGTCGTGAAAATACTGTTCCAGCAGGGTGAGGCTGTGCTGAAGCCCCTCTGCTGCAGGTTGTAACATTGGTGTCCAAGGAGTGGAAGAGGATGAGAAGAGACACAGGAGTAGAATCTTTAAATCATTTAATTTAAATCGCTGGAGTGGAACAAACGCTGCATTGGAACAAACGCTGCAGTGGAACAAACGCCGGAGTGGAACAAACGCTGGAGTAGAACAAACATTGGAGTGGAACAAATGCTGCATTGGAACAAACACTGCAGAGGAACAAACGCCGGAGTGGAACAAATGCTGGAGTAGAACAAACGTTGGAGTGGAACAAACCCTGGAGTGGAACAAAAGTTGTTGTGGAACAAACGCTGGAGTGGAACAAACCCTGGAGTGGAACAAAATTTGGAGTGGAACAAACATTGGAGTGGAACAAATGCTGGAGTGGAACAAATGCCAGAGTGGAACAAACCCTGGAGTGGAACAACCGCTGGAGTGGAACAAACCCTGGAGTAGAACAAACCCTGGAGTGGAACAAACCCTGTAGTGGAACAAACGCTGGAGTGGAAAAACGCTAGAGTGGAACAAACCCTGTAGTGGAACAAACGCTGGAGTGGAAAAACGCTAGAGTGGAACAAACCCTGTAGTGGAACAAACGCTGGAATGGAAAAACGCTAGAGTGGAACAAACCCTGGAGTGGAACGAACCCTGGAGTGGAACAACGCTAGAGTGGAACAAACGCTGGAGTGAAACAAACCCTGGAGTGGAACAAACCCTGGAGTGGAACAATTGTTGGAGTGGAACAAACGCTGAAGTGGAACAAACCCTGGAGTGGAACAAATGCCAGAGTGGAACAAACTCTGGGGTAGAACAAACGCTGGAGTGGAACAAACCCTGGAGTGGAACAAACGTTGTAGTGGAACAAATGCTGGAGTGGAACAAATGCTGGAGTAGAACAAATGCTGGAGTAGAACCCACAAAAGATGTTCATGTTATCTTTGAGTTTTTCAATGTTTGATTGGTTCCATTTGAGTTTGATTTTCAAAGAAATTATTTGTTCCCTTAACAAAAAGCTTCACTTGATCTGTGAATATGTGTGTAACACGTCAATGAACATTGACCAGAATTTATAGGTTCGGCTGATGTAATCATTAGATGCACCTGTGGCCAGGCTATAAATGGATGCGTCACCAGGTGTCGTCAGATCCTCTTTTTTCAGAGCGATTCTGTGTGTGTGTGTTTTACAACCCTGTCAAAACTTTCTTTCCTCTGCTAGGAGTTAGAATTTGTTAGGCAGTGTGCAGTGAACCTTTTCTCCTTTTCTCTTCTTTCTAAGAAAATAATATATATATTTTTAAAAGAGAGAATGAGTGAAAGCCGGGCAAGTTCGGGGCAAATGATGCGTGTTCCCCTGTTCTCGCTCTATAGCCGAAGAGGACACGCATCAGTTTTGCTCTGTTTGTTTGGGGGAAGAGCACACTGCTCTCGCGTTGCAGCAGGGCGGGTGCGAGCACTGTGATTTGCTTTCTGCCAAAGTGCTTCACGCTCGCCTCGCTTGCTTCCGGGATTCAGCATCCATGCATAGTTCGTGGGGCTCTCGCATGGATTTGGCCGAGGAGCAAGAGACGGGTTTGTCCCTTTCTCTCGCTCTCTCCCCAAACCCAGCTGGTCCTTCACATGATCTCGAAGCACGTTCCGACGCCTCTTCGTTTCATTAGGAGGACCGCGATTCTCTTCCCGCGTCGGAGCTTTCCGTCCACGATAAAAAATCAGCGGAGGAATTGCTCGATGTGGTTACTCGTGCGGTTGCCAGACTCCAGTTGGACTGTCCACGCCAAAAAGAGACTCCCAAACCCTCCAAGTTAGGGGATAGATTTTTATCTAGCAATCTGGGGAAGGGAATGCCTCATCAGTCCCTTCCCTTCTTTGATAACCTCCATGAAGAGCTTTCTCACTCATGGAGGAACCCCTATTCTTCCCGTGTTCACGTACCCTCGACGTCATTATATTCGACTATCGTGGGTGCTGAGGCATGGGGATATTCGGTCGAAGAGACGCTTGCGGTCACTCAAAAAGCCCTCTCTCCCCTCAAAGCCTTGTAGGACAACCTCCACTTTAGTGGGAAGGGCTTATCAAGCAGCAGGTCAGGCTGGTGCTGCTCTGCACACTATGGCTGTATTACAGGCGTACCAGGCTGACCTGCTGGACGACCTGAGCGTGGGTGCCGTGCTCGGCGAGCAAGCCTTCTCTGAGCTTCGCCGAGCCACAGATCTTACTCTCCGCGTGACCAAGCAAACAGCCCATGCTATTGGCCGGTCTATGTCTGCCTTGATCACCGCGGAGAGGCACCTTTGGCTCAACCTTTCGGGTATCAAGGACAAGGACAAATTTTCCTCCTTGATGCCACGGTTTCGGCCACTGGCCTATTCGGAGACGCCATGACCATGGTTATCTCCAGGTTCCAGGAGGCGAAAAGCCACGAGGAAGCCTTCGGGCAGTTCCTCCCTCGCCACACTCAGGGGCGGGTCCTTCGGCCCCCCAGACCCGCCTCAGTCCTGGTAGAAGGGAGGCTCAAAAGCAAAGCGTGGTGAGTCGTGCTCCTCCTCCCAGGGATTGGGGACAGTCTCGTCGCCCTCGGCAGCCCCCAAAGCAAGACCTCAGGACCATAATTTCTAAAAAGAGAAAACCTTGATGGTCTTGCGCCTAGATTTAGGGGGTAGCTCCCCTCAGGATGGGGCGCGTGCTTCACTTCACCCATCCCGGTACCCCCTCGAAGCCTCTCCATTCCCGCCACCACTTGGTGTTTCGGGTGGCAGAGGCTCCCATCAAAATTTGGGTGTTTTCGCTGTTCTCTGCATATGCAAAACACTCGACAACCTCTCAACAGGAAGTGTTAAAATCTAATACCCATCTCAGAGATCCTGGCAGCGTAGAAACTTCTGCCAGATATATACTTTTTCTGTGGGTCTTAAGAACAGTAGGAAAGGGCATCAGGATTTAATTCACCTCCGCCTTCCGTGTTTCAACGGCGTGGTTCTCACTACCGTAAACCAGATTACTTTTTTATGTCTACTGTGAAAAGCAAATATCCTGGTTAAAGGGGCCATGGAATGTGTTCCCCTTCCAGAGAGAGAGTTATGTTATTACACTATGTACATCCTGGTTCCCATGGAGGGTGAGGGGTGGCGTCTGGCTTAGATCTTAAAGCTTGAACTGCCCAGTCTGGGTGTCAAGCCCTACGTCTCGTTTAGCTTGTCACCATCGATCTTATGGTGCACTTCTTTACTTCATTTAGAAGTTATGCCACAACACAGGAAGTTCATGAAGTTCGCTTTCGGGGGCTAAGTCTTCCAGAGTCAGGTTCTTCTATTCGGCCTAGCCCTTTTAACCCACACACTCACAAATGCATTATGTAGCGCTGGCTCCTTTGTGACTCCGGGGCATCTGCATTCTGAATTATATAGACGACTGGCTGATCTTAGCGCAGTTCCAAGAACTGGCAGTTCAGCACAGGGATATCGTCTTAATTCATCTGGTTTCTCTGGGGTTGAGGCTCAAAGCCAAGAAAAGTGTCCTCTCTCCCACTCAGAACACTGTCTATCGGGGCATCGCATGGAGTTCAGTCACAATGCGGGCACAACTGTCTCCCGCTAGAATTGAGTCCATTCAGGTCACCCTGAGCAAAGTTAGGCTAGGTCAAGGTTGCACTGTTATCAGTATCAATGATTTCCAGGTCTCAGGTCCTCGGTGATCCCTCTGGACCTTCTGCTCATGAGACCATTTTTGTTGTGGCTCAAAGCCAGGGTATTTCTTCCAAGGGCCAAAACCCTTAGGCTAATAAGGGCGCCTCGGGCTTCGTTCCCTTTCTATGTGGTTCAGACCCCATTTTTTTTTTGCCTTGGGTCCCACTCTAGGTGCATCTTGTTGTCGCAGGCTGCTAACGACAGACTTCTCCCTGACAGGCTGGGTAGCAGCCTTAAGTGGTCGTCCAGCTTAAGGGGATAGGAGGGTCATCAGCTCGGTTGTCACAGTCACTGTCTCGAGTTGATGGCTGTATTTCTGGCCCTGAAATACTTCCTCCTGAGGCTGCCATGTCTTGGTGCGGGTGGGCAATACAGCGGTAGCCTCTCACATAAATCATCAAGGAGATTCAAGTTCTTGTCAGCTGTATTTCTGACACGTCAGATTCTCCTTAGGGCCCAGGGCATGCTCCTGTCACTCAGGGCAGTTATATCCCTGGATGCCCGTAAGTTTGCGATGCGGCAGGCTGGTCCTCTCCGCACACATTCATAAAATTTTATGGTTTAGATGTTTATGCTACTCTGGGTCCTTACGCCCTTGAGTCGACATCTCAAGCTCATGTCTGAAACCTCTTGCGTTCTTGTGAGCACACTTCACAACAGTAGGGGTCCGGACAGCCCCAGTGCGGCGGCGTGGGTATTGCGTTCCCAAAGCGCTTAGCAAAGCGCAGCATCAAGTGAAGCTTTTTGTAAAGGGAACGTCTCGGGTTACGTATGTAACCCCTGTTCCCTGAAAAAAGCGGAACGAGATGCTGCGCTGTTTTGCCGCACTGGGATGCCCCAGGACTGCTCTTCAAAAAGAAGTATCTGACAACACCTGGTGACGCATCCATTTATAGCCTGGCCACAGGTGCATCTAATGATTACATCAGCTGAGGCTATAAATTTCGGTCAATGTTCATTGACGTGTTACACACATATTCTCAGCTCGGTCATAACTAGGATTGTTCCCAAAGTGCTTAGCAAAGCGCAGCATCTCTTTCCGCTTTTTTCAGGGAACAAGTGTTACATACGTAACCCGAGACGTTCTGTTTCTTGAGGAGGAGTCTTGGTCCATTCATTTGATAGTTTTAAGAAGAACACTGTTTGACAGTGATCAGAAATTGGGAGTTGAGGTCTGACTGTAAACGCATTGATGAAGTTTGGATTAATGTTTGTAATTGAATAATAAACCACACTAGCTACTAATGTAGAGCAGTACATAAATCTAATGAGTGAATCACCTCTGATTGTTCCATTTATGATGTAAAGCCCCAAACCTTTACACAGCTTTAACATCTGCTTTCCATTTGTGTTGACTAAACTGTCATAGCTGTTTCTTTGACTGATAATTGATGTTGATTGAAAAATGGTGTCATCCTATATGTGAATATCATCTACTATATTTATATAATCAACTTCTCTCCCAGTTCTTGCATTTAGGTCACCACATATCAGGACATTTCCTCTGGAATGAAAGTGTAAGATATCAGTCTGCAGCTGTAGAAAGCATTCTTCTTGGTTGATTTCATTATGTGTAGTTTTTGTTTGTTTCTTAATTTTCCCAACAGAGGTCACTATATCAGCATGTGTGAGTTGCTATGATACAGTGCATCATTATTGTCTGTACTTTAACAAAATCAAATTCAGCTTCATGACATTATTTCAGTTATTGTGTTTTTTAAGATTGTTTAATGAACCTGCAAATTATTGCATAAGGCAAAAAAGAAAAAAAACGTTCACTTAAATGCACACTTGCATTGCGATCATGATTTTCAGCATATCTTCAACACCTTCAATAAACCATTTTTTATCACAATAATCATAAGCACTATATGATATCATTATGTAAACAACTTTAGAACAAACATTATTATGTTACATGAGGGCAAGTGCTATATTGTATGTCAGTAACTATACGGTTTTGAGTCAAAAGACCAATTACACAAATGTGTGTTTTCTTTAGCTGTGATTTTGAATGTTCGTTTCAAACCACTAGTTCAAAACCTTCTTAAACTAGCATACAGTTTGGTTTATTTTTGTGACCCAACGGAATCAAATATCCCAGCGCTATATATGTAGTAATGTTTGCAATGTTTTGACTTATTTACTAAATTATTATAAAGTAATCGGAATCAAAACACAGAATTGTTTTTATATTAATTATTATTATTATACTGTATTTCTGCCAACTTGCTGTCTAATGTTCCCTGCATACATTGTGGAATGATTGAGTTATGTGGTTGCATTTTTTGTTTGTTTCTTTTACTATTCAGTGGATTATTTTGCTGTTGTTCTTCTTTATTGTCACTTTTAGTTATTTTGTCAAAAATTATTTTTATTGATTGTTGAATTTTGTATGCTGAGTGTCTTTGCGTGGCTGGTTGATTACTCATACCACTAGCATCACAAACACCCTCCACCTTTATAAAAGATTATTATTTCTGTAAGACACAACATTCCCACATATTGTGAAGTTTGCAATTTCTGATCAGACTAAAGAAGCAATCACAAATTTTAAACAGAATTAATCCACTAATTCTATTGTATTTATAATCAATGTGATTACAGGAATATTCCAGTTCAGTACTAATTAAGATCAATTAACAACAGTTTTGGCTTTACAACATAAATGTATTTTGGTTTGTCCCTCCTTTTCTTTATAAAAGCACAAATGTCTGTTCCAGTGAGATACTTCCAATGGAAGTCAATGGGGTTTAATCTGTCAACGTTTCAAAAGTATAGACACAAGACATAAACAATATGTGTGTTAACATAATTTCACTGTCATAAAATCACTTACTAACCACATCTGTGTAAAGTTATAGAACATTTTACTAATTTGTTGCCATGATGATGTAACGCCGATGTCACGATTGCCCGTTGTCTGCTCAGTGTTTCACTTGTCAACTGTCTTAAAACTACACTTCCCATAGTTCCCTGCCCTCATCACTGCCAGCAGTCACTCATTGTTCTCACCTGTGTCCTGTTTGATCATCATTCTCCCTGTGAATTTAAACCCTGTTTGTTCCCCAGGCTTTGTGGATCATTGTTTGTGGATGTCTGATGTAGATGCTTTGCCCTATTCTCCCTGTTCGTGGTCCCTTGATGTTTTCATGTTTTAGTTTCATTTTTCCCCTCGTGGTTGTTTCCTTTGTTCCTGTCTTGTTTATTTTCATTCTGTTCAATAAAGAACCCGCGTGTAGATCCCCACTCCTCGTCTGCCTCTCCTACTTACGTAACAGAACGATCCACCAAATATGGATCTAGCGGTTCTTCAGGCGAACTGTCAACTTCTTAGCCTCATGCAGGGGGACCGTCCTGTGGAGGACCACATCCGCGATTTCCTCGAGCTGGCAAGTGTCGCGGACTTCCCGGACTCCTCCCTAGTGGTTTTCTTCAGGGCCAACCTGAACAGTTCGCTCAAGGAGCGATTGCCACCGGCGACGTGCGGCTGGACGCTCCTCGAATTTATGGAGGAGACTCTGCTGGCCTGCGGCTCACCGTTCACTGTGGGTGTCGTTGAGGAGGACCCTGCCTCTCCTCCCACAGTGGTGACCCCCCAGTCTTCCATGGCTCGTCCTTTCACGCCTGCCCGCCTGTCAGCGAGCCAACCCCGCCCGGAGGAGGAGGAGAAGAAAGGCTTCCGCTCCCCAGCTCACACCTGCCACGGTCAGCGAGCCAGAGCCCAAGCCAGCCACGGTCAGCGAGCCAGAGCCCACGCCAGCCACGGTCAGCGAGCCAGAGCCCACGCCAGCCACAGTCAGCAAGCCAGAGCCCTTGCCAGCCATGGTCAGCGAGCCAGAGCCCACGCCAGCCACGGTCAGCGAGCCAGAGCCCACGCCAGCCACGGTCAGCGAGCCAGAGCCCACAGAGCCCACGCCAGCCACGGTCAGCGAGCCAGAGCCCACGCCAGCCACGGTCAGCGAGCCAGAGCCCACGCCAGCCACGGTCAGCGATCCAGCGTTGTCAGCCTCGCCTACCTGGAGGAGGAGGAGAAGAGGGAAGGCTTCTGCTCCCCAGCCTCCGCCTTCCACGGCTCCGTCCCCAGAACCTCCCTTGGCTCTACCCTCTGTGTCCAACAAACCAGAGCTCACGCATACCACGGCCAACAAGCCAATGCCTGCAGCCCCGAATGTCAGTGAGCCAGTGCCTGTAGCCTCGAACGTCAGTGAGCCAGTGCCTGTAGCCTCGAACGTCAGTGAGCCAGTGCCGGTAGCCTCGAACGTCAGTGAGCCAGCGCCGGTAGCCTCGACCGTCCCAGAGCCAGCGCCGGTAGCCTCGAACGTCAGTGAGCCAGCGCCGGTAGCCTCGACTGTCCCAGATCCAGTGCCAGTAGCCTCGACCGTCCCAGAGCCAGCACCAGTAGCCTCGACCATCCCAGAGCCAGCACCAGTAGCCTCGAGCCTCCCAGAGTCAGCGCATCTCAAGCCTCCCAGGGCTCCGCATCTTGAGCCTCCCAGGGCTCCGCCTCCCGAGCCTCCCAGGGCTCCGCCCCACGAGCCTTCCTCGGCTTCAATCCCTAAGCCTTCCAGGGCTCCACCTCTTGAACCTTCCTCGGCTCTGGCCTCCAGAGCCTCCCTCAGCTCCGCCTCCTGAGCCTCCCTCGGCTCCACCTCCTGAGCCTCCCACGGCTACGCCTCCTGAGCCTCCCTCGGCTCTACCTCCAGGGCCTTCCATGGTTCCGCCTTCCACGGTTCTGCCTCCTGAGCCTCCCTCAGCTCCGCCTCCTGAGCCTTCCACGCCTCCGCCAACCACGGCTCTGCCTCCGAAGCCTCCCGCAGCTCCGCCTCCTGAGCCTTCTACGACGTCGCCTCCTGAGCCTCTCTCAGCTCCGCCTCCTGAGCCTCCCTCGGCTCTGCCTCCAGAGCCTTCCATGGCTCCGCCTTCCACGGCTCCGCCTCCTGAGCCTTCCACAGCTCTACCTACCACCTCTCTGTCTCCTGAGCTGTCCTCGGCTCCACCTTCTGAGCCTCCCACGGCTCCGTCTCCAGAGCCTTCTACGGTTCCGCCTCCTGAGCCACCCGAGTCTTCCACGGCTCCGCCCTCCATGGCTCCGCCACCAGAAACTTCCATGGCTCCGCATACCACGGCTCCGCCCTCGGAGTTCCCCATGGCTGTGGTCTTGAGGCTGACTCCCAGGCCTCCCGAACCTGTCCTTGTCCTGTGGCCGCCTCCCAGTCCTCCTGAACCTGTCCGTGCTCTGTGGCCAGCTCCCAGGCCACCTAAACCTGTCCCTGTCCAGTGGCCGCCTTCCAGGCCTCCTGAACCTGTCCTTGCACTGTGGCCAGCTCCCAGGCCTCCTGAACCTGTCCCTGTCCGGTGGCTGACTCCCAGGCCACCTGACCCAGTCCCCGTCTTGTGGCCTTCTTGGACTGCCTGTCTGCCCCCTGGGACCCCATGGACTGCATGCCTGCCCTCTGTGCCTCCTTGGACTGCTTGTCTGCCCCTTGTGCCCCCGTGGACTGCCTGTCTGCCGCTTGTGCCTCCTTGGACTGCCTCTCTGCCCCTTGTGCCCCCGTGGACTGCCTGCTTGCCCTCTGTGCCCCCTTGGGCTGCCTGTCTGCCCCTTTGTGCCCCTTGAACTGTCTCTTTGCCCCTTGTGCCCCCCTTGGACTGTCTGCTTTTGTCTGCTAGCCCCCCCCTTCACTCCTTGGACGATGTTGTTTTTTGTTTTTGTGGGTTTTTAAAAAAATTTTAGGATCGTCTGGAATCTGCTCCTTTGAGGGGGGGTTATGTCACGATTCCCCATTGTCTGCTCAGTGTTTCACTTGTCAACTGTCTTAAAACTACACTTCCCATGGTTCCCTGCCCTCATCACTGCCAGCAGTCACTCATTGTTCTCACCTGTGTCCTGTTTGATCATCACTCTCCCTGTGAATTTAAACCCTGTTTGTTCCCGAGTCTTTGTGGATCGTTGTTTGTGGATGTCTGATGTAGATGCTTTGCCCTGTTCTCCCTGTTCGTGTTCCCTTGATGTTTTCATGTTTTAGTTTCATTTTTCCCCTTGTGGTTGTTTCCTTTGTTCCTGTCTTGTTTATTTTCATTTTGTTTAATAAAGAACCCGCGTGTAGATCCCCACTCCTCGTCTGCCTCTCCTACTTACGTAACAGCCGAAACCTTAAAAAGTTAAAACGACTGTAAAAATTATTTAATCAACTTTACAGCTCAAATAATATGCAAGTTTTAACAGAAGAATTAATGTAAGTGCTTTTATAAAATTATAAACTTCACATTTCTGCCTTTAACCCTCCAAAAATTGGCCCCATAGACTTCCATTGTAAGTTGATGAGAAATGGTTAGTTTTGGTGTTAACTTTGGGCTGGGTTATGGGGGTTATAAAATATCTATAAAATAGTACAAATGTAACTAAACAATATATTTACAATATAAAGGATTCTTATTTATTTTTACACTTCTTAAGCTGTAAAAACTTTGTTTTAGATGCTGTCAATATGCCCATATTGTGTGTTTCAGAGTCTATCCAAATGTACAAAAATGTATAAATGTTACATATGAATACTTAAGAACTGTCTGCATTCATTTCACATATTGATTAGAGTATTTTATTTAAATGAGATTCCGTTGAATCTTGTAAAATCCTGGTCATTTTGCAGTTGCTATATAACTATATTGTAATGTTGGTTCTCCTGCTCAACACTTGTAAGGCTGCATGTCAATAACCCTGCTTAACAGGGTTATTATTCCTTAATCTCTTCAGTCATTCAGGGGAAGAGAGCAGCAGAGGTGCTCTCAGGACATTTTATGATGTCATTACCGGACTTAAGACAGACTTAAAATGTTAGGAGCAGAGATCGACCAATCAGAGGGCAGAGTCAGGTGTGACCAATATATTAGTGTTGATCCCTTTAAAGTGCTCAACCACCAGAGGAAGCCATGCGACTTCCTTTGCCACATTACATCCGTTCTGAAATGTCTCCTTCTTTATCATATCCTGTATGAATGCACCTCTTTCTCACATTTACTCATCACAAAATTAAATACAGCCGTTCTTGTCTTCAGTGTGTAAGGACTCAAAATTACCTCCATTTTTATTAAGCGTTAATAGTCGCTGCTACTTACTCCACAAGTGTTTCTGCTGCAACAAACAAGTGTTTGTATAAAACAGGAAGTGTTTGAACAGATGAGTGAATAATCAATGTTTTAAGCATTTATCCAAACCTGTCAGAAGAATAAATCACAAATGAGATCTCTTTAATACCAGCAATGAGATTAAACAAAGAGCAACTGGAGATCTTTACTGATGTCTCCTGCTTCTCAGTTGTTTCTCCTGAGAAAACACTGCAATAATCTTAAACGTCTCGTCTAGAGCTTCAGAAATGATCTCAGCAATGTTGCTTGATATAAACAACATATCAAATACTTCCCAGACGAAATGGTATACATACATTTATTTCTACTGAGGAATTTTACGAGAAACATCTAAAACAAAGTTTCCACTTAAATGAGAATCTAAGAAGAACTTTTCTCTGGGAAGTCCGATAACATGTGTCCACGAGTACACTTTTAGACAAGGGTTAGGTACCTTCCTACAAAACTTCATATCCCATTAAAATATAAAGAGAAATACGTACCATTAAACAGGTGAAGATGGTGATGAATATTGTGAGGCAGATGACCAGCATGTAGAATCCATCTTTGCCCCAGGTGTTGTTCTTCTCATGGTGGTCTTTAAGAATACTCTTCTGCACAGAGACAGATGGAGCAGAAGATCACTTTAAAGACTGCAAGTTCAGCAAAGTCAAGTTTCGTCGAGTGAGCCCTGTTCTGCATTAACACACCAAATCAGCTTCCGCTGTGGTTCAGTATAAGACAAGGATCAACAAGTGCGATCTTAAGGAAGACATTGACATTGAGCATGACAGAGCTGACTCCACCCCTAAAACTGCCCACACACATACACAAACTGTGAGGTTGTGAATTAAATGTTGCAGTTTCACTCTATTCTTACAACAGTAGTTTTTCTATTAATACCACAGTGAACAGGGCCAGAAAATGACCGTAATGTCAAATCACAATGATTATTTGTGTCTACATTTTAAGGGAATATAAAGGGGTTCAGTAATATAATAGTTGAAAATAATTAATTTACAAATGACTAATAATTAATTTACAAATGCATTATAAGGTGTTGGACATAATCAGATTACAAAGTAATTAGTTACTGTAATATAATGACTTTTATTGTGTGTGTGGGGGGGGTTACACAGCATTACATTTAAAATTTGTGTAATCAGATTACAGTAACTGACTTTTAATTAAGGTAATTACTTTTAAGTAGCCTACATAGGTTGCACATTTCTAAAATAATATTATTTATGGAGAATACATTCAAAACATGAATTAAGTTCATACGTACGTCTGTTTGTGTTTCTGTGACTGCTGAAGAGTCTCTAACGAGATCAAAAATAGTGAGCCATTTTATCTCACATGTTATAAATCATTAATAACACTTAAACAACATTAGTAACCTATGAAAATGTACCTTAATGAAAAGCAGGCACATGTAAAGCATGTATTAATGAGTTGCTGACATCAGTAATCAGTAATTATGATAAAATGTACATGTTTGCATTGCTGTGACAGCTAAAGACTCTCTTATGAGATAACAAAAAGTGAGCCATTTTAGCTCACATGTAATAAATTATTAATAACACTTATTCAACATTAGAAACTTATAAAAATGTACCTTAATGTAAAGCAGGCGTCTTTAAAGCAGTTAATAATGAGTTTCTGACACCAGTAATTAGTAATTATGTTCATATATATAAAAGTTTGAAATAATGTCCAAATTTTGCTCTTATGGAAAGAAATGTGTAGTTTTATTCATCAAAGTGGCATTCAACTGATCATAATGTATAGTCAGGACATTAATAATGTTAATTATTACAATTTGAAAAAAATTTAACTACTTTAAGAGTTCTCATCAAAAACTCCTCCATGTGCAGCAATGATAGCTTTGCAGATCCTTGGTATTCTAGCTGTCAGTTTGTCCAGATATTCAGGTGACCTTTCACCCCACACTTCCTGTAGCACTTGCCATAGATGTGACTGTCTTGTCGGGCACTTCTTCTTACGGTCTAGCTGATACCACAAAAGCTCAATGGGATTAATAACCATAACACGCTTTTCCAATTATCTGTTGTCCAATCTCTGTTTCTTTGTCCACTCTAACCTTTTCTTTATGTTTTTCTGTTTTAAAAGTGGCTTTTTCTTCTCATAAGGCCTTCTCTTTACTGTTGAACATGAAACCAGTGTTGAGCGGGTAGAATTCAATGAAGCTGTCAGCTGAGGAAATGTGAGGTGTCTATTTCTCAAACTAGAGACTCTGATGTACTTATCCTCTTGTTTAGTTGTACAGCTGGCCTTCCACATCTCTTTCTGTCCTTGTTAGACCAGGTTGTTCTTTGTCTTTGAAGACTGTAGTTACACATTTGGATGAAATCTTCAGTTTTTTTGGCAATTTCAAGCATTGTGTAGCCTTCATTCCTCAAAACAATGATTGAATGATGAGTTTCTAGAGAAAGCTGTTTCTTTTTTGCCATTTTTGACCTAAGATTGACCTTAATACATGCCAGTCTATTGCATACTGTATAATATCTTTCAGCTGTGTTTGATATAATGGCAAGTGATTTTCTACTATCAAATGATCAATTTAGCATGATTACTCAAGGATAAGGGGTTGGAATGAAGCTGCTGTCTAGATTTGATCAAAAAATTACTTTTTTCAAATAGTAATGGTGTTGTTTTTTACATCAGTAATGTCCTGACTATACTTTGTGATACGCTGAATGCCACTTTGGTGAATTAAAGTACCAATTTCCTTCAGAAACAGCTAAATCTGTACATTATTCCAAACTTTTGACTGCCAGTGTATGTTTGTATTTCTGTGACTGCTGAAGAGTCTCTAACGAGATGACAAATAGTGAGCCATTTTACCATTAATAACATATATTCAACATTAGTAACCTATGAAAATGTACCTTAATATAAAGCAGGCACCTGTAAAGTATTTAATAACAAGTTGCTGACATTAGTAACATATAATCATAAAGTTCAGTATGGTTTAGTGGTCATTGTAACGAACCCGCTCCTCTAGTTCTCCCCGCTTCATCGAGCTCACAGGCTCGCTCCCCGAGCTCACACGCTCACTCCCAATCACCCCCCTCTGGCTCTCATGCACGCTCCCAATCACCAGAGTATTAGTTTCACCTGTACTCGTCCCAATCACCTGGTTATTCGTTTCACCTGCACCGCTCGTTTTTTTCCCCTATATATATCACAACCCTTTCATTTCACTCTTGTTTGTTATTGTTTAGTTTACCCCTTAGCTTTGCCAGCTCTAGTGTTCCCCTAGCTCCCCTGTCTATTCAACTCGCTTGTTTACCCGTTATACTATTCTGACTTCCCCGGCTTCGACCTTACGCTTTCCTCGACCACTCTTTCGTAGATTTGCCCTTTACCATATCCTGATTCCCCGGCCTTGACCTTGCGCTCCCCCTGACCACTCTTCTTCTGGATTTACCCTGTTGTACTTTTGCCTGCTAATAAAACAAAGCAGTTTTCATCGACATTGTGACTGTCTCTTCTTGTGCGGGTTACAGTCATCAAGGTTTATTATATGATATATGCTCTGAATGAGCATGAAGTGCTGCTGAGGATTTTAGGTAACTAGGACTAGGTAAAACCATTCTTTTGACATTAGTGTGTCAAGGAATGTGACAATACAAGTGAGTCCAGACATGACAGTAATGAATATAAACCCCTTGATAAACTCTTGTTAAAGGTAACATTCATATAAAGTGTTACCATAACCTCTTTATATTTACACATGAACTGTTGTAGGATGATGTGTTTCCTGTAGAACTACGTGGTTCCTGATTAGTACTGCATTAGGGCTGCACGATTTGGGGAAAATGTCATATTGCGATTATTGAGGCTAATATTGCGATTGCGATATAATAATCAAATGGTAACATGAGTCAACTTGCTTGGTTATCAAGGAAAATGCACAAATAGATTACTGATAATGCGGAAATGTGTATTTCTCAACTCAAACATACAAACTAGCAACAACAACAACTATAAATGCAGTGTTTTCAAATTAAAATATTTTTACAAAATTAAATAATAACATCTTTGCATTACTGCAAACTTGTTATTTTCTCAATATTACACCTAAATAAAATGGAACAATAAATGAGAACATACACATTTTCATGAAAATAAGATTGTCCAAACAAACAGGGACATTTAATCAGGATGTAACACGTACTTTCTATAAACTTTTTTGAAAAGGAAACGTCTAGGTTACGAATGTAACCTCCGTTCCCCGATGGAGGGAACGAGACGTTGTGTCACAGAAGCGACACTAAGGGTCTCTCTTGAGCACCGAATATACCTTTGATCTATGAAAAAAAGCCAATGAGAAGTTGGCAGTCAGTATTTGCATACCCCACCCCCGGACATACCGAGGCAAATACTAGAGTTCATTCAGGATTTTTCTGAGGAGCCAGAAATGGTCCGGCCACAAGGTGTTTTTTACGTGCCAGACGACCAGCTGTATCAGACTACACGTACCCTTCCCTAATGCCCCACAAAAGTCGTCGGAATCCTTTTGGTTACCCTGACAGGGGAACAAGGTGACGCTTGCCAACCTGGGAACGGGCCAAGCCTGGCTGGGCCTCTTTTCTCTCTATGTTTCTCGCATAGAGCAATAGACAGCCGGGGCCCTTACACGCACTGAGGGAAGGGGGTCTTACCCAATTTCCTATTCTTTCAGGGGGAAAAGAGCCTGCGGAGACCACCCCTACCCAGCTGGGGAGGTAAGGTGGTGAATACATCACATGTGTTTTTAGGCGACACGTGGAAGTGGCGCGGTGGTAGATCCAGCCTCAGCGAGGGGGGAGTTGCTACACACGGCGACCGAAGGGCAGCGGAAACTTACCCAAGGAAAACGCGGGTCCGCTCATAAGGGGACCGTATCGCGGAAAATACACACAGGGGGAGTTTGCGTAGGAGTCCTCACCCTGTGGAGCACCTATTCCAGTACAGGGTAGATTTGAGTAACCGCAGTGGATTGGGTCGGCAAGTTCCTTCGCCGAACTGCGGACCCATGAGTGCAAGAGAGGAATCGACCAGGGATTCGAGTTGAGTGGAATCTCCTGGGAAAAAAGACGCACAGTTTTACCTCAAGCGAGGGAAAGAGCGTATATGCAAGTGATTCACCCGGTCAGCCCATCAGCGTGTTACCAAGTTCTACTGGCTCGGACCTGAGAAAACACGGTATGAAACTGACTCAACCCTGAGATTATAGTATCTCGTAAAGTTGTTGGGTGTCGCCCAACCCGCTGCTCTACAAATGTCTGCCAGGGAGGTACCCCTGGCCAGTGCCCACGAGGACGCAACACTCCTTGTCAAGTGAGCTCGGACCAGCAAGGGGGGGGGGCACGGCCTGAGTTTGATAAGTTAGTGAAATGGCATCCACTACCGAGTGGGAAAGCCTCTGTTTGGAGACAGCGTTTCCTTTCCGCTGTCCCCCAAAGCATACAAAGAGCTGCTCAGAGTGTCTAAAACTCTGCGTGCGGTCCAGATAGCAAAGCACGTACCGGACACAGCAACGACAGGGCTGGGTCTGCCTCCTCCTGGGGCAGCGCTTGCAGGTTCACTACCTGGTCTCTGAAAGGCGTGGTAGGAACCTTGGGCATGTAGCCCGGTCGCGGTCTTAGGATCACATGAGTGCCTGCCGGACCGAACTGCAGGCAAGTGTCACTGACAGAGAACGCTTTCAGGTCCCCGACCCTCTTGATGGAGGCGAGCGCGATCAGCAGGGCAGTCTTAAGAGAGAGGGCCCTGAGTCCAGCTGATTCTAGCGGCTCAAAGGGAGGTCTCTGGAGGCCCGGGAGGACTACCGAGAGGTCCCAGGAGGGGAACAGGCTTGGCCGGGAGGGATTTAACCTCCGGGCGCCTCTTAGGAACCTGATGATTAAGTCGTGCTTACCAAGGGACTTGCCATCTACTGCGTCGTGGTGGGCCGCGATAGCAGCAACATCAGGAACAGCCTCCCCTCCAACCTCTCCTGCAGGAATAGGAGCACTGACCTAACTGCGCACCTCTGTGGGTCTTCAGCCCGGGAAGAACACCAATTTGCGAACAAGCGCCACTTCAGGGCGTAGAGCTGCCTGGTGGAAGGGGCTCTGGCTTGGTTGATCGTGTCTACGACAGTAGGTGGTAGGCCAGCTAGATCTTCCGTGTCCCGTCCAGGGACCAGACGTGGAGTTTCCAGAGGTCTGGATGCGGATGCCAGCGCGTGCCCTGCCCCTGAGAAAGAAGGTCCTTCCTCAGGGGATTTCGCCAGGGAGGGGCTGTAGCGAGGAGTACGAGGTCCGAGAACCAGGCCCGGGTGGGCCAGTATGGAGCCACTAGTGTGACTTGCTCCTCGTCCTCCCTGACCTCGCACAGCACCTGTGCAAGAAGGCTCACTGGGGGAAATGCGTACTTGCGCAGCCCCGTGGGCCAGCTGTGTGCCAGCGCGTCTGGCCCGAGGGGAGCCTCTGTCCGGTCATACCAGAGCGGGCAATGGGAGGTCTCTCGGGAGGCAAGCAGGTCTACCTGGGCCTTGCCGAATCGTTCCCAAATCAGCTGAACCGACTGGGGGTGAAGCCTCCACTCTCCGAACCGCAGTGGTGCTGTCTGACCTGATTAGGACATGTTTGTCTCAAATTAATGGGAGGAACTGTCGCAGGGAAAAGAAAACAGTCAACAACTCTAGGCAATTGATATGCCAGCGCAGCGGGGCCCCTCTCCAAAGGCCCGCAGCTGCATGCCCGTTGCAAACAGCGCCCCAACCCGATTTGGATGCGTCAGTAGTGACCAGGACGCGTCGGGACACCTGCTGCAGGGGCACTCCTGCCCGTAGAAAGCAGAGGTCTGTCCAGGGTTTGAGTGTTTGGCGGCATGCAGGGGTGATTATCACACGGTGCGTGCCATGGCGCCATGCTCGTCTCGGGACTCGAGTCTGAAGCCAGTGCTGAAGCAGTCTCATATGCATCAACCCCAGCGGCGTGACTGCGGCGGAGGATGCTATATGCCCCAGGAGCCTCTGGAAGAGTTTTAGAGGGACAGTTGTGCCTGGCTTGAACTTTTTGAGGCATTTCAGCACCGACTGTGCGCGCTCTAGAGGATAGGCAGGCTGGCTGTGAGGCGAGCCGCTGTTGCCTCGAGCACGGACGGGAGTCAACGAGCCATGGGTCCATGGGTCCATGGTGGTCCATGGGTCTCTGGTACCCGACGGAGCCGCACCCGCTGCCACCCCCAAATTGCCTCCAGCGCCACTCGCACCGTCCTCAATCCCGTGGGAAGAAGGAACAATGCGAGGGGCGGCTGGAGTGGCTTGTTCTCGGTTGAAAACAAGTCGCGACCGCAACGTTGCCATGGTCATGTTCTCGCAGTGAGAACATGAACCATCCACAAATGCAGCCTCGGTGTGATCGCTACCCAGACACACGAGACAACGCCTGTGGCTGTCTCAAACGGAGAGCACTCTACCGCATCCAGGAACTACACAGCGGTGGAACGGCATCTTTATAAAGATGCGTCCTGAAAAGGACGTTCAACGCTCGCTGTGTTTGCTCTTTTAGAGGTAATTACTCTTTTAAATAAAATCACTCTTTTAAGAAACTTTTTCGAGTTTTTATCTGCGCTGTCGAAGCGCCCAGGGGCAACAATGCACAGCCGTGCACAGGATAAGAGATTTTTTTTTTTTTAAATGACCAACTGGTATTTCCAAATCCTCTTTCTAAAATTTCTACTTATAGCTGGTAAACTCTTGTCCAGTGTGTGAATCATTTTCTGAAATCTCACTTTTGTGCTTTTCTCTGTGCTGTTTCAGGTGCTGATATAAATTTGTTGTGTTGCCACGTGATGTAGCAACTTTAATTTTGCACAGTACCTCTCTGCTCAGTGTCGGTTATCTTAAAGCCAAAATATCGCCATATAACCAGGGGTTTTCCTGGCTTAAAATAAGATGGATACCATACTGATCAAAAAAGTGACGTTAAAAACACGTAAACATTGGCTTTGCATTAATACACTCCTATTGACCTGGAAACTGAATACTAGTGTTCATTTTGTCAGCTGTTTTTTAATTTTGTCTTAGTCTTAATCCTGTGTCAAATGTCCTTTTTAGTTTTTATCATATTTAGTCAACCTTATCCTATTTCTATTTATTGTTTTTAGTCGTTTTGTTTGACAAAGTCTGGGCATTTTTATGTGGATTTAGTCAATGAAAACTGTTGACATTTTAGTCACATTTTAGTAACATTTAGTCATATTGATATTTTAGTCACTGAACACAGTAAACATTTTAGCCATAATAGTATAATTGATAAGCATTTGTCAATCATGTCTATCGGTACCAGATAGACATGATTGACTGGTATCATTATATCTTTATTCTTTTAGTGTTGCCTTGGTACCGAAGTACCAGCAATTTTGACGTCTCTATAGAATTAATTGTTCTTTACAGTCAGTTGTTGATAAAAAAATTAAAAAAACATTTAAGTGTAATCATGCATTGCACAGATGAGGTAAAGCCATTCTAATGTTCTCTAGTTAACATGCGCTCATTTAAAGGCACTGTTTACAGAAATGCTCTTTGTTAATGAGACGATTATTTTTGAGGCAAATTAAAAAACTTCAAATAAAGATTCTCCTCCTGGCCCTCCACCAGGGGACGGAGTGGTCTGCTTACCAGCTCCGGAGAGAGCATCTCGATCTCTGGGTCGAACGTCTCAGGAACGCCTGGGAGCCTTCCGGGTCCTCGAGGGGGTCCGTGAGACTGGGGCGTGAGATTCCTGAGGGGTGCTCGATGCTTGGGCTGAGAGCTGGGCCCGGGTTGAGGCAGAGCACGTTTTCTAGCCGCAGGGGGACGCCCTCGGCGAGCAGACGGGGCTTGGCCTGTGGCGGCAGGGTTGCAGCGGGGCAGGATGTGTGAGATGGCCTCAGTCTGCTTTTTCCTTGTTAAGTACCGGTTTTAGCACGTGTTCAACATATCAATGTAAATACTTGTAAATAGTACAAATTATGCAGTTTAACAGTAAATATGTAACAAAAATAATATAGCTTATTTATTGATAAAATACATGTATTTGTTAATTTATAAAAAGCCAAAATGTGATTCAAGAATAAACATTTTAATTATTAAAATTCATATTTTACTAATGTACCTAGTTAAAAGGTCCCCTGTATAATTAACAGCATTAGCTGGGAGATAATTTATTTTATATCTAAGCAAGAGGGACAATATAACTGAAAAATCCTCAAACGAATCGATATGGAATCGAATCAAACCGAAATCGGAATTGAATAGAGAGCTTGTGAATCTGAATTAAATTGAATAGGGAAATCTGTATCAATACCCAGCTCTATCCTAAAGCAACAATGATCACAACATATTGTAACATGTGTAGGCACTCACCATTGTGACTGTACGGTGGGCAGATTTGGGCTTGTTCGCCACACGGTCACTTCCGGGCAGGAAGTTAGCATCTGACTTCCTCCGCGGAGCTCTATAGAAGTGAGACTCTAGAAACACTGCAGGCATTAGCCTAGCCACTCGTGCCCGGAACTGCCCATGAATAACTTGCCCATTCAATTCTCTCAAAGCCTTGTCCTGGACGTGGACACCAGCGCCAGTCAGAGATCCCGCCTGAAATAGAGACAAACACAGTTTTAAAACCCACCACTGTAAACCCTAATGTTATCATTACTGGAAAAATTCAGTTGTCTCAATTAAACATTCTTTGAACTTATTTGTCTTGAAAAATCAATAGACTTAAGATTTTAAGTGTTAATAGCTCAGCCATTTGAATGTTTCCTTGGACAGAAGGAACATATGGGAACATTTAAATAGAATTAAGAATTCATTGTTTATGCTGTGCAATTGTATGACCTAAATAAATTCCATTCAATTGAAATTATTAAGTTGAAACACCAACATTTAAATAGCAAATCTGAGTTTCAGATTCTAGTTTCCTTAACATAAATATTTTATTTCATTCTATAGGAACTCCAATTTAAGTAAATTACACAAGTGTTGATTGAGGACACCATTACTCAATTAAATTGAGGGAACAAGTTTACTTGAGTACACTGTACAAAGTGACCCTATTTAAGAGGGTTTCAGCCCCCCTAAAATTCAACTCAGCCCCTCTAAAAATCTGTTTTAAACTGAACCGTTTTAAACAGAGGCAGCTGCAATGCTGCACTTGTTTGATTCGCCAGGCCCAATAGGGTTGGCTGATTTTAATTATGTATAATTAGACTTGTTCCTGTCATGAAAAATGTGCTTTATCAGTGGTTTAATGACTTAAAAGTTTAATGGTTAAAAGATGTTCATTTCTTGCCACCTACTGGCATAATATTTTGATTTACAAAAATGGTCTCTGACGAATAAGTGAATCAAATCTGAAGTACCCTTTTTTATCTTATACCTTTATTTTCCCAGGGTTATCAACTGTTAACTGTTTGGGAATTAAAATGTATTTTCCAAGTGATTTTCTCTTGAATTCAAAAGACTCGAGAACCACAGTTAAACATTGTGAGTTAATTCACTGCACTAAATAACTACCATGATGAATGTGATATTATGTAATAATAGGTTTTTGTCGTGTTTGATATAACTTTAATCTTTATAAGATGCTAAATTGTTGATTTTCTCTCAGTTAATAAATGGAAAATAACTTTATGTTTGTTTATTATGGAAAATAACAATATTCAGTATGAATTCTATATATTAGCTGGCTATCATTAATGATGTAAACAGAAAATTACAGTATACTAAAGAGTGGAATACATTAAATGTACACATGTTATAGTGTTTTATCGTGTCGTTGGGGGCTGATTGGGGGGTAAATATTGTATAAGTGAAAAACTGTTGCTGTGGTGGTCCGGGGAGATTAACTGCTTCATATATGTGGAAGGTTTGTACCCTTTTTTTTTTTCTTTTTTTTTTTATTATTGCCTCGATTTTTACTAAACACAGCATGCATTTACCATTTGTACGCATAGTGTGTCTTTATCTATACACGGCTGTAAGATACTGTATATGAAACGTTCACAATGCTGATCAATTAGCAGGTATGATAAACAAATGTAGATTTTGTTTCAGCCTCACCTGTGATGTGTAATCCAAGCAATGAAGAAATCACGACCAGAGCCGTTCTCCTAAACATGGTGAAACGATTCGACTCGCTATATTAAAAATGGCATGCTTTATGAAGGTTTAATGTGACTTTGACACTGAAATCAATGCTGTTTTAATTCAGTAAGTCCTCATCTTCTGAGGATCACACACACACTGATATCTCGCACTAGCGCTGAGGAGATTCGTTTAAGCAAATCGATTCGTTCGGACTGATCCTTTGAATCAACCGATTGCAAAATAAATAAATAAAACTAAAAATAACGGTTCACATGAGATAGTTTGCTGTGTTGAAGAAAATGAGCACTTACTTATATTTTAAGCGTATTTAGCAGTTTAGCCAAATATAGCCAATTGCAGGCAAAATGAGATTAGCACAAAATGTCTGTGTACATTTTACATTTTGCGACTTTATTATGCTTTTAATTATTTTTGGGTGAAATACTGCTGTTCGGTAGGTTATGTTTCCAATTAAGCAAAAACATAGAAATAAAAAGAAGGGGGAAGGGGGAAAAAAAAACTATTCAGTTAAAATGGAATTAGAGAAATATTGATGTCTTTGATTTAAAAATGTCAACCATGAACCACCTTACAAACAGTTCCCCGTCTGTCACTAGGGGTCTCTCTTGATACCTCTGAACTCTGAAAAAAGGCCAATGAGAAGTTGGCAGACAGAATTTGCATGTCCCGCCCCCAGACATACAGGTATAAAGGCGGAGAAATGTGTCTGTTTCATTCAGAAATTTTCTTCGGAGCCGATGGTCGTGTATGCAGCGAGCTGCGAGTCACACACCTGTTCCCTCTCACCTCTGAGCGATTACTGCTTTTGGATCTACAGCACACTTCAGCAGCTTTCTCTTTCTCTGCACGGTAGTGCAGTTTGCCCCTGGGCTCTTTGACAGCGCAATACTAAAGAGTGTTGTATAAAGAGTGATTTTCTCTAAAAGAGTAATTCTCTCTAAAAGAGCAATACACAGTGGCGTTGAACGTCCTTTTCAGGACACGTCTTTATAAAGATGCGTATAAAGACGGACACAGGCGCTGTCTCGTTTGTTTGGGCTGCGATCACACCAAGGCAGCGTTTGTGGATGGTTCATGTTCTCACTGCGAGAACATGACCATGGCAACGTTGCGGTCACGGCTTTCCTTCAACCGAAGGAACGGCACTCCAGCCACCCCCCGCGTCGCTCCTTCTTCCCACGAGATTGGGGACGACCTGGGGATGGCAGCGGGCGTGGTTTTGCTGGGTACATCCCCAAGAAACACCCAATCCCCGGCACGCTCGTTGACTTCCATCCAGGCTCGAGGCAACAGCGGCTCGCCTCACAGCCAGCCTGCCTATCCTCTTGAGCCCCCCGAGCTGGATGAGCTCGGCGCTGCATCGGAGAGCGGTCCGGCATCTGACGCGGAGGACTCGTCTGGGCTGCCGCCTTCGGGCCAGCATGCCCAGGCTGAGGCTGACGCCCAGATGTCCGACATGCTTGAGCGGACCGCCGCCAGCGTGGGGATGGACTGGAACCCCCCGTCCTCCCCGCAACTGTGCTGCTAGAACACTTTTTAAAAGTCCTAAATTAAATGCCCTTAAATCTCAAATTTCACTTCAAACTTTCCATGTATTCAAACTATAATCGGACTCTTTAACCTTCAAACTGTTGGAAACTTTCAGGCGAGCCAACAATCAAAGAGTTGTTTCCACATGCCCATAAATGTGAAAGAATTATTAGAATGTTTATATATTACGTACGCTAGTGGTCAAAAGTGGAAAGAAATTGGTACTTTTATTCACCAAAGTGGCATTCAACTGATCACAATGTATAGTCAGGACATTAATAATGTGAAAAATTACTATTACAATTAAAAAAAAAACTCCTCCATGTGCAGCAATGACAGCTTTGCTGATCCTTGGTATACTAGCTGTCAGTTTGTCCAGATATTCAGGTGACCTTTCACCCCACACTTCCTGTAGCTCTTGCCATAGATGTGGCTGTCTTGTCGGGCACTTCTTCTTACAGTCTAGCTGATCCCACAAAAGCTCAATGGGGTTAATAACCATAACACGCTTTTCCAATTATCTGTTGTCCAATCTCTGTGTTTCTTTGTCCACTCTAACCTTTTCTTTATGTTTTTCTGTTTTAAAAGTGGCTTTTTTTTGCAATTCTTCCCATAAAGCCTTCACCCCTGAGTCTTCTCTTTACTGTTTAACTTGAAAGCAGTGTTGAGCGGGTCGAATTCAATGAAGCTGTCAGCTGAGGAAATGTGAGGTGTCTATTTCTCAAACTAGAGACTCTGATGTACTTATCCTCTTGTTTAGTTGTACAGCTGGCCTTCCACATCTCTTTCAGTCCTTATTAGACCAGGTTGTTCTTTGTCTTTGAAGACTGTAGTTACAAATTTGTGTAAAATCTTCAGTTTTTTGGCAATTTCAAGCATTGTGTAGCCTTCATTCCTCAAAATAATGATTGAATGACGAGTTTATTTTTGCCATTTTTGACCTAATATTGACCTTAATACATACAAATCTATTGCATACTGTGGCAACTCAAACACAAAGTTTTCAATGTTAAGCTTCATTTAATAATCCAAATCACTTTCAACTGTGTTTGATATAATTGGAAGTGATTTTCTAGTACCAAATTAGCAATTTAGCATGATTACTCAAAGATTAGGTGTTGTAGAGATGGCTGCTGTCTAAATTTGAAAATAACTTTTTTCTAATAGTGATGGTGTTGTTTTTTATATCAGTAATGTCCTGACTATACTTTGTGATCAGTTGTATGCCACTTTGGTGAATTAAAGGACCAATTTCCTTCCGAAACAACAAAATCTGTACATTATTCCAAACTTTTGGCCGCCAGTGTACATACTATTATTTTCATTTCCACAGTTTTTATATGAAAAGGTTTAAGATTTAAATCATTAGATTTAAAGAGGTGATATGAATGTAATTTGCTTTCTTAAAGCATTCAAATCTACCAAGTCAGTCTGCTGTGTCGTCAACATGTAGCTCTCTGCTGTTGCCATGGCAATCTGATGTCTGACATTCACCATGCAGCTCAAAATAAATCATATCTTTTCTACAGTTTGTGATGAGTTGGAGGGTTTCTGCAGGTTCTGCAGTATTTCGGTCTGGTATTTCTGACATACGAAATAATAGTCCGAAAATTATTATTATTATTTTATAATGGAGCTGTTTTCTGAATGATTAGGCAAAATAAATACATTTTGGAATATGTGATTTGTTTTTTGTATCATATTTGATACATAAGGCTTACAGGTCATTATACTCCTCAGACCCAGCAATCCATATTTGTATAGGACTATTGTTGTTAAGGTTTCTCATAGCCCACACATGCCACAGTAGTTAATCTTATCAGAGAACTCCCTGAGCTTTTTTAGAGATACCAAATGTTTGGGAGTTTAGCCATGACAATTTTCTCACCTGTATCTGTAAAACATTTTAAACAAAAGCAAAACATTTTATGAGCCAAACACTATATTGACGTTTAACAAGGCAAATTGTGAAACATTTGTTGCTGGGTCTCAGGAGGTTACAGCAAGATTACATTATTATAATTTGAATGTAAAACATTGAAATCTTGATAATGACAGAGCAGGCTGAAAATATTAAAGTACATATATGCATGAATGGAGTTTAATTTTCCTATAAAAGCCTGTTGTATCATATTTGAGACATGTGGATTTCAGCTGGCTTTTTCAATAAAATAATGTGCAAAATTTTAACCAAGAACCAATTACTTATATTCAGCAAATACTCCTTTTAAAATACTTGGTTATTTTTACTCAAAATCAACAAATATTTTACATTAAAAAGATTTGCAAAATGAAAGTGAACATTTTGTAATAATAATACAAAAATATAGCTGCCAGTAGCGATGACGGGCCCAAGCACCATGGTTCCATTTTCACCTGGTGACTTTCGTAAAACAATGCATGATGCACACATGCATTTTGTTGAGTAAACATGTAAGACACCATGTCTGACCTTCTGCTCAGACATAATGTTTAACAACTTTGAAAATGTTATTGTAATGTTTGCAGAAACAAAAGATTAAACTAAGTACTAAGTACAGGCTTGTAATTAAAACTCAGAAAAATAAACATATTAACCAAAAACATGAAAACAGAACAAACCACTACAGCAATGAAAGGTTAAGAAGACAGGGGAACACAGAGATTAAATACCCTAGGACTAATAGGGTTAACAAGACAAATCTGGGAGTAATAAACACAAGAACCAATGAACAACAACAAAACCCATAATAAAACGAAAAACACAAAGTGAACAATAAACATACATAGCAACCCCTGGTGGTCGCCCCTCTAAGGAGTGGCTTCTGAAGCTCCTTAACACATATAAAAAGCAAAAATAGTTAATGGGACATGCAGGAGGTGGACGCTCAGTGGACGGAGCTACAGGATGATTTATCTGAGACGGACAAGACTTCAGGCACTAGCTCTGGGATGGACGAGGCTTTAGGCACTGGCTCTAGGATGGCAGAGGCTTCAGGGACTGGCTCATTGACCGTAGCAAGTATGGGCGTTGGCTCGTTGACTGTGGCATGTGGGTGCTGGCTCGTTGACCGTGGCAGGCTTGGGCACTGGCTCGTTGACTGTGGCAGGCGTGGACGCTGGTTCGTGGACTGTGGTAGGCGTGGATGCTGACAGTGGTGATGGAACCTCATCCTCACATAAAAGACCTTAACTCTTCAGAGCAGTGTTGACTTATTCCCTCCATGTGAGTTCACCTATCGCTGGTAGATCCACATAACCAGAATAGTTTAGGCCTATCCAGTAAATGGATCTGAGGTGGGAGTCACCCCAGTTTGTCTGGCTCGATAAATCATTACACATATGAATTATCCAACACTGATCCATTGGTCCATTTACACCCGGTGGCTTTCGGAAAAAATTCAAGTTGGACACATGCATTTGGCATTATAATTTTTTTTTTATTTGTATAGCTCCTTTCACAACACGCATCGTTTAAAAGCAGCTTTACAGAAAATTATGCATTAACAGAAAATTAAACTGTAATATCTATAATGTCTTAAAATCATAATTGTGTAGTTTGATAAAATGCGATTTTGAATTGTGTTTAAAAATAAGTATTAAATATTATTCTAAACCAGGGGTGCCCACACTTTTTTGCATGATGATCTACTTTTAAATGGCCAACTCAATAAGTCTACCAACTAAAAAAAACACAGTTTCATTTTTTTTTTTAAATGCTTGTTGGGACTATTCATGTATCCCTATGGAATTAATCTTCTAATTAATACAAAAAAACAAAAAATGTAATAATGTTCAATGTTGATATCATTCAGTTTTAACACTAAACCCAAAACACCTAGAGCACAATAGATTACAATAGGTTACATTTACCTTATTCTTATGACTTGCACTGAATGGAATCAGACAGTTTTGCATAATCCGGGCAGTAGCTCAAACACTGCTAACTTCGCAATTTGGCACTCTGTTCTCAGAAGCCCTTGAAAGGCCTGAACCTAGTTGTCATGGCAACTGAATAAACAAAAATCTCGCCTGGTCAAAATTTACTTGTCAAGTGCAAGTCAGACAGACACTAAAATAAGGAAAGACATTATATATTTTTTTTATTAAAATGTAACGAAAGCACATTTCAAATTTCGTGCGATCTACCAGCATTGCCTTTGCGATCAACTGGTAGATCGCGATCAACGTATTGGGCACCCCTGTTCTAAACAATAAGGAGACTATTTTAAAGTTGGCCGTTGTACTGACTTCCTCCAAGGGACGACACTTGACACAGCGGCTCAGAGGTGAGGTTCTTTATTCTCTTTTTAATTACAACATGCCCACAGCACTTTTAAACAGTCAGTTTTGACCACACACAAACACAGTAAATTGGTATGCCACTCTCTCTCCCATGGAGGCCCTCTGGCTGCCTTTTATGCCGCTCTCCCCATGCTCACTGGAATTAGAGACAGGTGTTAGACATAATCTAGCTCAGGTGTAAGCACCCTTACCGCTTTCCTCTCCCGGACGGGTGCTTGACCACGCCCCCGCTGCCACATACCCCCACCGCCCGACTCCGGCCTGTCTACCACTCCCCCCCATTTCTGGAGAGGAAGTCAGCGACAGCCATCTGCACCCCCGGTCTGTGGACCACCTTGAATTTAAAGGGCTGGAGGGCCAGATACCAACGGGTGATCCGGGCGTTAGTATCTTTCATGCAATGGAGCCACTGCAGTGGGGCGTGATCCGAGCAGAGGGTGAAGGCCCGCCCCAGCAGGTAGTAACGGAGGGTGAGGACCGCCCACTTGATGGCCAAACACTCCTTTTCCACGGTGCTGTACTTAGTCTCCCTTAAGGAGAGCTTACGGCTAATGTACAGCACCGGGCGCTCCTCCCCCTCCACCACCTTCGAGAGTACGGCCCCCAGCCCTCTGTCTGAAGCGTCCGTCTGCAAAATAAAAGGGAGAGAGAAGTCAGGTGCATGAAGAAGCGGCCCCCCACAAAGTGCGGCTTTAATCTGCATAAACGCCTGTTGGCACTGCTCCGACCATTGGACCGGATCTGGAGCCCCCTTTTTAGTGAGGTCAGTCAGCGGGTTGGTGACGTCCGAATAATTAGGCACAAATCTCCTATAATAGCCAGCCAGCCCCAGGAACTGCCTCACCCCCTTTTTGGTCTTGGGTCTAGGGCAAGTCGCAATCGCCGTGGTTTTGTCAATTTTGGGACGCACCTGGCCGTGACCCAAGTGGAACCCCAGATACCGTACCTCCACACGCTCAACCGCAAGCACTTCTTAGGGTTTGCCGTGAGCCCGCCCGCACGCAGCGATCTCAGGACGGCCCTCAGATGTTGCATGTGCCGCTGCCAATCATTGCTGTAAATGATAATATCATCCAAATAGGCAGCGGCGTATGCGGCGTGCGGTCTGAGGATCCGATCCATGAGTCGCTGAAACGTGGCTGGTGCTCCAAACAAACCGAAAGGAAGCGTCACAAATTGGTGTAATCCAAACGGCGTCGTGAAGGCTGTTTTCTCACGGGACATTGGTGTCAAGGGGATCTGCCAATAACCCTTTGTTAAATCCAAGGTCGAATAAAATCGAAGCAGTACCTAACCGATCGAGCAGTTCATCAACACGGGCATTGGGTACGCGTCAAATTTAGACACCGCGTTAACTTTTCTGTAATCCACACAGAATTGAACAGACCCATCACTCTTGGGAACAAGAACAACCGGGCTGGACCAATCACTGTGGGATTCCTCTATTACGCCCATATCAAGCATCGCATCTAATTCCTCCCGAACTATTTTCTTTTTATGTTCGGTGTTTATAGGATCGGGCAACGCACCACCGCGCCCGGCTCGGTCTCGATGTGGTGCTGTATGATGTTTGTACGGCCCGGTAGAGGGAAAACACATCCGCAAATTCCTTTTGTAATTCGGAAACCTCTGTGAGTTGCCGCGTGAGAGTTGGTCTCCACAAGTAACCAGAGTGTTAAGATTGTAGTTTTTGTTTACCTCCGGTCCGAGCTCCGCCCTCTCCGAACTACCGTGGCCAACGCCACAGAGGCCGCCTCCCTCCATAATTTCAGGAGGTTGAGGTGATAAATTTGACGTCGCCCCTCTATCGGTACGCTTAACTTCATAATCGAGATCCCCTACTGGCCGTGGTGACCTCAAAGGGTCCTTGCCACTTGGCGAGTAATTTAGAGCTCGATGTTGGGAGTAATACTGAGTACCTTATCTCCCGTGCAAATTCCGTGAGCCGAGCACCCCTGTCATACAGCCGGCGTTGGCGTTCTTGAGCTTGGAGCAAATTCTCCTGTGTTAGTCAGCCCCAGTGTGTGGAGTTTTGCTCTAAGATCGAGAACGAACTGAATTTCATTTTTGCTATTAGAAGGTCCCTCCTCCCACGCCATGGATGACATCCAGGACACCGCGGGCGCCGCCCGTACAGCAGCTCAAACGGGAGAACCCTGTGGAGGCTTGTGGGACCTCTCGTACTGCAAACAACAGGGGTCTAGCCACTTATCCCAATTTCTAGCGTCATCGTGTACCGAACTTACTGAATCATGTTCTTGAGCGCTTTTATTAAATCGCTCCACTAGGCCATCAGTCTGCGGATTGTAAACGCTAGTGCGAATCGATTTAATGCCCAAGAGCTCGTAAAGTTCGCGAAGTGTTCGTGACATAAAAGTCGTGCCTTGATCGGGTGAGGATTTCTTTCGAATCCCCACCGGAGATTATCTTGAAGAGTGCCCCTGCAACACTACGCGCGGAGATGTTGCTCAGAGGCACTGCTTCCGGATATCGCGTCGCGTAATCCACTAGGACTAACACGGCCGATGTCCGCGTGCTGACCGTTCTAATGGCCCGACGAGGTCCATCCCAATTCTTTCGAAGGGGACCTCGACTAATGGCAGAGGGCTAATGGCGCTTTTGGGGTGGCCGGTGGGTTTACCAACTGACATTCACGGCACGCCGCACACCACCTGCGGACGTCACCGCCAATGCCCGGCCAATAGAAATGGGCTATTAGACGGAGAAGTGTTTTCCATTCCCCTAGGTGACCGGCCATAGGATTATAGTGAGCCGCCTGGAAAACCATTTCCCGGCGGCTTCGTGGAATCAATAATTGTGTTACTTCCTCCTTTGTTTGAGCATCCTGCGTCACTCTATATAACCGATCTCTAATCATGGCAAAATATGGGCATGCAATGGCGATGCCCGGCCGGAGCTGTTGACCATCAATTACTCTCACTTGGTCAAGAGCATGTTTTAGGGTTTTGTCCCGCGACTGCTCTAGAGGGAAGTCCCCATCAGAGAATTCCCTGAGACGGCCCCGGCTCCGCCTCCCCTGCCAAAGCATCGCACACCGCACACCTCTTTATGCAGGACCCACCGCACAAATACCCTCTAAAACATCTTTAAAATTCGGCCAATCGGTACCCAAGATTAGCGGATGGGTGAGGCGGGAACTAACCGCTGCCTCCACACTATGGTTTTTTTCCCTGAATTTAATCGCTAAAGTCACCATGGGATACTTGTGAACATCCCCATGCACACACCTCACCCTCACCAGTTTAGCTAAACTCAAAGCCCCGGGTTGAACCAAGCGTTGGTGGATGGTGGTCTGATTGCAGCCGGTATCCAGCAAAGCTTGGTAAATACCCCCCCTGATCCTTACCGGAATCCGGTATGCTCCAGCCCGATAGGGGGCAGCCTGCGGGACGTCGGAGACCCGCACCACCGTCCCCACCTCCATCAGCGGACACTGATCCCGGAAGTGGTCCGGGTCCCCGCATTCTCTTCCGGGCTCCGACCGACCCGTTGCAGAATGGCCCTCTTCAGGTCAGAGTAAACCAGGAGATTTGTCGCCGGTAGTTGTTGTGCCGCGAGTTGAGCTTCCCTGGACAGGAGAGGAATTAGGCGGGCTGCCCACTGTTCAGGCGGCCAGCCCCAGATTTCTGCCGTCCACTCAAACAAGTCGAGGAAGGCCTCAGGATCATCTGCTGCCCCCATCTTCTGTAACGTGGGCGGGGTAAGCGTAGCGCGGGTGTCCGGGGTCGCGGCTGTGGCCAGCTCCGTCTCCTGGCTGAGGAGGCTCCGGATGGCGAGCCGGTCCTCTGCCTGAGCCCGCATGATCTCGAAAAACCAGCGATCTTGGTCCTGCCGGAGCTCAAGCAGGGATTGCTGGTGGCCTTGATGCAGCGTCGCGAGGGACTGGAGGACTTCTGCCAGCTGGGAGGACTCTATGGGGCGGCTTTGCTCCATGCTTGGAACGTAATTTTTCCTGGGTTCCGGCACCAGTGTACTGACTTCCTCCAAGGGACGACACTTGACACAGCGGCTCAGAGGTGAGATTCTTTATTCTCTTTTTAATTACAACGTGCCCACAGCACTTTTAAACAGTCAGTTTTGACCACACACAAACACAGTAAATTGGTATGCCACTCTCTCTCCCATGGAGGCCCTCTGGCTGCCTTTTATGCCGCTCTCCCCGTGCTCACTGGAATTAGAGACAGGTGTTAGACATAATCTAGCTCAGGTGTAAGCGCCCTTACCGCTTTCCTCTCCCGGACGGGCGCTTGACCACGCCCCCGCTGCCACAGCCGTAATCGCCAACTACTCTGATATGTGTGCAAAATTTCATGAAATTTTAAGCATGCCCCATGTGCCTCAAAAACATACAAATATAGGAAGAAAGGAATAATAACAATCAATGTGGTGCCATGGCAATTTAAGATATTAAATATCCCTTTACAATTTTGCATCAGCAGTGTCTTGACACTTATGAAACTGAACATTTGTTTGACTGTCCAAGGAAACTGAATGGCCCTTTTTTGTGCTGGTTCCGCTAGAGGCTGGAGCTTGTTTTGTTGAGGAAAACACCTCCAAGACAGTTCTGTGAATTAGTCTACATATTATTTGTGTTTATTCTGCATATTGGATGGAGTTTGTTTACAGAGTATATTCTGTTATGTAATGATGCCTCCCAAAATTAGTATAGAAACACCGGACTTCCGATTGTAAAGTTGTTGCGGGGGCTCTCGTAGGTGTACGTGGACTGTTTGAGTTTAGATTGATGGAAGCTGATTGGCGCTGTTGTGCGTGGTGTTAATGTGCATGTTTTTCTTTTTTCTGTTTATTCAGTTCAGAGGGGAAGTTTGGAGATTGATTGTTGCACTAATGGGGAATGTGGTCATTATAATCTTATTTTTTACACACAATACATTTTTTCTAATATGTCCAAATGTCAAATGTTAATATGAGTGGATTGTCTTTCTCCACAAGTAAAGTGAATGGGTTGGGCATCCCATAAAAAGAAGTACATTTTTTTTTTCTTAAGTGTAAGAAACATGATATAGTATTTCTTCAAGAAATGCATCTTTCCTTACAGGAAGCTGAAAATGTAGGAAGATATGGGGAGGACATGTTTTCTTTAGTGCTAGCTCGAGTAAGAGCAGGGGAGTCATTACATTGATAAATAAACATCTACAATTTAAATGTCTCAAACAGAGTAAAGATAAATTAGGAAGAGTCATTATTGTTTTAGCTGAAATTCAGGGGCTAATATTTGGCTAATATTTACACACCTTACGCTGATGATCAGTGTTTTTATAGATCTGAAGGGATGTTGCAAACTGCTGGCACCCCTCAAGATATAATATTGGGAGGAGACATTAATCTATTGATGGATTCAGTCCTTGATCATAGTGAAGGTAGAGCAACATTGACACTTCTCAGGATGTGTAAAAATCTTGATCTTGCAGATATTTGGAGACTTTTGAACACATCTGGTAGGGACTATACATTTTTTTCATCAGTCCATAAGATTTATACTAGAATAGATGTTTTAATATCTAAGTGCCACATTTCATCTGTTGTTGACTGCTCAATTCGAAACCAATTCATCTCAGATCACGCCCTGGTGAGTTTTGAGATGCTGCCACATATGTAGAAAAATAAATCATATAGTTGTCGCTTTAATGAACTTATTAACTTAATTAACTTTCACAAAATCCTGATTTCCAACAAATGTTAAAGGCTAAAATCAATGTCTATATGGAGGCCAACTGGTCCTCAGTTTCTTCTGTGGGCATGAACAGGGAGGCACTTAAGGTGGTTCTTAGGGGTCGGATCATACAGTATGCCTCATTCATCAAAAAATCCAAAGCACGAGAACTCATGGAGTTGGAAGGGAATATTAAAAGTGCCGGGGCAGAGCTGAAGTGCCGAATGTCATCTGATGGCCTCAGAGAATTGACCCGATTGAAATATAGATATAATGCTATTTTATTGCGGAAAGTGGAGTTTTGGTTATTCAGGGCAAGTCAGTCATACTGAGGATATTAGAAACATTGTGGAACTTCTAGAACTCCCTAAATTGACGATTGAGCAAAAAAATTAGCTTGATTCTGAGATAAACTTGGGGGAGCTTGTCAAGGTAATTAAGGCCCTCCCAGCTAACAGTCATCCACGGCTTCTGGTTGGAGCGTGTGGTGATGGTCTTGGAGAAAGTGACATCATCAATGCACTTGCTGATGTAGCTGGTCACTGATGCTGTGTATTCCTCCAAGTTGGTAGAATCGCCATATGTTGCAGCCTCCCTGAACATGTGCCAGTCAGTACACTCAAAACAGTCCTGAAGAGCAGAGATGGCTCCTGCTGGCCAGGTTTTCACCTGCTTCTGAAGCGGTTTTGTGCGTCTGTCGAGCGGTCTGTATGCTCGAATTAACATAACAGAGATGTGGTCTGAGTAGCCGAGGTGGGGGCGGGCTCCACCGGTGCAGCGCCTGGGATGTTTGTGTAAACAAGATCAAGCGCGTTCACCCTCTCGTTGCAAAGTCCACATACTGATGGAATTTAGGGAGCACTGTCTTGAGATTTGCATGGTTGAAATCTCCGGCGACAATAAACAGTCCGTCGGGGTGAGCGTTCTGCAGTTCAGCTCATAGCCCCATACAGTTCACAGAGCGCTTCCTTAGCGTTAGCGCTGGGGAATGAAAACTCGGTTATGCAAACAGTGGTGAATTCCCGTGGTAGATAAAAAGGTCTGCATCTAACAGTCACAAGCTCCAACAGCGATGAACAGTAACTAGAGACTAGCATAGAGTTCTTGCACCATTCCGTGTTGATGTAAACACACAAGCCACCACCGCGAGTCTTACCGCGAGAGAGCTGTATTCCTGTCGGCACGAAACGAGGCGAGCCCGTCTAGCTGAATGGCGGCATCCGAACTCTGTCGCTGAGCCACGTCTCCGTGAAAACAAAGACGCAGCAGTCTCTAAACTCACGCTGCGTAGCCTGCTGGAGTCGGATATAGTCCAGTTTATTGTCCAGGGAGCAAACATTTGAGAGCAGGATAGACGGAGAGCCAGCCGGCTAGGGTTTGTTTTTAGCCTAGCATGGACCCCCGCCCTCTTTCCGCGCTTCGCTTTCGCGCACACCGCTACGACGTCCTCTCCCCCGGCCACCGGCATCAGGCGACGCCGAGGGCTGGAGGCCTGGTCTCCGCAGCAAGCCGAGTACGCGTAGCGCCTCCTGCAGGTCATCATGCAGCTTGGTTTTTGCATGAGTCTTATATTTCAGTAGTGTCTGGCGATGGTAGACACGAACACCGGTTGCTCCGATGTCCATGTGTTGCAAAAGTCGGGCTTTTTAACAAAAATAGCACCATTGTGGATCTGGAGTGGCTGCTGCGTGCTACCGCGCCGCCGTCTTGGATCTGGAGATCGTATTGGGTCCGCTCGTATTGAGGTTTACTTGGGGCTGCAGCTCTTCGGACTCTCCCTGTGTGGACCGCACACAGAGCTTTAGACACTCTGAGCAGCTCTTTGTATGCCTTGGGGGACAGCGGCTCGAAGGGAGGTCTCTGGAGGCCCGCGAGTACTACCAAGAGGTCCCAGGAGGGGAACAGGCTTGGCCGGGAGGGATTTAACCTCCGGGCGCCTCTTAGGAACCTGATGATTAAGTCATGCTTACCAAGGGACTTGCCGTCTACTGCGTCGTGGTGTGCCATGATAGCAGCAACATACACCTTCAAGGTGGATGGGGACAGCCTCCCTTCCAACCTCTCCTGCAGGAATAGGAGCACTGACCTAACTGCACACCTCTGTGGGTCTTCAGCCCGGGAAGAACACCAATCTGCGAACAAGCGCCACTTCAGGGCATAGAGCTGCCTGGTGGAAGGGGCTCTGGCTTGGTTGATCGTGTCATCAACATCAGACGCCACTGTAACGCACTCCGATGCAGCGGTGATTATCGTCATCCAATTCCGGGAGCTCAAGGGACCGGAAGGCCGGCCGCGAAGCGGGCCGCACTCATCCCGAGCTCAGATGGGAGCAAGCAAGCATGCCGGGGAGGTGGGTGGTTCGCACACAGCCCATCATTTTCCCCAAATCGCCTCCATCACCTGCGGCGCCTGCCTCAATGCCGTAGGAAAGAGGCGAGGCACGGGGGGGCGGCTGAAGTGGCTTTCTCTCATGACAAAAGAAAGCTTGCGACTGCAATGCTGTCATGGCTATGTTCTTGCCCTCAAAACATAGACCATGCATAATGCATGTAATCACAGCCCAGGTAAGCCAGGCAGCTTTTATGACCATCGGAGGTGGGGAGAAATCAACCGCATCCAGAAACTACACAGAGAAGGACGTTCAAAATCACTCTTTTATACAACTTTCTTAGAGTTTGGGTTTCTGCACTGTCGAAGCGCCCAGGGGCAATTGCACTGCCGTGCAAGAAGGAGAAATCCAACAGCATGCAGAGCGTCAGAGGAATACTGGAACTGGTGTGATCTCACGCGAACAACATGCACAACCATCAGCTCCGAATAAAATTTCTGAATGAACTCTAGTATTTGCCTCACCTTTGTACCCGTATGTCCGGGGGCGGGGTATGCAAATACTAGCAGCCAACTTCTCATTGGCTTTTTCTCATAGATCAGAGGTATATTCGGTGCTCAAGAGAGACCCCTAGTGTCGCTTCTCCGACAGAAGGGGAAAAGCATGTTAAGTGGGATCTTTGTAATATAAGTGATGGATCAATATAAAGGCCATGTTTTACAGAATATTGAGTAGATTCTAAACCAATATTAAGGGAAATAATATTTGTTCCATAGTATCTATTATTTTTATTAGTACAACCATAGCAACCACAAAACCATATTAATGTCAATCTGCAAAACAAATCATGGTTTCTGCAAAAAATCCATTATCACAGTTAATTTAAGGGATGTTTTAAGGAATAGCCACATTCCTTATGTTTAAATCCAATATGGGTTTATCCATCCATCCATTTATCGTCAACCGCTTATCCTGTGTACAGGGTCACGGGGGGCTGGAGCCTATCCCAGCTAACATTGGGCGAAAGGCGGGGGACACCCTGGACAGGTCGCCAGTCCATCGCAGGGCCACACATAGACAGACAGACATACACTCACACTCACCTCCACATCCACGGCAATTTTTTTGGAGACACCAATTAACCTAGCCTGCATGTCTTTTGGATGGTGGGAGGAAGCCGGAGTACCCGGAGAGAACCCACGCAGACACGGGGAGAACATGCAAACTCCACACAGAAAGGCCGGGGCAACCAGGGTTTGAACTCACGACCTTCTTGCTGTGAGGCGACAGTGCTAACCGCTGCACCACCGTGCCGCCCCAATATGGGTTTATATTTTAGTTAATTTTTTGTTTGCCTTAGTTGCAAGGTGTCAGGTCTGATAATAAAAGGCAACACATGGGCAAATGGATTTTGCAAGTGTTGTTATGGAACTGTCAGATGAAGGATAATATAGGGACGGTCTCGCCTGGACGAACATTGGACTTGTAACGAACGTTCGGAATGTCCTCAGAACATCTGCCAGCGAACGTTACAAAGAGGACTAAATGCAGACGTCCTTGGAATGTCCGCCAGCAAATGCTACAAAGCGGACCAAATGCGGACGTCCTCGGAACGTTCGCCAGCGAACGCTACAAAGCGGACCAAATGTGGACCAAATGCGGACCAAAGTGGACGTTTGCAAATGTTTGCTGCCTCAGTGTGATATTTGTCCAGCTGTCTGTAGACAAGGCTCCAGGGCCAGATGGTTTTGCCGCTGAATTTTTTAGATCTTATACTACAGAACTGGCTCCACTTTTGTTAGAAGGTTAAATAGAATCATTAAAGAATGAGAAGCTTCCGGCAACCATTCCGGATCAGAATGATTCTTAAAAACAACACAAGCCCGGATCAGAATGATTCAGTTAAACATAAAAATGTTGTAATTTTGGTTAATCAATTAAGTAAATTTATGACATCTCTTATACATATAGATCAGGTGAGGTTTACTTGGGGCTGCAGCTCTTCTGATAACATTTCATCAATATCATGTGGTCAGTGGTGAATGATCAGACTCTGGTTGCTGCCATCTGACTTGATGCTGAAAAGGTGTTTGATATGGTAGAATGGGATTATCTTTTTAAGATTTTGGAAATGTATGGGTTTGGGAGTACATTTATTGGATGGATTAAGTTACTTTATAGACACCCTGTAGCGGCGGTACAAACAAATACTGTAGATTCATTTCAGATTATTTTACTCTGGATGTCCTCTTTCCCCATTATTGTTCTGTCCTGCCCTGGAACCATTAGCAGCAGCGATAAAGGAGGATAATTTTCCAGGGGTGATGGCGGGAGGAATGGTGCATAAGCTACTGCTTTGTGCAGAAGATATTTTATTATTCGTCTCTGACCCTACTAGCTAGATGCCTTGCCTTCACAGAATTATTAATTCCTTTTTTAATTCTCAGGATACAAAGTCAATTTGTCTAAACCCGAAGCTTTTGGCTATGACAGCATAATGCCCAGTAACGGCCTTCCAGCTGGATGTCATCCAGTGGCCCAAACAGGGCATTAAGTATTTGGGTATTTTATTCTCAGCAAATTTGTCTCATTTAGTTTGACCCTTTAATAAAAAGGTTTTCGAGCGAAGTGGGCAGGTGGGCTACATTAAATGTTTTGATGATTGGGAAGGTTAATGTTATTAAAATTAACTGTATTCCAAAATTCAACTACTTGCTACTGTCAATCCCTGTAGATGTCCCCCTCTCTTATTTCAAACAATTTGAGAGCATAGCAAAGTCTTTCATTTGGAATGGTAAGCATCCCAGATTACATTTCATTAAGCTGCATAGGCCGATTGACAAAGGTGGGCTAGGCCTAACCAAGATTCCCCTTCTAGTGTTGTCAAAAATACCGGTACCAAGTGGGTACACAAACAAAAAATTTTTTACGATACCAGAATTGCTGAAGGTACCGGGGTACCGAGTACTGGGTCTGCCCGGTACCCATGCAGAGTTGTGAACGTTTGAACGCTCACAACAAGCAAAAGATGGCGACAAGCAAAGCTGTTGCGGAGTATCAGCTGAATCTTGTCGAAAAGAAAAGTGGAAAAAGTCAGTTTTGGAAATTCTTTGTATTTGAGGCTGATGAAATGGGAAACATTATATATCAGCAAAAACCTATTTGTAAACGCTGCTTTCGCAATTTTCTGACGAAAGGAGGAAACACATCAAACTTAATAAAGCACATAAAAGACAGACACCCAGATTTATTCAAGCAAATAAAGCAGGTGAGTTCAAAAGCATATTATCATTTGCATTAGGGCTGAAATGATTAGTCGACATTAGTAGTAGGTATTATGTACGTTGTGACAAAAAATGATTTATGGCCCTGATTTATGGCTTAATTGCTGTACATTTGACCTTTCCCTCCGCCCCCTCCCCTCCCTCGGGCAGTTGTACATGCTGTGATATGACGTGTCTGTTCTGATACCCCCATATGTGTATTTAAAAGAGTAGAAAGATTATTAATCTTTAATGGAAAACTGAGATGACAAAAAAAGTAGTATTACGTTTAAAATGTGTTTAAATGATGTCTTTATTGGGGTTTAATGCTTGGTGAAAAAACTGTTTTGTTTTTTAAACTTTTGACAAAGAGAAGAAAATGTGTTTTTAAACATTACGTTGTCTAACACATCTCTAGCATTGTCACTTTAAAGATGCTGAACAAAAACATAAAATGTATTTAAAAATTGTATTTCAACAAAGAGCATTTTAAATAGCATAAATTGTAAAATGCAGCACAACATCTACCGTTTAAAATCCTTTTCATGAACTCATTCAGCGATAAGTGATGTAAGTAAGAGGATGTTTAACATTAACCTAGCAAACAGGATACATTTTCTAAAAACATAATATATAATTTTAACTATATAAGACAGAAATCTTACACGACTCCGTTAAAAGTCCTTTCACGATCTCATCCAAAATGACAATGGCGTAAGATCAGTTGACAAGCCCCTCCGCGGGGGTGGGGCTTAACCCCCTCCTGATCAGTGTTTGTGTGTTTTAAAGTATTATTTAAACGTTTAAATGTATTTAACGAAAACTTTGAAATTTTGTTTTAAAATTTTTTATCAAGTTGGCAAATACAGCAAAGGCACTCTAAAATTATAAAAACTTTAACAACATTCAATGATTAACAAGTGTTATTTACTTTTACCAGAGACTAAAACGTATTTTAAACATTAGGTTCAGACTGGCAAACACAATATTGTCATTGAAATAGTATGCATTATAAATTGTAACTTTAACACGTGTTGTATTGCATTTTTCCAATCAAAATTATTTCACGAGATTATCCAAATTGATAAGGCGTTTTTGATCTAGGTTTTTAGGCGCTGAGCAGCGGGGGCTCGCAGTTTTCTTGTGGCGTGATAATTCATTTTATTACTCAGACATAAAGGCGACGATCGACAGATGTTTTGTGGTGGGCATGTGTAGTGATAATACACGCCAAGATTTCGAAGTGTCAATTTAAATCTTTGATCTCTTAATATTTCACAACGGGGGTTTTGGTATAGCCTATCCACAGTCCTTTTAAATGATTCAGGCACAGATTAAACTATCAAACGTCCCAATGTTGCATTATTCAGTTCTAAAAGAGATTTTAACTAAACATATTACTATTGTAAATTAATGAGTCCTTTCCTCACACGCAACTGCCTACTAAAAACAAGCTAATAGGCCTACATTCAATAATATTGTAATAAAAACAGCCGCTGAGTTAAATCACTAGACAGAAAGATGTGCGGTCGTTTAAATGTATGGAAAACAAAATGAGATCAATTGTTGTCTAAGGAAAGTGTATTTTTCTGTTGAGAATTATATAAAAGAGACATGAATAAAATGTGTTTTAAACTTTTATACGTCATTTTGAGTTTGTCGCGAAGCTTCATGAACCCAGATTTAAACAGAAGATGGCGCCAGATAGCTGTGGTGTGATTGTGAACCTTGTGACAAAAAATTATTTATGGCCTATGCTTTATGACCTAATTGTTGTGCATTTGAACTGCCCCCCCCTTACCCTCAACACAAGAAATCGTTAACTCAATGTTTTGTTCAGCATATCGGGGTAATAAACATCTGTTCGTCTACTAAAATAAATAAAAATAATCAATAATAGTCTAATTCAAAACAACTAGTGAGTTAAATCCAAGCCAGAAAGCCTTGCATTCGTTATATGGAAAGCAAAATGAGATCAATTGTTGTCTAGTCTAAGGGAAGTGTGTTTTTCTGTTGAGAATTATATAAAAGAGACATGAATAAAATGTGTTTTAAACTTTTATATACGTCATTTTGAGTTTGTCGCGAACCCCAGATTTAAAGAGAAGATGGCGTCAGATAGCTGTGGTGTGATTGTGAACTCATGACACGACATGTAATTTGATGGTCAGGGTGAGTGAGGGGATCCCAGCGTGGGAGATGTGTGAGGAAACTGAGTTAGGGTCGCCGTTATTTTAGCGTCACCGGAATCTCCGAAAAGAACACATCACGACTAATGTTATAATGTTACCTGCTGTAATAGGGCTATTGTGCATGACAGTGGACTTTATTGGTATCAGAATCTGCCAAAGGACATGGACTGATTATTAATTTAATTTAATTTGACCAATTGTCACACATTATACATACATTTCTGCATATACATGGTGAAATTATTTATTTTTCACATATCCCAGCTAAGCTGGGGTCAGAGTGCAGGGTCAGCCATGATACAGTGCCCCTGGAGCAGATAGGTTCAAGGGCCTTGCTCAAGGCCCAACAGTGGTGTCTTGGTGGTGTTGGGGCTTGAACCCACGACCTTCTGATCAGTAACCCAGAGCCTTAACCGCTGAGCCACCACTGCCCTACCTATCCTGGTGTGACTGTGCGGCCGCTGGAATCACCCGTGCCTGCACTTCATACATAGGGAGGGGTCTTGCCGACCCAGGACAAGGGAAGTGTTTTAAATTATTATATGTAACATTGTATGGATGTATTGTCTGTCTCTGTCCCCAGTGCGGGAACTGTATTGGGAAAGGGATCAGGGGAGGGGAGGGTGTTTGCGTCCTATGGGGGTGCGGTGAATTGGGGTAAAACTGTGAATGAATTGAGTGGATCTTGAGTTGGCTGTTGTGTTTTTATAACGTGTGCTGCATCGCAGTATTTGTATTGCAGCCTGGACTTATTAATCTGATGTTTAATAAAGTAAACTGTGTGATTTATCTTCTGGCATTGACAAGTATAGGCCTAATGAAATAACATAACTGTTACACTTGCAAAAGATTTGACAAATGCAATGTGTTTAACAACACGTCTTAAACATGAGAGACAAAAGCGGGTTATAAAAGCAATGGATACATGAGACCATTGAATTGAATCTGAAGCGTTATAGAGAGAGAATGCCAAACGAAGTGCAAGTTCTCGATATGTGACTGATGAAAATGATAGAATTAAACCTAAAAAAAGTACAATGCTCAGAACTATGCAACCAACAAGCAACATCGCATCAACATAAAAGAACAGAGCGACAGAAGTATGCCAATATCAAACAGCTACAAAGGATATAACTATTTCTTCTTTTCGTTGTAAAAAGCAGGCTGAACGGTGTGTTGTTTACACTTTCAAACCATATGTTTGTTTACTTCTGTAAGGGGTTAAACCGTTTCATTAGGTAATACGAGGTTTATACACGTGTATTATTCGGTAGTCAATCTAAAAATATTTTATTTTAAGCCATAGTAAAAAACTCATTACATTACATGTGGTCTTCAGATTTGAAAACACAACCCATTTAAAACAGACCATTGGAGTGGTGGTGGTGTAGTGGTCTAAGCACATAACTGGTAATCTGCTATCTGTTAATCAGAAGGTCGCTGGTTTGATCCCCACAGCCACCACCATTGTGTCCTTGAGCAAGACACTTAACTCCAGGTTGCTCCGGGGGGATTGTCCCTGTAATAAGTGCACTGTAAGTCGCTTTGGATAAAAGCGTCTGCCAAATGCATAAAAATTTAATTAAATTAAAATTAGTGTATTTTGTGTGCAAATGTCACAGATGACACACGTTTGTGTGTGAGACAGCAGCGGGTGTTTAACAAGTGCATTACTCTTTTAAAATGATATTTTTCCAAGCGAATGTTTGGCATTAGTTTAGCAAACACTTTTATTTCACTAAAACACAATAATATATATTTTTTTAGCTATAGCTCTAACAACAAATATCTTACATTTTTACCTTTAACAATGTTTCCAAATCAGTGGATATTGGTTGTGAAGCAAACTCATTCAGATTTTCACTTTTAAAGATAAGGAATAAATGGTGTTACGAAAGATTACGTTTAACTTTAGTTTAACAAACACGGTTATGTTACTAAAATGCAGTAACACATTTAAATGCTAATTTAGATGCATCTTTAGCACAAAGATTCTTAAATGTATTAAAGACATGGAAGTATCTTTCTAAAACGATGTGTAAAGGGCGTGCTGCAAATTAAATCCACATTCACTAGGCAATACAGTATTTTAGCAAACAGGTTTATTTGACTAAAACGCAATAATGTTTTTAAAGAATTCTGACGATATCTTTAATACAAAGATTTGTTACATTTTTAATTTAAACATGAGATTCTAAAACAAAGACTACGGTTATGCAGCAAAACACACATTCACTTTAAATATAAACAAATATTTTAACAAAAATAAAGTTTTGTGTTTTGATTTATATTACTAAAACACGATAAAGCATTTCACGTAATTTTAGATGTATCTTTAACACATGTTGTCTTGCATTTTTACTTTTTGACAAAGAGAAGAAATTGTGTTTTTAAACATTAGGTTGTCTAACACATCTCTAGCAATGACGCTTTAAAGATGCTGAACAAAAACTTTACCATAAAATGTATTTAACATTTTTATTTCAACAATTATCATTTTAAATGAAATACCATACATTCATTGTAAAATGTAACAAAGATTCTTACATTTTTCCACCCAAAGTCTTTCAATCGATACTGAGCTCTTACAGGACGTCAGAGGTCTGGGGTGGGAGGTTTTTCAGAATACGCACACACCCCCCCGATCAGACCTAATGGTGTCTTGTGTAATTCTGTTCAACAAAACAATATGGTGCCATGAGTTTCCTGGTGTTTTATGGTTTGCTTTCATTGAAAAGCATGGTGACAACCAAAAGTGTGAAAGAAGGGAGATAAAAGGGTTTATTTTGTTATAAAAGTTTTTCTTTTTACCCATCAAGTGCTCCATGTAACGTTGTGAAACATGGTAGAGATGTGGTTAAAGAAGTATTGCTCTTTGTAATACAGGCAGCAATTAAATATAATTACTTAAAAGAATAGTAAGTTTTTAGAAATCATTTGCTAAATCAATAGTTCAAATTCAGAGGTTTTTATAGTATGCTGCACACAGTTATCATAAAACTCATGTCAATTCAAGTGTGAACATTTCAAAGAAATGGGGTGCTAGCATACTGGACAACAATCAATTGACTTGTGATATACACACACACAAGATATTTTAACACTTAATTCACACCCTGAAACTACATTCATGGTACTGTTACGTCAGTGGGGTGTCAAACACAAATGCAAAGGCTGAGTTTACTTTGACACTCATATTTTTGGTATTAATTTACTCATTCCTGGATCAAACCCCACACTCAGAAACGTGTACATGTAAACAAAAATGTGTACTGTTGTGATGCCAACTGATCATCGCTTTACTGATTTTTATTTCAAGAAAACCACAAAGTCTACCAATAAATGATGAAGTAACGTGTTTACAGGACTGCATTTACTCACAAAAGTTCCTCTATTGCCACAATTGGATTTTTGTTTGTTGTAGAGTTATCCTCATTTGTAAATAGTTATTTGTTTAAATGTTGCGATATTTTCTAGTTTACAAAGATGTCAGTATTAACACACACACACACACACACTTTAAAGTTAAGTATCATTATAATATCAAATTCACAACGACCAGTCCTTCTATACATTACACTAATGTACATAAGTACATTAACTTTGTAGTACGTTGACTGAACCACAATAAATGTTTCTCCAAACCTGGAATAAAATAATTTGCCAGAGTGCCATTTAAACATCTCATGTTTGACGTAATCAACTAAAGTTGTTTTCCCTGAAGACCCGTAAGAAGAGTTGTTTTTACAGGCTATTTGTTAAAAGAGTCCTGTTGTGTGTAATGGTTGTGTCAGATTATCACACCATACAAACACTCACTAACTACACACATGCACAAACACTGTACTCTGTATACAGATTTTAAACTTATAGCAAAGATTTTAGCAAATAGATTAAAGAAAATTTTTACCTAATAATATTGAAACAAATCAGGCATATGCGATTGAAGGAAGAGATATAACAGACAGTTTGTAGCATAAGGGACGTGGTGAGCTACATGATGGCTGAGGGTAAAAGGGGATAAGTCTGGATCTAGAAAAAGCCTTTGACAGAGTGGAGCATGAGTTTTTATTTCAGATTTTAGGAAAATTTGGGTTTGGGAAGAATTTTGTAAAGTGGATACAAATTTTATATAAAGGGGCTAAAAGTCAAGTAAAGTGCAAGGGGGGTTTTAACAGGGGTTTTTAATAACTCCAGATCAATTAGACAAGGATGTCCGTTATCGGCACAGTTATACAGTTTAGTGGCAGAGTCTTTGGGGTTGGCAATAAGGGCTGAAAAGGAGGTCAAAGGGATTGTTTTAGGAGAGAATGAAGAGATACAAAAAATTTATCAATACTCAGATGATACAACTTTAATAGTGAACGATGTTAAAAGTGTTAGAAAAGCTATGGAATTATTACAAAGATACTGTAAAGGATCCGGGGTGAGAATAAATATACAGAAAATGGTGTACATGAAAATAGGGGAAGGTGAGAATATTGAAAAATTGTTTCCTTTCAAAGAAGAAGAGGGCTTAAAGATTTTGGGTGTAAGAATTGGGAAAAATGAAAGAATGATGAGGGATCTAATGTGGGAAGAAGTGGTTGGGAACATAGAAAGAGTTTTAAGAGTTAACCCTAAAGGGAAAGGTCTTGGTCTTGAATGCTGTTATGATAGCGAAGGTGTGGTATGTGCTGGGAGTCACACCGATGTCAGTATGGGTGGGGAAAAGAATAAAAACTGTAATTTTAAACTTTCTCTGGGATTCAAAACCATCCAAAATAGCATACAAAACGATAATAGGGGCGGTGGAAAAGGGAGGGCTAAGGTTACAGGCCCCAGAATTAAGACAGTTAAGACAGAGTTAAGACAGTGAGAAAGTTTTTAGATGATGAAAATCAGGCAGAATGGAAGAAGATGATGAAGGTGTTTTTAAATAAATGTGGAAATATGGGAATGGGGTATGATATTTTATGTATGAAACTGAAACGACACATGATTACTGAAATACCAGAATTGTATGCAGAAGTACTGGAATCATGGGGTGAATTTAAAAAACATGTATGCATAAAGCCGAAAGGGAGGGTGCAGATTTTAAATCAACCATTGTTCTTAAATGAGAATATTTGATATAAGGAGATAGTATTGTATTTTAAACAGTGGATTAACGCAGGTTTTAAAAGAATAAAAGATGTTTTATATGAAGTAAAAGATGGATTCTTACCTTTTTATGCAATTTTAGATGAGCTGAAGGGGGTTGAAGAGGTAGTTAACGTGAAGGTATTAGAAAAACAATACGAACAAATAAAGGAGACAATGTTTTGAGAAAGGAAAGGAGGGGGATGAAGAAAAGCATGAAAGTGTTTTTAAGGGAAGAAGGAGAAGATGGTCTTTTTAATCGTTGATCTTTTATGTATTTTGATGTGTATTTTAGGAAAGATGCTTTTAAAGAGCCAGTAGCCAAACAATTTTGGGAAAAAGTATTGAACGATTTTGATAAAAGGATGTTATGGGAAAATTTAAGAAAATGGTACATGGATGCTAGAATGGAAAACTTAGACTTTAGTATAAGACATAATATTATATTCTGTTAACTGAAACTGTACAAGATTGGGATGGCTGAAAATTCACTGTGTAAGGTCTGTTTGGCAAAAGATGAGGGGATTTTACACATGTTTTTATCATGTGCAGAGTTGCACACTTTTAACATCATTCACTATTAAAGTTGTATCATCTGAGTATTGATACATTTTTTGTATCTCTTCATTCTCTCCTAAAACAATCCCTTTGACCTCCTTTTCAGCCCTTATTGCCAACCCCAAAGACTCTGCCACTAAACTGTATAACTGTGCCGATAACGGACATCCTTGTCTAATGGGCTATATGCACGGTTACTTCCTGGTTTAGATAAGCCAGCTCAGGCATTTCCGGTCAACTGTCATTCCTGAAGATGTTCTATACGCGCTGCCTGCAGGATCTACCTCGAGTCAACACAAATGATGATTTACACCGCCTGATTCATTCAAATTCAAAGACTTCATCAAGCAAACGTGAAAAGGGATGTATTATATCCAGCTATATCCATGACTACGAAGGTAAGTTAGCAAAAGTACACTATAATTATTTCGTTCTTTAAGCTAGCTATAGACAGCTAACTTAGCTAAAGTTATCGAACGTAAGTTAGCTACTGTTAAGTTGAAAGACCAACGATAGCTTAATGTTAGCATTGGTAAACAGAATATAACCGCTAAGTTGGCAGCATTTAGATATATAGATCTGTCTCCGCTACTCTCCTTGACATAACCTGGCTTGGCACTAGCATAACATTTTGTCTTGCTATGTGGTCCTTGCTTAATTCGTTGCCTCAGTTTCTGACAAGAATAAGGCAGGAGAGGTGTCTGTGAGGGCAAGCTGCTTCAGGTCGATGAGGAAAAAAGAGAGACCACACAACTTGAGTGTAGGGGAATGAGAGCAGGTTCAATAATGTTAATACGTTCTGCTTTCTGGGAATTCCATGTGCCAGTATAAAATAGGCTGAAAAATAGATAGTGACTGTAATGCTATTTGGACCTACAGCCTACTGTTGCACCAACAGAACCGTGCACCAACTAGGGCCTACACTGTGTTTCAAAAAGTATTTTACTCAACAGTACATAGTACACTCTGTTTATTGTGTAGTAGACATCGTGGACACAGGTAGAAATTCCCAGAGAGTAGAGGCAGGTAGGTTGCCAGCATTTGACATTGTACACCGTGAGCATGTTTAAAACGCATAATTAGCTACACTGTGACTCCATGTAGTTCTGTTATTAAATATGTATTTCAGTAATCTCAGCCACTCTCAATACAATTATTTACCTGAATCTCAAAACACATGAGATACAGTATCAATTGATAATTATTTATTTTTATTTTTTTTACAGGTTGTTCTCAAAGACTCTAAACCCATTGAGCTGTTGACCTGTCATTGCTCATGTGTGGCAGGGCTTGCACTATGCAATCATGTTGCAGATTTGCTCTACCAGACCTCACATTACAGCCAGCAGGGAGTAACGGCTGTCCCCCTACTCACAGCTGCACAGGGTCTGAGCTACAGTGGCACAAACCTAGCACCCAGGTGATGTTTTCAACATTATCTGTTTCACTTCTTCCTGGTTATGTCACATTAATCGCATCAATTTTCAAGGCTCCATGCAGCATCCTTCCTTCTGAAAATATGACCATATGAGCTAAACATTTTTTACACAAAGTAAATAAGTTCTTGTACAAATTTCTTGACCGGGCTTTAAGCCTGGTCCAACAAATGAGATGGTGGTGTTGTCAGCTAGGCCAAAGAGAGAAGATTGGCTGAAGTGATCAGGTAATCTGTAGTAACGGGCAGTATGTCTGCTACATGAATTAAAATATGTACTGGATATGTAAAATTGTACTTTGTATTTTTAGACTAGTCTTGATTAGACTTAAGATGAACCTCTAATTGAACTGAATGTCCATACAGAGAGACACACACACACACACACACACACACACAACATCTCTGTAGCATAGAGCTACACAACACTGAAGTAGAATTTGACATGAAAAGCATTAATTTATGATAATAACAAACAGTACCTACATGCTTGTCTAACTGTTCAGTTGTGTATATTTTCAGGAGTAACTTGTACAACGGGGCCTGTGACCGGACCTGTGACCTTCCAGACATGTCAGTTCTGCGTGTGAATGAGATTTACCGAGGAATGCCAAGGGAAACTGCTCCACCCACAACAACAATGGGAATAGCATTTATTAAATGGTTTATTCAAAGAATATTCAGAGATGGGAGAGTCATAAAAACAATCAAACAAAAGGTTGATTACTTTTACCTACCTATGCTTTTGGCTTGTCAGTTTCCATGGTTAACTTTCAATCAGTTTTTTTACAAAGTTCAAATAGTTTGGTTTTCATTACATTTCTTAGCAGTTTTCATGTGCTCACTATTGTCATCTGCCACAAATATATTCTAATAGAACAGAATTCTAGTATACAATGTATACAAATTATGTTATGTAGTTGAACATGTCATCATTAATTTATTAAATTACATATTTTCCTATAAATGTTATTTATGTGAGTGTTTGAGGTTATTTATAGGTCATTAGTACCTAAAATAGTATTGTTTAAATGCTGTTTGTAATGGCCACAATAAAATACACAATGCTTTGGGGAGCCCTTTAAAAAAGGCAGTTACAAACAAATGTAGGTTTATTCACTGAAAGCATGAAACTGAAAATGAGGGGGAAATACAGATCCCTGTATGATGATGTAGAGATGTAAATCCATTCTTTATCATTGAACAAAAGCAGTAGCTAACAACAGTAAAATAGTATCAATACTAAACAGAACTGCGCACTGGTCTTGATGCATACATTTAGACCCAGCAATTTAAAGCAAAAAGCTCTGGTAATTTAACAGAAGGCATGCAACTACATAGAGCTGGTTAATGTTACCAAACATATTTAGGGGGATAACCATGTCAAAGAATTTGTGTTCCTTTAAACGGCGAATAAGGCGCTCATCATGCACTCTCAGATATGCAATAGTCTGGGTCTCCCTGACCTCGTGTGCAGGCATCTGAAATCTCCCAGAAAGAAATGCAGGCCTGTACACTTTACAGGGCACACAGTCATCCTTAAGAAAGCCCAGGGGCGAAAATTTCATCAAAATGTTGGGGGGACAATAAACATAACGATTCTCAAGAGCAATTTTTGAAGGGGACACCAAGGGATTTTTTGTTGTTGCCACGTTTGCATTTGTATTATTTTATTTCTTAAACAATTATTTTAAAAATATATCATATTATTTTCAATACACATATTTTAATGATATTTTAGTGACGTAAGTATTCCTGACTCTTCAAAGATCTGCTTGTCACTTACTGAGCCAGCAAAGAGGGGAGAAACAAAGGTTATAGCACCATGGGGGGCCGTTGTTGGTCGCCGGAGGGGTAAGTTTGAAAACTAATAGCCGAATTGAATTTAGCTGAGGATGAACAATGAGGGACGCAACAGTGCCCAGCTGAAGTCCACTCAAAATGCTGAAATTTAAACGTCTTTTTCATTTCGTTCACTTATTTTTGTAATCGATTTAAACAAGTGAATAACTGTGGGAAAAAAAAAAAAAGATTGATATCGCCTTACAGGCTATATTTACACTGTCTATCATAAAAATTTAATATGCCGCTACAGCAAGTGACGTTTCACCGGAAGTTTTTGAGCTGGCTTATATTATTCCGGAAGTTGTCATTAACGTTTCATGCATATAGCCCATTGATCTGGAGTTATTAAAAACCCCTGTTAAAACCCCCCTTGCACTTTACTTGACTTTTAGCCCCTTTATATAAAATTTGTATCCACTTTATAAAATTCTTCCCAAACCCAAATTTTCCTAAAATCTGAAATAAAAACTCATGCTCCACTCTGTCAAAGGCTTTTTCTAGATCCAGACTTATCCCCTTTTACCCTCAGCCATCATGTAGCTCACCACGTCCCTTATGCTACAAACTGTCTGTTATATCTCTTCCTTCAATCGCATATGCCTGATTTGTTTCAATAATATTAGGTAAAAATTTTCTTTAATCTATTTGCTAAAATCTTTGCTATAAGTTTAAAATCTGTATACAGAGTACAGTGTTTGTGCATGTAAGTAGTTAGTGAGTGTTTGTATGGTGTGATAATCTGACACAACCATTACACACAACAGGACTCTTTTAACAAATAGCCTGTAAAAACAACTCTTCTTACGGGTCTTCAGGGAAAACAACTTTAGTTGATTACGTCAAACATGAGATGTTTAAATGGCACTCTGGCAAATTATTTTATTCCAGGTTTGGAGAAACATTTATTGTGGTTCAGTCAACGTACTACAAAGTTAATGTACTTACATTAGTGTAATGTATAGAAGGACTGGTCGTTGTGAATTTGATATTATAATGATACTTAACTTTAAAGTGTGTGTGTGTGTGTGTGTTAATACTGACATCTTTGTAAACTAGAAAATATCGCAACATTTAAACAAATAACTATTTACAAATGAGGATAACTCTACAACAAACAAAAATCCAATTGTGGCAATAGAGGAACTTTTGTGAGTAAATGCAGTCCTGTAAACACGTTACTTCATCATTTATTGGTAGACTTTGTGGTTTTCTTGAAATAAAAATCAGTAAAGCGATGATCAGTTGGCATCACAACAGTACACATTTTTGTTTACATGTACACGTTTCTGAGTGTGGGGTTTGATCCAGGAATGAGTAAATTAATACCAAAAATATGAGTGTCAAAGTAAACTCAGCCTTTGCATTTGTGTTTGACACCCCACTGACGTAACAGTACCATGAATGTAGTTTCAGGGTGTGAATTAAGTGTTAAAATATCTTGTGTGTGTGTATATCACAAGTCAATTGATTGTTGTCCAGTATGCTAGCACCCCATTTCTTTGAAATGTTCACACTTGAATTGACATGAGTTTTATGATAACTGTGTGCAGCATACTATAAAAACCTCTGAATTTGAACTATTGATTTAGCAAATGATTTCTAAAAACTTACTATTCTTTTAAGTAATTATATTTAATTGTTGCCTGTATTACAAAGAGCAATACTTCTTTAACCACATCTCTACCATGTTTCACAACGTTACATGGAGCACTTGATGGGTAAAAACTTTTATAACAAAATAAACCCTTTTATCTCCCTTCTTTCACACTTTTGGTTGTCACCATGCTTTTCAATGAAAGCAAACCATAAAACACCAGGAAACTCATGGCACCATATTGTTTTGCTGAACAGAATTACACAAGACACCATTAGGTCTGATCGGGGGGGTGTGTGCGTATTGTTATAGTGTTAGTATAGGATACATTGTTTGTTATAGTGTTAGTTCAGTATACATTGTTTGTTACGGTTATTTCATGTATACACCATGTGCTCTTATTAGCCAATCAGATGTGGCTACGTCATTACGTAGGGATTAGTTCTGCTTGTTTACATTTAGCATCAGTATGCTCGTAGGCTCCGGTGTGGATGGTTGTACATAAACCCATCAGCGCTGGGCAAGAGCATAAAACCCCCGTTATGTAAGTTCGCTATGTCTTAATCAGTAAAGTGAAATTACTGAATAGATTCTATTTGTTGTGTGCTTCTCTTCACGCCTCCACGGACACTGAGAAACTAACACGAGAAACACAACAAGTGGTGTCAGAAGCTGAGCGTGATCGACAGTCATCAGCGACTTGTGAATGTTGTGAAGTGCTGGGACATCCTTTGTGAATCGATGTACATTATTATCACTGCCAAACGCTGTTGTGAAGAAGTATTAAAGACTGATTAACCTCGTTTGGTCGCCACATTGAACATAAACTCACGGCAATAAGGGCTGCACGGAGTTTCCTTTTCCCCATCGGAGAGGCGTGGCGCTGGCAGTCTGCCAAAACTAGCTGCTGTTTGCTGCCTGCCAACTTTCACAGACACTACTAAATAGCCCTGCAAATCTACATCGAAGTTCAAAAACCACAGAATATATATATATAAAAAATAAAAAATAAAATAAATAAATACATAAATAAAAAAATCACAATTCAAGCTAAATTGTAATACAACATGGATGTGAGTGAGCCCGAAGTCCAACTTGGAGCATCAGCTGCTTCAGACCCCCCACAATGGCTACAGGCTGTGCTGTCACAACAAAATAAGCAACTCCAACATGCCATTTCGCCTCTGCTCCAAAGATTGGAAGCGACGGAGGCTAGTTTGTTTGCCCTCACGCAGCAGCCTCATACCAGCAAGGTAACACGTGGTCCCCGCCAACATGACGACTCTACCACACTTGCAGCTGCCCCTGATAGAACCGTTATGACAGATGGCGATGCTACAGGGCCTTTAGATGCTGAACAGCTTTTTGCTGCTGAGCTTGCGGTCATTGATAGACATGTACGGAGCCCAGTTACTCCAACTTCCTCCACACCTGGCCCTGATGTGAGACCTAGAAGCCGTGCACAGGGACCCAGCCATTATAATGGCTCTTTCAACTTGGGCCCAAACATGCACACACCTTTAACTCCTGCAGCGCCCAACCATCACCTCACAACCCCTCGTGGTAGAGCTTCAGATGGACCTAAAGCTAAACTTGACACTTACGATGGTAAGGATGACTGGGACTCCTTCATCATCCCTTTTGAGCGCAGAGCTGTCATTTACAGATGGAGTACAGTAGAGAGTGTGGATAAACTCCATGAATGTCTACGAGGAGCTGCTGTTAGATATCTGTGCTCATTACCCGAACACATACGTGAAGATTACTTTCTGCTGAAAGAACAGCTGGCTTTCCGTTTTGGCCAGAAAGAGCCTCCTACCACAGCACGGAGGAGACTTGGAGAACTGCGCCAGTCTAAAGAAACTGTACTGGAGTTCGCAGAGGAGGGTCACAGGCTGGTCATTTTAGCTTATCCTGGAGTTGACACTGAGCTCAGGGAGCAAATTGCTGCTGATGCTTTTCTCAAAGGCCTGCGCAACCAGAAAGTGGCATACGAGGTTATGAACCGTGACCCTGTATCACTGGATGAGGCACAACGGCTAGTATCATCTTATGAACACAATTTCAAAGCCACACTCGGATGAGACTTTGATCTGAAGGGGAGGACACGTCGAGTATCCTGGGCTGATCAAGACATGGACTCTGATGAGGAGCCACTGGCCTTGCAGTCACGTAGAGTGCAGTCACAGCCGGGTTATGTTACACAACACCAGTTGCAAACACTCATTGATAAAGTTGATAAGCTCCAACTAGCCATAGGCCGCCTGCCTCCTTCCTCTTCTGTTGCTCTTCCTTCTGTAAGACCCACCCAACAAATAAATTCCAGTATGGCAGTTCAGTCAGAAAGAGGACGTGCAGCTCAGACCTCTTTCAAGTCAAGCAGATACAGACAGCAAAATGCCAGCCCCACCAGAGCGTCTAGCGGGTCATGGGGCAGTGGTGGCTCAGTGGTTGAGGCTCAGAGTTACTGACCAGCAGGTTGGGGGTTCAAGCCCCAGCATCACCAAGATGCCACTGTTGGGCCCTTGAGCAAGGCACTTAACTCCAGGTTGCTCTGGGGGGATTGTCCCTGTAATAAGTGCACTGTAAGTCGCTTTGGATAAAAGCATCTGCCAAATGCATAAATGTAAATGTAAAATGTATGTTTCCAGTGTGGAGAGGAGGGACATTTCAAACGAAACTGCTCACGGTCCCCCAGTCCATCTACAAGTCCTCCTGCAAATACTGTGGCCAGAATGGAGCCCTCAAATCAAAATCACTCCGAACAGGCAGAGCAGAGTCTGTCTATTGTGCATGTGAGCAGAGCTGAGTGTCGAGGGCCCAGTTTAATGATTTTGCTGACTGTTGATGGCGTACCAGTTAATGCGGTTATAGACACGGGTGCTGAGGCTACAATACTGTCTGAAGAGACGTACAGCAAATTACCCGCTAAATCACCTTCGGGACTGAAAAATGTGTGTCTCCAAAATGCAGAAACTGGAAGGGAGATGTCAGCAACAGGCGGAGTGAAAGTGGAATTCAGAATTGGCACAAAGGTGTTGGAGTGGACAGTATGCATTGCACCAATTCGTGATGCCCTGCTCCTGGGCTTAGATTTCTTAAAAGCTGCTGATTTCACCATACATGCCTCTGGTAAGGTGTTTATGGGATCTGAACTCATGCCAGCCTATATATCCGAAGGCAAGGGCCCAGACTATGCCATTTCGAGAGTGATGTTAGAAAGTGATGTTACTGTGCCGCCAGAGTGTGAATGTTTAGTTTGGGGTGTGGTAGACGAACCAAAACCAGAACTCCCGGCTGTTCTAGAGCCTGTTAGCCTGGCTGATGGAGTGTCTTCAGGCAGCATCATGATTAACATGGAACAGAGGATCCCAGTCAGGCTATGCAATGTCACAGCTTCCAGTAGACCCTTATTACGAGGAGTCTGTTTGGGTGTGCTCATTGAAACATATCCTGATGCTCGAGAGGAGGAAGATAGAGCCTACTTAGTTCCAGGTGACACTCCATTGTATGCAAAAGGCGGGAACTCAGTGCCACAAGATCTTGACAATGAGCCGCCTGATGAGCATGACATAAGGAGGGTGTCGTCACCAAACTCTCTTGACCTTCCAGAGCACCTCAGACAGTTGTTTACTTCTGCAAGCTGAAATGCTCACTGAACAGCAACAAGAGATGTTAGTAGCTTTGCTTAGTGAATATCAAGCAGTTTTTGCAGCAACTGATGATGATCATGGGAAGTTTTCTGCTTTGCAGCACAGCATAGACACAGGAATGTCTAAGCCTGTTCGACAGCCAGTACGACGTACCCCTTTAGGGTTCTGGAATGAGGAGGAAACACATCTTAAGAAAATGCTTGATTCCGGTATTGTTGTCCCCTCAAGCTCAGAATGGGCTTCCCCTATTGTCCTTGTAAGGAAAAAGGATGGGGGGGTTCGCTGGTGCATGGATTATCGCCAACTTAATGATCTTACCTTCAAGGATGCATATCCCCTACCAAAAATAGAGGAATGCCTGGACGTGCTGGGTGGTGCAAAGACATTCTCAACACTTGACCTTCAGTCAGGATATTGGCAGATTGAAATGAATAAAAAAGACAGATCCAAGACTGCTTTTGTGACAAGGTATGGGCTATATGAGTACACCAGAATGCCATTTGGTCTGTGTAATGCACCCAGTACATTCCAGAGGGCCATGGAGCTGGTTCTACGAGGGTTGCAGTGGGACACTTTACTGATATACCTGGATGACATAATCATTTTTGGTGAAGATGTGGAACAGTGTATGGAGCGCCTCGCAGAGGTTTTTCAGAGGTTGAAAAAATATGGACTAAAGCTGAAGCCCTCAAAATGTCAGCTGCTAAAAGACGAAGTCCTGTTTCTTGGTCATGTTGTGAGCGGCGAAGGAATTAAGACCAATCCAGCCCTCATTAGTGATGTTAGAAACTGGAAGTCCCCAACCAGTGTCCAGGAACTCCAGTCTTTCCTGGGTCTGTGCAACTATTACAGGAGGTTTGTTGCCAAGTTTGCTGAAATCACTACACCCTTGACAATGCTACTCAAGAAAGGGAGTCCTTTCTCCTGGGAAGAGGAGCATAGAAAGGCCTTTGAACATCTTAAAAGGAGCCTCACAACTGCACCCATCTTGGTGTTCCCAATTACATCTGGACAGTTTGTCTTGGACACTGATGCGTCCAACCAGAGCATTGGAGCAGTGCTCTCACAGTTACAGTGGGGGGAAGAGAAAGTTATCTCTTTTGCCAGCTGTCTCCTCACACCAGCTCACCAGAGGTACTGTGTCACACGTAAGGAACTCCTAGCAGTTGTCAGGTTCACAAGGCAGTTCCACCACTATTTGCTGGGGTCTAACTTCTTACTCAGGACGGATCACAGCAGTCTAACGTGGCTATACAGGTTTAAGAGACCAGAAGGCCAACTGGCTAGGTGGCTCAAAGAACTCAGTCAGTACAATTTTGTCATCGAGCATAGGCCAGGTACACACCATTCCAATGCTGATACTCTGTCCCGAAGGACTCTGAATGAAGAACCTTGTGACTGTTATCAAGCAGGAAGAGAGCTAGATAGCTTGCCATGCAAGGGCTGTCGCTTCTGCCGTAAGCTCCACCATCAATGGGCCAGATTCGAGGAAGATGTCGATGATGTCATCCCCTTGGCGGTAAGACGCACACACTCCCTTGACCCTCAGAATGAGGGTAGTTGCACTAACACTCCCAGTGACCTTAACGAAGTAGGTGATGACAACTCAGGTCTTTCCTCAAACTGGCTGCAACCGCTAAGTCCAGAAAGTCTCAGGAAAGAACAATTAGCTGACCCAGACCTTTCAATTCTCCATAAATGGATGTCTGATGGCTCTTTACCTGCTAAGGAAGAGGCCATGATGCAGAGCCCAGCGGTTCGCAAGTACTGGCTGTGTTGGTCTCAAGTAGAGATATGGGATGGGGTCCTCTATTACCGGTGGGAGGATGTAAATGGAGGTATGTCATCTCTGCGATTACTTTTTCCTGTTTCCCTGAAGAATGAGGTTCTCCAATCCCATCACAATCCAGCACAAGCGGGTCATGCAGGGGAGGAGAAGACGCTTATGCATCTCCGCAGGTGTTACCAATGGTACAATATGGGGAACGATGTACGCCTTTTCGTCAAGAAGTGCCCACAGTGTAGTTCCTGTAAAACAACCAGTCCAATGGGGAGGGCCAGGCTCCAGAACTACCAGGCTGGAGCACCTATGGACAGACTCCACCTTGATGTCCTAGGACCATTCCCAGAATCCAAGTCAGGCAACAGGTACATTCTAGTTATAATCGATCAGTTACCCGCTGGGTAGAGGCATTTCCTGTCCCTGAACAAGGAGCTGAGACAACAGCACAGAGTTTGGTGTTTGACTTCATATCACGCTTTGGGGCTCCCCTCGAGATTCACACGGACCAAGGACGGAACTTTGAGAGTTCGCTGTTCACAGAGGTTTGTCGCCTGTTACAAGTAACTAAGACCCGGACCACACCATATCATCCAGCTTCCAATGGGCAAGTGGAAAGGTTCAATAGAACGCTCTTGCAGATGATACGGTGTTATGTGGACCAAAGTCAACGAAATTGGGATGAACATCTTCCCTTACTCACTGCAGCGTACAGGAGCACTGTGCATTCAGCGACAGGCTTCACGCCAAATCAGCTGATGTTGGGGCGAGAAGTTTTCCAGCCACATGACATCTGGCTAAGGACGGCTGAGGTTACCAGGGAAGCCAAAGGTACACCTGAGTTTGTCCAAGAACTGCAAGCTAATCTGCAGCAGGCTCATCAAGTAGCGCGCCAGAACTTGCGCTTCGCTCAGACTCGCCAGAAAAAGGTCTATGACTTACAAGCCAGAGAGAAGTCCTATCAAGTAGGGGATCTTGTATCAGTGAGGGTCAGTAACAGGATAAAGGGTTACAGTCCAAAACTCCAACCCCCATGGCAAGGGCCATTGGTCGTCACAGCACGGCTTGGACCAGTGATCTACCGAGTCAGGGACAGACGAGGTGAGAAAGTACTGCATCATGATCGCTTACAACCCTATCTAAGTGACCACATACCTGCCTGGATGCAGCATCTGCGACACAAATATACCTGCACCGAGGAAGGCTCCCTGGTTCCAATAACTGCTCAGGTACCTGTTGCCACAGGGGCAGAAGCACCAAACTTGTCATCTTCTGACAACTCTGTGTCGGAACAGCCTCTAACCCTTCCTGTAACGGACTCTAACGGTGACCCTAATCCCAGTGGAAAAGAGGGGACAAAGACAAAAAGGGGGCGACTTGTTCAAGCCCCAAGTCGTTATATGGACTAAAGAAGAAAATAGAAGACAACAAAAAGTTAACTGTTAACCCTCAGTCGTGCAGAAGGGACTCTGCAGAGCTAAGAGGGGGGTGGTGTGATAGTGTTAGTATAGGATACATTGTTTGTTATAGTGTTAGTTCAGTATACATTGTTTGTTACGGTTATTTCATGTATACACCATGTGCTCTTATTAGCCAATCAGATGTGGCTACGTCATTACGTAGGGATTAGTTCTGCTTGTTTACATTTAGCATCAGTATGCTCGTAGGCTCCGGTGCGGATGGTTGTACATAAACCCATCAGCGCTGGGCAAGAGCATAAAACCCCCGTTATGTAAGTTCGCTATGTCTTAATCAGTAAAGTGAAATTACTGAACAGATTCTATTTGTTGTGTGCTTCTCTTCACGCCTCCACGGACACTGAGAAACTAACAGGAGAAACACAACAGTATTCTGAAAAACCTCCCACCCCAGACCTCTGACTTCCTGTAAGAGCTCAGTATCGATTGAAAGACTTTGGGTGGAAAAATGAGGCTTTGAGTGGAAAAATGTAAGAATCTTTGTTACATTTTACAATGAATGTATGGTATTTCATTTAAAATGATCATTGTTGAAATAAAAATGTTAAATACATTTTATGGTAAAGTTTTTGTTCAGCATCTTTAAAGCGTCATTGCTAGAGATGTGTTTATGCTGCGTTCACACCGGACGCGAATAGCGCGTCAGGCGCGAGTGATTTCAATGTTAAGTCAATGCAAAGACGCGTTATGCGCGTAAAAAATTCCTGCGGCGCGAATGAGGCGTAGAGCGCGGCGCGGTAGACGCGAATACGCCTCATTCGCGCGTCAAGTTCGCGCGAATGGCGCGAATTGAGCGTCTGGCGCGTTACGCGTGTTACGCGCGAATGGTGCATTTTGTGCATTCACGCGTTTGACGCGAATTCGCGTCTGCCGCCCGAGTTGAAAAATCAGAACTTTGGCGTCAATTCGCGCCGCGTTAACCAATCAGGAGCCTAGCTGCCTGCTGTCACTCAGGAGGTAAAGTGACTTAAACTCCCGCTCGGAATCTTTCATTCCAAAATCACTGACAGCTAACTTATGGAGGAAAAATTAATTCTTGCTGTAAGCAGTCACCCAGAATTGTACGATTCCACTTCTTATTTTTACAGAGACAGGAACAACAAGTACGCGAGCCTACAGCATTACACAAAGTGAGTGGAAATTATATATTTATTTATATATATATATATATAATTGTGTGGGTCAATATCACCATAGAGTGCCTTTCAACCCTCACAATACTCACACATTTTGATTTTAATTTACCATTCGCTTTATGTCATGTCATAATAGTAGACACTCAAATACTATAATAAATATATTATCTGAGCTCCCACAATTTTTTTTTTTTAAATTATGGGCCATTTTTTAGAGCATAAAGCATAGATATGTCCACCCTGTCGTGGACATATAAATTACTGTTAAAAATGTTTTCATTGCATTATTAAGATTCAAATGATACTTTCTGAAAGGTATGATGTCCCTTTCCTAAACAGGGTTATTTGTTTGCTTTCAAATTATAAATACATAAAAGATTTTATGTAAACCATGTGTTTTTAAAGAAACTCATACAATTCGCACATGTATTTTTTGTTATTTGGAGAAATATTTGATTATTTGGATGCAGTTTTTTGTTTGCATGGCATTGCCCCCACACCTAGCACAATGGATTATATAGGTATGATTAAATTATTATTTTAAATATTATTATTATTATTTAAAAATACCAAGATGACAGGGTGGACGAGCACACGACGGAGTGGACACATAAAGCAGAACACAAAAAGCATGACAAAATATGACAATGAAACATTTATTCAACTTAAAAAAATAAATATATAATTACATTCTCAATCACATTGATATAACCGAGAATTTAGAATGGCCTCTCTGGTTGAGATGAAACAGGCAGGGAGTTCAAAAACCTGCCCGTCTTTTCAGCAAAATGTAAACATAAGGAAAATTATAATAACAAAACATGAAAAAGCAAGTACATTAAATGTAACAATTAGTTTGTTATTTGTGGCCAAGAAATATTGTAGTAAATAAATTCTGTCAATTTGTAACATTTACAACATGTGGAACAACTTGCCCCAAACTGATATTTAGAAAAAAATATATACATTTGTGTTCAGAACACGATTCGATCTTTCAGTTGACCCTTGCCTAAATGTATTCCAGTGTGGTTCTATTGGGTTTTACATTAACTAAAAACCTAATGTAAACACCACATAACAGGGAAACACACTTCTGAAAAGAAATCTGGATACACATTAACAAACAATAACACGAGCAATAAGTCATTTTAAAGAACAGATTCCTGTTCATCTAAACTCCGCTCATCTAAACTGCTCTTCAATATACCTCCATGAAGCCTTGTCTATCTGTACAGAGCGTTTATTGAGACCCTGTGGCTCTGTAATCAGACAGAGAATTTGTTGGTCTGCATACCAGGTAATATCTTCTCTGGGACTAGGCCAGAAGAATTTATTTATCCCATTCCGGTGCATGCACTTAACCATAACGTTGTGCTCCTCCACTTTAATGATAATGCCAGGATAGGCTTCATCTTCATAATTCACCACACACATTCTCCAATGTGTTTCGCCTCAATGAATTGTGGACGCCATCTGGTTTCAGTTGTGCCATCAAATGCAGGGGCATGGTTATGTTCTTTACTTACAGTTGCCTCCATTAACTGGTAACAGGGACAATCCAGCACATCTGCCTCTCTCTTGCAGAGACATGTGATGTCCCGGTATTTCAGTTTGCCTGGTGAAACACTTAGCACCTGATGCACCCTCATTGTTCCTTTTATTGGAGCAATGGCAGGTATCTGATGTGTGATGAGAAGAGAGATGGTATGAACTTGAGAATTCAATGACATAATACTTTTAACAATAATGTTGTATGTATGATGTATACCATCTAAGCTGTTCTACAACCAATACTTTGAATCCTGGCTCTGTTCATTTTATCCACTATTCATTTTGTATGTATACATACTCTGAATTTTCTTTCAGCAGATACGTATGAATAAGTACATGTATATATATACATTGGTAATTGTAAAAAAGTAAGGTATACATTTAGGTTATTTTCTTACCTCTGGCTTTGATTCAACATCATCTTCACTGATGTAAAATAACTCCACTGAAGAGTTGTTTGATTTCAGTCTTTCATACAGGATTAAGGCATTTGGGATGTCCTCTCCATGTTTGATGGCTCTGTCTGCTGATCTCTTCAGTGCCCCACCAACACCATCTGGTGCCCCCTTGCCGTGTCCTGCCTCAAAGTAATTCCAGTTGATATTTTCAAACCCTAGTTTATATGGTTCTGTGGAAAGTAGGTAGAAATTCCCTTTCTGCCGATATTGATTGGCTGGCCCGTCACTGAAGAAGTGAAGTTTTTTAACTTCAGGGAACCTTTGCCTTATCATACCAAGTACTGGGTCAAGGTGGGCCCAAATAGCTGTAGGGTCATGTCGTCGACTTGGAGAAATAGAGCAGAAGGCGAGAGGTGACTGGTCTTCAGCAGTGTAAAGTACCCCTGTATGGAGAGTTGCCTGTTGGTGCGATCCTCCAAAGTGGACTGCTTGAATTTCTTGGCCGTATTTGCACAAGTAATTTTCACTAAAATCAATGTGCAGCATGCACTCATCTGTTTTTAAGGTCTCCCTGATTTGCCTGTAGGCTGCGTATTGCCATCTGATGTTGAAGATGTGTTTCTTAAATCTGCTGAGCCTTTTTTGAAATTGGCTAACCAGGTCAGACTTGGTTGTTACGAGATCTCTTTTGACTGTAATCATGGAGGATTTGTCTTCTCTATGGATCCTTTCTGTAGTCCATTGGGCTACACAAACCTCTGCTTCCCCAGGTTGTTTAATGGTTTGATATGCATTGAGGAGGCACTCCCTACACTCACTGTAAGCACATGCCTTTCTCTTTGAAGCACACACAATTGAATCTGCCATATCTTCTATACTTTTGGTAGACAATATACCATGACTGTGGAGGACATTTGCCATGAGTTGTGTGTTCTCATGTGTTTTGCACAAACACGTGTTGCGGTCAGCCTCTGTGGGTGTAACAACCCAAAATGGCCTAAACCGGCAAAACGTGCTGTATGACAGTTGGCCATGCTCCTCAGACAAAAATTTTATTTTTTGTCTGAGGACAAAGAATTTTCAGTGTGTCTGTGAGTAATCTTTTTTGCATTTTTTTCTTTTGTCGTGTGATTGTTTGTTTGCAGCCTGGTGTCATACAGCTAACATCATCACGGAGATAAAAAGACCTCACTTTCTCTTGATCTCCAGAGCTGCACCACTTTCTTTTCTCTTCACGGTTGCACAAAGATCCACACTGAGGGTTGCATTTCTTTTTTTGGAGTAGCCAAATGCCATTTGTGTGTACTTCTGTAGTTTGTACTTATTTAAAATACGTCCAGAAGTCACCCTGGCAATCAGTTGTCTTTCTCTTTCAGTTTTTGCGTTTCTGTATTTTTGCCTGATGTTCTCAACCAGGGTGGTGTGAAATAGCAGGGCTCTCTTAATGGGTGACCTAACTTTTTGCCCTCTTACCAATTCCCTGACTTTTGCGTGAGGAGACACTGAGGGTTCTTGTCTCTTCATCCTCTGGTACCTCTTTTTGTATTTTTCTCCTTTTCTCTTCTCCTTTGCCAGTTTTGCTTTCAACTCTTTCATTTCTTTCATAATTTTCTTCTTTCTTCTTTCTCGAATCCTTTTTCCTTGAATGTGCTGCCTAGAATACATAAATTACTGTTAGGTTTTTAGGCCAATCACTTTTAATTTGGCCTATTTCATCCCTAACTAAATTATTCAACTATAACCAGGGAAGCTATAATAGGTATTAGGTGACTATAATTAATACAATATTTGGCTAAGAGTTATGTTTCTTTTATATTATTCCCATACTACATTTATACTAACCTTGAGGGACCTAGCTCTGGTGGACAGTGCAGCTCCAGTGGTTCTGGAGTTGGAGTCTGCAACTCCACTATTGTCCTGGCTTTTGCTCTGGCAGCTTTCTTTGCCACCTTCCATTTTTTCCTTTGTAAACGTTTTCCTCTCTCTGTGAGGTCATTAATAACTTTCTTCTTCCCTGTATCTCTATCTTTCCTCCATCTATCCCTTTCTTTCTTAAGGTACGCATCTCTTTGTTCAGGGTTTGCGTCCCTGCGTTTTCTGTATTGCCGTGCACTTTCTGCCGCACTCAGAGGAATGTCCTGAGAACAGCAATGATTTTATATTTTTTTATATAAAAAAATATTATCTTGTTATATTATATCATATGTTTCCATAAAATGTAATATAACATTTCTATAAATTGCAATATTAACAACAAATGAATGTTATGTCCACCCTGTCATGTGTATGTCCACCCTATCGAAGTCTAAGTGGCCGACAGGGTGGACATTTTGGAACAACGACAGGGTGGACATTTTGAGCTTCAATTAGCATATTAGCTTACAACAAACTGTGACTAGGTAAATAGTTAGTCTGGTTGTTGAAGAGAATTTGGTATATTAAAACGTACATATTTGGAAATTATTGTATTTGAATCACTTCCAGTATATTTTATGCCGACAGGGTGGACATGTTAAGCTTTGGCAAAACAAGTAAGCAAACTCATATGAAGAAAATTTGTTAGTTGTAAAATCAGCAGCTACTCACCTCAGCAGTTGAATTTCCCGCCACTGAAGAGATACAAAAATCTGTTGTCCTGATGTCACTAATGGGGGTGGCCTGTTCTTAAAGGGGCAGATTCCACAATATGACAGGGTGGACAACCATTTAAGGGACATGGACAAACTCTTCTTTTTTATTAAATAAAAATATTGTTTTTATTATAAACTGATCAATACACTCAATTTGAGTAATATCTTATTAAAAAAAATATTAATAGGAAAAAATAAATAAAAAATAAATATGATTTTGACTATTTTACTCTCATTCAAATTTGATGAGCAGTGCCTGGGACATAGCAAAATAACATCCTCTTATTCAAAACTATAGAAAATCTTGAAAATGTATCTAAAGAGCCAAATAATGCTACTGTTATGAATACAAAACTTAGCCTTATATAACACACCCTTTCATAGTCATTTGTATGTTAAGTTATAATGGAAAATTAGTTATTAATGTTCAGGACACCAAAAGGCACCCTACAGTGATATTGACCCCTATAATATTTTACACGGGGGTTGCGTGAGAGCTTAATATTACTTTTGCAAGATGAAAAGATGGCCGTCAGGGTTTCGCCTCCAGAGTTTCATCGGATTTCGCCTCCGACGCGCGTCACGCGCGTAAATTTCGCTTCAAACTTTTGTTTTTTACGCGCGTCAATTTCGCTCTTGACGCGCGAATGGATTCAAAGTGGTCAAGCATATAACTAGACGCGGTAGGCGCGAATTTGACGCGCTATTCGCGTCCGGTGTGAACGCAAGACAACCTAATGTTTAAAAACACATTTTCTTCTCTTTGTCAAAAAGTAAAAATGCAAGACAACATGTGTTAAAGATACATCTAAAATTACGTGAAATGCTTTATCGTGTTTTAGTAATATAGGCCTAAATCAAAACACAAAACTTTATTTTTGTTAAAATATTTGTTTATATTTAAAGTGAATGTGTGTTTTGCTGCATAACCGTAGTCTTTGTTTTAGAATCTCATGTTTAAATTAAAAATGTAACAAATCTTTGTATTAAAGATATCGTCAGAATTCTTTAAAAACATTATTGCGTTTTAGTCAAATAAACCTGTTTGCTAAAATACTGTATTGCCTAGTGAATGTGGATTTAATTTGCAGCACACCCTTTACACATCGTTTTAGAAAGATACTTTCATGTCTTTAATACATTTAAGAATCTTTGTGCTAAAGATACATCTAAATTAGCATTTAAATGTGTTACTGCATTTTAGTAACATAACCGTGTTTGTTAAACTAAAGTTAAACGTAATCTTTCGTAACACCATTTATTCCTTATCTTTAAAAGTGAAAATCTGAATGAGTTTGCTTCACAACCAATATCCACTGATTTGGAAACATTGTTAAAGGTAAAAATGTAAGATATTTGTTGTTAGAGCTATAGCTAAAAAAATATATATTATTGTGTTTTAGTGAAATAAAAGTGTTTGCTAAACTAATGCCAAACATTCGCTTGGAAAAATATCATTTTAAAAGAGTAATGCACTTGTTAAACACCCGCTGCCGTCTCGCACACAAACGTGTCTCATCGGTGACATTTGCACACAAAATACACTAGACATTCTGTTTTAAATGGGTTGTGTTTTCAAATCTGAAGACCACATGTAATGTAATGAGTTTTTTACTATGGCTTAAAATAAAATATTTTTAGACTGACTACCGAATAATACACGTGTATAAACCTCGTATTACCTAATGAAACGGTTTAACCCCTTACAGAAGTAAACAAACATATGGTTTGAAAGTGTAAACAACACACCGTTCAGCCTGCTTTTTACAACGAAAAGAAGAAATAGTTATATCCTTTGTAGCTGTTTGATATTGGCATACTTCTGTTGCTCTGTTCTTTTATGTTGATGCGATGTTGCTTGTTGGTTGCATAGTTCTGAGCATTGTACTTTTTTTAAGTTTAATTCTATCATTTTCATCAGTCACATATCGAGAACTTGCACTTCGTTTGGCATTCTCTCTCTATAACGCTTCAGATTCAATTCAATGGTCTCATGTATCCATTGCTTTTATAACCCGCTTTTGTCTCTCATGTTTAAGACGTGTTGTTAAACACATTGCATTTGTCAAATCTTTTGCAAGTGTAACAGTTATGTTATTTCATTAGGCCTATACTTGTCAATGCCAGAAGATAAATCACACAACCACTCAGACTATTTCACTAAGACAGTTTACTTTATTAAACATCAGATTAATAAGTCCAGGCTGCAATACAAATACTGCGATGCAGCACACGTTATAAAAACACAACAGCCAACTCAAGATCCACTCAATTCATTCACAGTTTTACCCCAATTCACCGCACCCCCATAGGACGCAACACCCTCCCCCTCCCCTGATCCCTTTCCCAATACAGTTCCCGCACTGGGGACAGAGACAGACATCCATACAATGTTACATATAATAATTTAAAACACTTCCCTTGTCCTGGGTCGGCAAGACCCCTCCCTATGTATGAAGTGCAGGCACGGGTGATTCCAGCGGCCGCAAAGTCACACCAGGATAATAATCAGTCCATGTCCTTTGGCGGATTCTGATACCAATAAGGTCCACTGTCCTGCACAATAGCCCTATTACAGCAGGTAACATTATAACATTAGTCGTGATGTGTTCTTTTCGGAGATTCCGGTGACGCTAAAATAACGGCGACCCTAACTCAGTTTCCTCACACATCTCCCACGCTGGGATCCCCTCACTCACCCTGACCATCAAATTACATGTCGTGTCATGAGTTCACAATCACACCACAGCTATCTGACGCCATCTTCTCTTTAAATCTGGGGTTCGCGACAAACTCAAAATGACGTATATAAAAGTTTAAAACACATTTTATTCATGTCTCTTTTATATAATTCTCAACAGAAAAATACACTTTCCTTAGACAACAATTGATCTCATTTTGTTTTCCATACATTTAAACGACCGCACATCTTTCTGTCTAGTGATTTAACTCAGCGGCTGTTTTTATTATAATATTATTGAATGTAGGCCTATTAGCTTGTTTTTAGTAGGCGGTTGCGCGTGAAGAAAGGACCCATTCATTTACAATAGTAATATGTTTAGTTAAAATCTCTTTTAGAACTGAATAATGCAACATTGGGACGTTTGATAGTTTAATCTGTGCCTGAATCATTTAAAAGGACTGTGGATAGGCTATACCAAAACCCCGTTGTGAAATATTAAGAGATCAAAGATTTAAATTGACACTTCGAAATCTTGGCGTGTATTATCACTACACATGCCCACCACAAAACATCTGTCGATCGTCAGCCTTTATGTCTGAGTAATAAAATGAATTATCACGCCACAAGAAAACTGCGAGCCCCGCTGCTCAGCGCCTAAAAACCTAGATCAAAAACGCCTTATCAATTTGGATAATCTCGTGAAATAATTTTGATTGGAAAAATGCAATACAACACGTGTTAAAGTTACAATTTATAATGCATACTATTTCAATGACAATATTGTGTTTGCCAGTCTGAACCTAATGTTTAAAATACGTTTTAGTCTCTGGTAAAAGTAAATAACACTTGTTAATCATTGAATGTTGTTAAAGTTTTTATAATTTTAGAGTGCCTTTGCTGTATTTGCCAACTTGATAAAAATTTTTAAAACAAAATTTCAAAGTTTTCGTTAAATACATTTAAACGTTTAAATAATACTTTAAAACACACAAACACTGATCAGGAGGGGGTTAAGCCCCACCCCCGCGGAGGGGCTTGTCAACTGATCTTACGCCATTGTCATTTTGGATGAGATCGTGAAAGGACTTTTAACGGAGTCGTGTAAGATTTCTGTCTTATATAGTTAAAATTATATATTATGTTTTTAGAAAATGTATCCTGTTTGCTAGGTTAATGTTAAACATCCTCTTACTTACATCACTTATCGCTGAATGAGTTCATGAAAAGGATTTTAAACGGTAGATGTTGTGCTGCATTTTACAATTTATGCTATTTAAAATGCTCTTTGTTGAAATACAATTTTTAAATACATTTTATGTTTTTGTTCAGCATCTTTAAAGTGACATTGCTAGAGATGTGTTAGACAACGTAATGTTTAAAAACACATTTTCTTCTCTTTGTCAAAAGTTTAAAAAACAAAACAGTTTTTTCACCAAGCATTAAACCCCATTAAAGACATCATTTAAACACATTTTAAACGTAATACTACTTTTTTTGTCATCTCAGTTTTCCATTAAAGATTAATAATCTTTCTACTCTTTTAAATACACATATGGGGGTATCAGAACAGACACGTCATATCACAGCATGTACAGCATGTACAACTGCCCGAGGGAGGGGAGGGGGCGGAGGGAAAGGTCAAATGTACAGCAATTAAGCCATAAATCAGGGCCATAAATCATTTTTTGTCACAACGTACATAATACCTACTACTGACATTATCGACTTCTTCGAAAATACAAAATTGACGAGAAAAATGTTGTTGAATAGTCGTTTGATCTCATTTAACGTAACATGAAATCACATTAATTGACGCGCAAGAGCAGCAGTTCATGCCTGATGGAGGAAGAATTACACAGATCAGTCCAGATGCACTCTAAACTTTCACAGTATATTTTATGTAGATCCCAGATTATTAGGGAATGATTAAAACAAAAGTACATTCAGAAGCATGTACCGTTGTGGAATAAGCAGAGCTCTTTAAAGGAAACATCCTGGCGTTACATCTTAAATGCAGTAACATTTTATGCGTTATTGCTTTATTAAAGTTAAAATAATACAGAAGCAGGTCATGTTAATAACTATAAACTCAGAAACTTCTTTGTGGTCGGTGCCTTTTCTACGAGTTGCGCGAATGTCCCGATCTAAGGGGGTAAGATTGAAACTGCACCTGGCTGAGAGAGACTCTGCCTCGGGGACGCTCATCACTCGATCGCGCAGGCTTCATGCAGCTAGATTAGAACTTATTTAATCAAAATATCTATATATATGTCCATATGCATTTCTTATCGTGAAGAAAAATGGCAAAATGCAGCTTTATTAATAAGAGAGCACTTTGCACATTAGTTTGGAAATAGTTTTTTATTCATTCTATTGTACACTTGTTTATTTAGTTTTTGTTTTTAAGTACTTGGTAAAAACTTAAATTAAAAGTTGCAAAAGTTGAAGCAAATCTTATATAAGTGTTCAAAAATACTTTAAACATACATTGTTCAGTTTTGTTATCACATAACAAAAGTGATAACAAAAGTGGTGTAGCGTAGTGGACTAAACTGGTAAACTAACTGGTAATCAAAAGGTCTCTGGTTCGATCCCCACAGCCACCACCATTGTGTCCTTGAGCAAGACACTTAACTCCAGGTTGCTCCGGGGGGATTGTCCCTGTAATAATTGCATTGTAAGTCCCTTTTTTATAAAAGCGTCTGCCAAATGCATAAATGTAAATGTAAGTAAAAAATAATATATTTAAATTAAAGTGTTGCTCAATGGCATGTTTTTGTTCTTAGTTCTGCTGCTAATGTTTTGTAGACTTTGTTATTAAAAGAGTGTTGTTTAGTAACCTGTTTTTGTGTTTTGCTTTGGTACCGAAAATGGTTTCGAGTACCGTGAAATTTCACTGGTATTGGTACCGACTAATGAAATTTTGGTACCGTGACAACACTATCCCCTTCTGTCACTTACTCAACATTGTGTCGAATGTAGTGACACAAGTGGTCTTTCTCGAGAGCTTCACATACCTCTGAATTTGAGAAAAGGCCAATGAGAAATTGGCAGACAGAATTTGCATGTCCCGCACCCGGACATACGAGTATGAAGGAAAGCGGACATGTGTTTGTCAGTCAGATTTTTTTTCAGAGTCGAGCGGTTGTGCAGCAGCAAGCTGAAGTTCACTATTGTTCCACCCATCTTTGTTGGCAGAGCACTGCTGTTGGATCTACGGCGTATTACCAGCTGCTTTCTTCTTCTCTGCACACCATGCAGTCCTCGCCCCTGGGCGCTTCGAGAAAAAAGAGTGCTTCGTGTCTAAAAGAGTGCTTACTTCTAAAAGAGTAGTTTCCCCTCTAAAAGAGGTTGTTTTCACTCACAAAAGAGCAATACACAGCAGGCATTGAATGTCCTTTTCAGGACGCGTCTTTTTAAAGATGCCCTTCCGCCTCTGTGTAGTTCCTGGATGCGGTCGATATCTCTCCAAGACTGACGGTCATAGACGCTGCCTTATGTGCCTGGGTAGCGATCACACTGAGGCAGCATTTGTGGAGGGAACATGACCACCTGCGGTCACGGCTTTCATTTCTCAATGTGAATGCCACTTCAGCCGCCCCCCGTGTCCTTCTTACCACGGGATTGAGCATGACCCGGCTGGCGATGGAGGCGATTTGGGGATGACAACGGGCTCGGTTTCGCCTGGTAAATCTCCACTAACCACCCGTCCCCCCCGACACGCTCGCTTGCTTCCGTCCGGGCTCGAGGTGAGTATGGCTTGCCTCACATTCGTGCCATTCTCATGGTGCCCCGGCATCAAAATCCTACAGTCCCAGTTCTCAGTTACCTCGCCTCCGGACCCGTGACTGCCCATCTCCGGCAGGCCGGCGCTGACGAGTTCTGAAGACGCTTCTCCAGGACCTCTTCCTCAGTCTCTAACCCGGGTGCGTGGAGCAAGGTAAGTGCTTTGAGTCTTTTCTCAGCACCCAAGCCTCGGGATGTGCTTTTGCTTCCCGATGCGTTATTACATGCTTCCCCCACACTGTGAAGCCCCACTCAGTAAGTAAAAAATTATCATCCCTCTAGTGCCCCTCATGCGGTACTTGGATGCATGGCTTTCGCTATCCAACCTGCCGCGTTGGCTGGCCAGGACCATCCGACTCGGCTACATGATTCAATTCGCCAGGCTCCTGCCTTGTTTCAGCGGTATTCGATCCTCCTCCATACGCGGCGAAATAGTCAGCGCTTTACGGCAGTGATCACAACTCTGCTACTCAAGGATGCGATAGAGCCCATCCCTCCAGCCGAGATGAAGAAGGGTTTCTACAGCCCTTACTTCATCGTACCCAAAAAAGGCGGTTGGTTGCTCAGGTCGCTGCACGCCACTCATATCCCGGGCAATCACAACGCAACAGCGCTGTCACGACAGGTCTCGTCCAGGGGAGAGTGGAGGCTCCACCCCCAGGTGGTCCAGCTGATTTGGGGCCAGTTCGGCATGGCACAGGTAGATCTCTTTGCCTCCAAAGACAATTCCCACTGTCCGCTCTGGTACTCCCTGACAGAGGCCCCTCTCTGAACAGACACACTGGCACACAGCTGGCCCTGGGGGTTGCGCAATACACATTTCCCCCAGTGAGCCTTCTTGCACTGGTGCTGTGCAAGATCAGCGAGGACAAGGAACAAGTCACCTTAGTGGCTCCTTACTGGCCCATTCGGACTTCTCACAACAGCACCTCCGTGGCAAATTCCCCTGAGAAAGGTCCTTCTTTCCCAGGAATGGGGCACCCTCTGGCATCTGTGCCCAGACCTCTGGAACCTCCACGTCTAGCCCCTGGACGGGACGCGGAAGATCTGAGTGAGTATAATTTTTATTTGTTTATTCATGTTTTTTTTTTGTGCGTGTGTGTGTGTCTATATAATTTGCAACCACTGGGATGTTGTTTGGGCCAGGGTGGGATTGGGGATTGGGAGGGGGAGGGGTAATAGTGGGTGTTAAGACTGATTCTGTGAATATATGTTTTGTTCTTCTGTGTTAATTTAGGCAAGGCAAGGCAAGTTTATTTATATAGCACATTTCATACACAATGGTAATTCAAAGTGCTTTACATAGAAGAGATTAAAATAAGAATAAAAAAATAAGAATAATTGAAACAGTTTAGAATAAAATAAAATACAGTACAAACAGTTGGACACACAGTGGCACAGTGCTCATTCAGTAAATGGACAGCTAAACAGATGTGTTTTGAGTCTGGATTTGAATGTGACTACTGTAGGAGCACATCTGATCTCTTCTGGAAGCTGGTTCCAGCTGCGGCTGGCATAAAAGCTAAAAGCAGACTCTCCTTGCTTAGAGTGAACCCTTGGTATTTCTAGCTGATGTGATCCTATTGATCTGAGTGATCTGTTGGGTTTATATTCAGTGAGCATATCTGCAATATATTGAGGTCCTAGCCCATTGAGTGATTTATATACCAGTAATATATTTATGTGAATCAATAAAAAAAAAATATTCTGAAAACATAAGAGGGCTGTTAAAAGGGCCACCCTTCCTTCCACCAGATGCTGGGACCCACAATAGCCATATCAATGTGATCAGCCCGCAAGGACAAACACTTGGCTCAATTTTGATGGAAATCACACTATGCATGCAGAAGATATGAGACACTTCATTTTTCCAAATCAAAAATCAGTTCGCAATTTAGCATCGTCAATGTCTTGGCATGATGTCAACCACATTTGGTACCTGTAACATGAAATCCCTAGGTGGAGTATTTAAAATTCCAGAGCATGCATTTTTCAAACAATCCAAAATGTCTGACTTCCTGTTGAGCTGAGCTTATGACTATCTGCGTGAAAGTTGTCTGGTGTGATGAGATCTATATGTTTACAAAGTTTGGTGACAGTAGCTCAAAAGGGGTACGCTACAGAACGCCCCCCTGCACGCCCCCCCTGAAACTTTTGCCAGCCCTAATGCCTGACAACTATGATGTGTGTGCAAACTTTCAAGAGTTTTCACGCATGATAAGTACCCCAAACTAACCTTGAAAAGAAGAAGAATCCAATAGGGCCTCCACCAGGGCTGGACTATTTCACAAACTAGAGACTGATGTACTTATCCTCTTGTTTAGTTGTACATCTGGTCTTCAACATCTCTTTCTGTCCTTGTTAGACCAGGTTGTTCTTTGTCTTTGAAGATTGTAGTGTACACCTTTGTTTGAAATCTTCAGTTTTTGGCAATTTCAAGCATTGTATAGCTTTCATTCCTCAAAATAATGATTAAATGATGACTTTTTAGAGAAAGCTGTTTCTTTTTTGCCATTTTTTACCAACTATTGACCTTAAGACATGCCAGTCTATTGCATACTGTGGCAACTCAAACACAAAGACTATGTTAAGCTTTATTTAACAAACCAAATCGCTTTCAACTGTGTTTGATATAATGGCAAATTATTTTCTTGTACCAAATGATCAATTTAGCATGATTACTCAAGGAAAAGGTGTTGGAGTGATGGCTGCTGGAAATGGGGCCTGTCTAAATGTGATCAAAAATGACTTTTTTCAAATAGTGATGGTGCTGTTTTTTCATCAGTAATGTCCTGACTATACTTTGTGATCAGTTGAATGCCACTTTGGTGAATTAAAGTAACAATTTCCTTCCAAAACAGCTAAATCTGTACATTATTCCAAACTTTTGGCTGCCAGTATAAATAAAAACATCTTGAATAAAAAAATAAACAAACAAACAAATAAAAATATATTCAATAAAAAGGAGGGATGAAGAAACCAAAAATAAGAAATGCTTACAGCCTTGTACATTTACATTTAGCAGATGCTTTTATCCAAAGCGACTTACAGAGACACATAGCAAGCAATTTGTCTTACAAAGTTTAACAACATCTGCAGTATAGGACTGCCAAGTTCTCACAGTTGCTGGAGTAATAAAGATGCTAGCACAGAAGAAAGAGACAGACAAGAATTTATTTGTATTTAATTGTACAGTATGTAAGCCTCATCATTGGCCAAGATCACAATAAAAATCTGCTTTTAAATAAAAATAGTATTTTTCATTGGTTATCTAATCATTAGCTCTTAGTAGTTTTTTCTGTACAAATATACAAATATCTTGTATGCACCTCCTCTGTCTTTTAGAGTAGCAGTACAAAGAAACTCTTGTGTGCCCTCTATGTAACTTTACAATTCAGGAGTCATGCTGTTTGGCAGTAATTCAGTGTTATGCTACATTGTGTAGCCTACATAATAATGCAAATAAATAACGTTGTTTTGATCCTTCAAGTATTTAAGCATTCACCCAACTTATTTGATATTATTTATTTTAATATGGCACATGTACGTTTTGTATAGCTGAATTACTTACATGTATCTGCTTAAAAAGTCATATGACTTTCTAGCAAGTACTGGATATAGAAATATAATACGTGCGTAGAATGGTAATTAAACGATGTATAAATGGGCGGGGCTTAGGTTGTCTCTGATGGGTCCGTTACTATGGGTCTAAATAATAATGATCCTGTTTTAAATATTCACTGTGTGTTTTCAATGTAATGTCTATTTAAGTTTCTCAGTATCATTATGGTGTAAATTATTATTAGTACAAATTTAACTTTTCTCAGCGCTGTTGAGGACGGACCAATCGTCGTTTGGAATTTCTGGATATTTTATTTCGAACAATAATTTACTATTTGACTTAACCATTTTAATTTTACTCTTGAAGTTAGTCATTTCATTTAAAATGGTTACCCATTTAGTGGACACATGTCTTAAATAAAATAAAATGGTCCTAAGATTTAAATGCGTCTCTTTCTGAGCCACCGAGCGCCCCCTGCAGGAAAATTCCGCCTGCAGTGGGTCACATGATTGCTGCCAGATGACGTCACGGAGCGAAACGCCATTAGATTGTTGATCGTAGAGATCCGTCAGGAGTGAATCAGGATTTAATAGAGTGTATGCGCTCAAAGTGCGTAAGAAGCGCACAGCAACGATTCTTTGGTGTATTGCGTTCATAGGAGTCTCTATGGCTGCTGTGATCGGTTAGAGGCTTGGATCAGGCGTTGTATTTCGGTCGGAGTTTGAGAGTTTGAGCATGGCGGCGGCTGGAGGGAAGACATACTCGTTCAAGGTGGTGTTGCTGGGGGAGGGATGCGTCGGAAAAACATCGTTGGTGCTGCGATACTGCGAGAACAAATTCAACGACAAGCATATCACTACTCTACAGGTCAGTGTTTACACACGCCACTTATTTAATTTACACAACTATTGTGCTCTAATCTCTATTATTAGGTTTGATCAAACTTTGTGGCTGTTATTGATGATATAAACTATTCGTTATCATGTTTAACTGTAATTTTGCGCACAATTTGTAAATTCAGTCATTATTCACCAAAGCAATAGATTATGGGCATATATATATATATATATATAATGCTATACAATGCAATTCTATACTTTAATCGGAATATATAGGGACTATAGGTCTTCTCTATAAATGAGACATTGTATGGCATGCCCGTACGGGTATTAAATCAGTAGTTAATATTCTAATTCTTGATATCAGTAATTACATTAACACTAGTAAAAACGCATTTTTTATAAAAAATGGGATTTCAACTAGTAAAACCCCACATTTGTAATATCTGTAGTTGAATTTTCACTATCGCAAGACGTTTTGGCTTTTAAAGCTTTTGTCTAACTATCTGTCTTAGTATCTTCAGTTGCTTTTTACGAGCCACAGTTATAATCTGACTAGAAAGAAAGAACATTAAAGATATCTGTTAACATATTTTGCCTAGTCGAAATTCTATTTAAGAGATCTGCAATGACGTTACAGATTTCGTCACAAAGATGATTCGAAAGATCTGTAATTCAGTTTTGACTAGTCTTAATTATATTTTCAGATATCTAAATTGCCCTTACCTCCTCCAGTCAATCTGCTGTGTTTGTGACGCGCAATTATTCTTCATTACTTAGTGCGATCGAAACCGTTAAAGTAACTAGCTGCTAACAGAAAGATTTATGTTTAGTCGATGCTTGACAACTTAATAAACAATAGCTTGATGCATTTATATATGTTAAAAGGTCTCCAGTTAACTGTGTAGCAAAGTGATTATTATATTTTGTAGCACGGACCAATTTAAATGTAAATGATTCATAAAGACAACCACAAATGGGTCTTTTGCATTTTATTATTATGTGAAATTGGGCAAATAAATTAATGATATTGTGGTTTAATGTTTAGAATCAAGGCACTGAAGCATTAAACCACTATATTCATTCAAATTCATTTTTAGGGCCCAAGCACAAAGTGCGTAGGACCCTATTGTTTTCGTTAGGATTATTATTATTATTAGGGCCCAAGCACAAAGTGCGTAGGACCCTATTGTTTTCGTTAGGATTATTATTATTATTAGGGCCCAAGCACAAAGTGCGTAGGACCCTATTGTTTTCGTTAGGATTATTATTATTATTAGGGCCCAAGCACAAAGTGCGTAGGACCCTATTGTTTTCGTTAGGATTATTATTATTATTATTATTATTTTATTTATTTTTTTTACGACTTACGGGGCACTTTTGGGGCTCTTAACATGCTCAAAAACTCTTGAAACTTTGCACACGGGTCAGAACCTGTGGTCATTAGGGCCGGGCTGAAGCTGGTACCCGAGCGTGGCAGGGGGCTCGACAGCGCCCCTGGAACAGGGTCCGAAAACTTGGTCTATAACTCAAACACGCTTGCATGTAATAATATGAAACTGGGTACACATATAGATCTCATCGTTTCATATATCCTTCATACTTTTACTTTTTACCCCAGACTCAACAGGAAACCGTCTATTTAGGGTTGTTTGAAAAACGCACGCAATGGAATTTGGAATACTCCTCCCAGAGAATTCCACCAATCGCCACCAAACTCGGTCAGCATGATGTCACAACATTGAGCATGAAAAATTGCCGGCAGATTTTTGATATCTCTAACGGTTTGGCCGTGGCGAGGAAACGAAATGATGGCGAGAAACGAGAAACAGTCAGAGTGTTATAACTTCTGCATACATTAATTGATCTCGATGAAACTTCAGCGGTGTGTTCGCTGTAAGAGGCCGATCGCATGGATGTGACTATTGTGAGTCAAAGTTATAGCACCACCAACTGGCAGAAGGAAGTGTGTCACTTTCAAAATGCTTTAAAATCACCCACTTATTGTTACACGATTTACTTCAAACTTTATGTGTATAATGTAAACACCCGGCAGATGTAGACGTGTGAAAGGATTATTGATATCTTAAATACTGTTGTTGTGGCAGCTCTTCAAACTTGAATTTTCTTTTTTGATGCCTGGTGCAGGGGCTCAGTAGCGCCACCTTCAGACAAAAGTGGGGTATTGGTTTCATACTTTGACGTACAGTCAGATATTTTGGTTTGAATGTGGAACACATTGCAAATGAACTTTGAAGCTCCAAAAAGCACACAAAGGAAGCATAAAAGCAAGGAAGTGTGTTATAACTTTTGCATATATTAACTGATCTCGATGAAACTTCAGCAGTGTGTCACATGGATGTGACTACTGTGAGTCAAAGTTATAGCGCCACCAACTGGCAGAAGGAAGTGTGTCACTTTCAAAATGCTTTGAAATCACCCCCTTATGTCTCAATTGAACAAACAGTTGATAAAGAAATCGGGTATCAATATATTGAATTATGAATTATTGCAGTGATCAACTTTAATGTCCGGTTAAGATGAAAATAAACTATTGCTCTGTCTAAGCCATTATCTTTCTGAAACACGTCACAAAAACTTACAGAAACTGATAACACAAACATGATGTTGGAAATATACACTTATCAGAATAGTTATATTAAACTTTAGTCTATTTCAGTTAAAGCCATTTCAGTTATAAAGCTGTCTCATGTAATTTCTCCTTTAATTCTATAATATAACCACTAGGTGGAGTTCTAAGCCTATTTTCTGTATTCTCGTTGTTTTAACGTATGAAGAAGACTTGTACATGTTGTTGAGAACGCAGTAAAGTGTGACGCATATTTCGTTCTGTGAGTTTTATGAGTACTCCGAGTCTTTATTAAAACCAACACATGAAACATATGTCTAAAGAAAGTAGGGATGGGCTGATCGATCCGAACGTATCAAAACGTCCGAGAATGATCAAATTTCAAAATGCTTTGAAATCACACTCTTATTTTTATTGTAAACCTGTGATAAAACATATATGCTTGTGTTTTACATTTTTAAGAAAACAAAAAAAAAATGGCAGCAAACAACCAATTTTATAATTATTGTTTTGCGATCTTTGCGATTGATTTTCTTTCTGATTAATTTTCTGATAAATCTACCAGTTGTTGTTGAAATGACGTAGTTCCAACGGGAGCGCGAAGTGGAGGGCGGGTCCACCTTCTTCATGTAGCCAATCATATGAGCTAATCGCTAACTCTCGATTTACTCTTATCTGATTGGTTTAAAAACACGCCAGTCACCAGAACACATCTTTAACATAATTTGGCTCAGACCCGTTCTCGTTGCTGCAATGGTACTTTTAATAATGCACACATGCATGTTAAATAATAAATAAATAAAAGAACAAATGAATAAATAAATGAATAAATAAACCATGATTACTTAAGGTTACAAATACACACACACACCATCATTGCAATCTTGACATCGCAGCCTGTTCATTATATCCGCAATAAAATATAATAATAAAATAGTAAACCCAACATATAAAAATTACTCTGTTTAAATTAGGGCTGGGCGATAAAACGATCTCGATAGGCATCGAGATTTATTTATAATAATTTACATATAATATTTATTTAGACTACGATGATAAACTTTTGACATGTTTACTCGATATGGATAGACCTAACAGCCTATTACAAAGCAGAAATAAACGGACAACAGCCAGTCAGAACGCAGATTTTGGCTTGTGCGTCTAAGTACACGCCCATTTGCTAGCGGAGCACTGTTTGAGCTACCGGCAGTGAAGAAAGTGAGTGTAAAGAAAAAATGAGTGGAAACGACGAACTCAAACTATCTTCCAAAGCTGAGGAAATTCTTGACAAAAAAGGTAACAAGACGTCAATTATATGGAAGTGGTTTGGATATCTGAAAAGCGAAGACGCGCAAATAAAGACGGTCTGCGAAATATGCCGTCGGTCGGTGATAACCAAGACGGGAAAAACAAATAAAACCTTTTCGGTCACCTGAAAAGGTACCATCCCAGCGACCACACCGAGAGTATGAAAATGCGGGCCCATGTTAATGTTACTCCGTCCAAAAGTTTTGCAGACTAGTCTTTCTGGCAAAAAAACTAAAATAGGGTAATTAGGGTTGCATGAGCACTACCTAAAAGGTGTAGCATAGTGACTGGTTTACAATGTTTACATTTTGCACTTTTTACTCAGATTGTTACCTCTAAAACATTTGAGATATTTAAAACCAGTACACAATTAATATTTTATTTATCTGACAGTTAAGTACTTAAATCTGCCAGGGACTTTGTGGTTCACTTGTTTACATTTGTTGTCTTGGTTGTACCTCTGCAAACATTTTGAAATGTTTGCTGCCCTGCCAAAGAAATTTGATGTGATAGTACTGTAGTCACAGCTTTTAGTTTGATATTTTATAATCAGTTACAAGGCAAGCTAACTTGCATTGTTTTGTCAAGGCAGATAAAGCATGTTTGCTAAAAGTAAAATGTTAACATTTAGATTTAAAGTTTATCAATATTCTTTTATAACAAAATATATTCTCAACCAATCCATGTTTGCACAGTTAAATGTTTGCATTGTTATTTATTTATGTTAATAAACTATATAGTTCAACTATTGAACCTTCTGGTTTCTTCAGGCATCATTATCAGTATACTTTTCAAACGGGCAGCATTATTAAATTATATATCGTAACAAATATCGATATCGATCAATATGGAAAAAAATATCGTGATAATATATTTTGCCATATCGCCCAGCCCTAGTTTAAATAGTCAGTAGTACAATTCAGTATCATTCACAGTAAGCACCGCTCCACTGTGATGTTTCCAAGCATATTTTTACGCATGTAAAGCGGATGATTTTCTACGTCGGTATTGGAGCGTGAGTAAAGTACAAAGCCTATAATAAAGAATAGTTTAGCATCCAAATACATCGCAAATGTAAAAACATTTTGATTGTAAAGAGAGCGTTTTTTTATTCGTCTTCTGTTCTGAATATCATTCAATTTCAAGGATTTGTTGTGGAATGTTTTGAGAGTATCATCAAATAAGAATAATTCTCTCGTTTTAGTGATTCCCTAGTTATTTTTTTTATAATTCTAATCAGGTAAGGCAAGTAATATTCTCTGTGTCTTTATATAAATAAACCAAAACAAAAAAGTTTGAGCACCGCTGCTTTATGGCACGTTTTGGATTGTGGTCAGCACAGAAAACAGCGCATCGATTTATTAAATGGTTTGAAAGTTATATTGAAATGCTTACAAAGGAATGGATAAGAGGAATCGACATTTTTATTTAAAAACAAGTCATCTGAAACCTGACATCAAGTAAGGTGAGGAACAACGAATTTCACACACTTGGAAAATGCTTTTTATTTGAATGAGTGAATGTGGCTCTTAAAAGAGCCATTGTTGCTGCCCTTAAAAGGACATTTGTTGCTTCATCTTCTGAGTTCCACCTGCAGAGCTTCTCGGAGGTTGCTCGGCAGAAGCTGGTTTCCCTCTGGTCTCAGGTGGACTCCGTCTCTGCACAGATGGAACAAGCCGATGTTTCTGTGGTGAATGCAGCGCATCTGCCTCTCTGCCAAGAAGCCAGACATGGCGCCGTTGATCCACCGCCGGCTTCGTTCAATGCCATAGCCAGTCCTGCCAGTCTGTCCTCTCCAATTTAGACGGGGTAAAATGCCAGAAAACACCAGCCTGGTTCTGGGAAACATTTGTAAGACTTCGGTCAGGTCACTCTTTATTTCCGAAGAAAATCGAGGCGGTTGCGGCCCACCCGACACAAACTGTTCCCTCCCAGGTGAATAATGAGAATATCTGGAGCTGTAGCTTTGGCCCTGAGAGAGCGCAGAGCTGGAAACAGCTGCTCCCAGAGTCTGCCTCCTCTGCCGTCCCAGGTGATCTCACACTGAAGACCGAGGTTTCCGTCCAGGCGCTGCTCACAGAAGCGAGTATGCAGTGTGCGGATGATGGAACTGCCGACGATCCAAACATGTGAAGCCATCTCAAAGACGAGTGAGGGAATGTGATTTACAACCGGTATTTATGAGTGTTGCACGTTTGGTTCCTAAAGGTGTTACAGGCCCCACCCATTTCCAGATTCAATAATCGGCTCGTTCTTACATAGTAGAGCACGTTCGCACATGCGCAGTCTTCAAAAACGGTGCTTTATTTATTTATGTACCGTACAAAAACGGTACATAAATAACATTTGTATGTGTTCTAAACAAAAGACACAGGTTGTACTGAATGTCAGCTTGTTTATTTGGCTCAAGATAAGGATTTATTAAGTCCACATGTCATGCAAACAAGAAATGCTTCTAACTAGGTCGAGAGCTGTCGTTGCGAATGTTCGTTGGAGCTCTACAGCACACATCTTCTTCTCGACAGTCAAAGCGAGGTTACGTTATTGCCCATCGTGCACAGCAACCCTAAAGGCACGGGGGTGGCGGTGCCACCGGCTTGGGCCCGTCATCGCTGCTCGCAGCTTTAATTATTATTATTATTATTATTATTATTATTATTATTAGGGCCCAAGCCTTGAAAAGGCAAGGCCCTATTGTTTTCGTTAGGATTAATATTATTATTTTTTTTACGACTATTGGGGCACTTTTGGGGCTCTTAACGTGCTCGAAAACTCTTGAAACTTTGCACGCGGGTCAGAACCCGCGGCCATTAGGGCCGGGCTGAAGCTGTTACCCGGGTGTGGCAGGGGGGCTCGACGGCGCCCCCTGGAACGGGGTCCGAAAACTTGGTCCATAAATCAAACACGCTTGCATGTAATAATATGAAACTCGGTACACATATAGATCTCATCGTTTCATATATCCTTCATACTTTTACTTTTTACCTCAGCCCAACAGGAAATCGTCTATTTAGGGTTTTTTGGAAAACGCATGCAATGAAATTTGAAATACTCCTCCTAGAGAATTCCACCTATCACCACGAAACTCGGTCAGCATGAAGTCAAGACATTGAGGATGAAAAATTGCGGCGGATTTTTGATATGTCGAACGGTTTGGCCGTGGCGAGGAAACGAAATGATGGCGCGAAAAGAGAAACAGGAAGTGTGTTATAACTTCTGCATACATTAATTGATGTCGATGAAACTTCAGCAGTGTGTTCGCTGTAAGAGGCCGATCGCATGGATGTGACTATTGTGAGTCAAAGTTATAGCGCCACCAACTGGCAGAAGGAAGTGTGTCACTTTCAAAATGCTTTAAAATCACCCACTAATTTTTACATGATTTACTTCAAACTTTATGTGTATAATGTAAACACCTGGCAGATGTAGACGTGTGAAAGGATTATTGATATCTTAAATACTGTTGTCGTGGCAGCTCTTCAAACTTGAATTTTCTTTTTTGATGCCTGGTGCAGGGGCTCAGTAGCGCCACCTTCAGACAAAAGTGGGGTATTGGTTTCATACTTTGACCTACAGTCAGATATTTTGGTTTGAATGTGGAACACATTGCACAAGAACTTTGAAGCTCAAAAAAAGCACATAAATGCAGCTTAAACAGCAAGGAAGTGTGTTATAACTTTTGCATACATTACTTGATCTCGATGAAACTTCAGCAGTTTCTTCACTGGAAGAGGCCGGTCGCGTGGATGTGACTATTGTGAGTCAAAGTTATAGCGCCACCAACTGGCAGAAGGAAGTGTGTCACTTTCAAAATGCTTTGAAATCACCCCCTTATGTCTCAATTGAACAAACAGTTTATAAAGAAATCGGTATCAATATATTGAATTATGAATTATTGCATTGATCAACTGTGATGTCCGGTTAAGATGAAAATAAACTATTACTCTGTCTAAGCGATTATCTTTCTGAAACACGTCACAAAAACTTACAGAAACGGATAACACAAACATGATGTTGGAAATATACACTTATCAGAATAGTTATATTAAACTTGTCTATTTCAGTTAAAGCCATTTCAGTTATAAAGCTGTCTCATATGTAATTTCTCCTTTAATTCTATAATATAACCACTAGGTGGAGGTCTAAGCACATTTTCTGTATTCTCGTTGTTTTAACGTAAGAAGAAGACTTGTACGTGTTGACTGTTGAGAACGGTGTTTGGAGTTTTTAAAAAAAAACAAGACGTACTGCATCATTGCGTTCAATATTTTAACGAGGGCCACTCGTACGCTGTACACGGTGTAAACATCAGCTTGAGGACTCTTAAAAATGTATATACGTCTCAGTTCTGGATGGAGTTATTTGCAGACCTTAGAGATGCTGGATACTTCAACGGGAGTCGTGAGCGTCATTGCTTTGGTGATTTTACTCAGAACAGGGTTTCCACGGGGTCTTAAAAAGTCTTAAAAAGTCTAAAATTTCAAAATCACAATTTAAGGCCTTAAAAAGTCTTAAATTTGCTGAAGTATTGTGTTCTAGGTCTTAAATAATTTTTAACAGGTCTTAATTTTCCTACGTCCATGTAAAACTCATTTAAATGCTCCCATAGCGCTTTGGAATGTTTTTTTTTTAATTCCGTGGTGTTGTAGTTTCTTTTTCGCTAGTCCAAATATAATTCGCTGTATTATGACTACAAAATAGACCAACATGCAACAGCCAATCAGCTTTGAGCTTTCGTGTTATTGGCGCGAGTCTCTCGGATACCACAGAAAGACGTTAAACAGATTTTATTCAGCTATGAGGAAGTGCAAGTTTAGCGATACTTGGCTTGAAAAATCTGAATTTCGTGCTTGGTTAAAGCCAGTTGCAAATAACGCATTTGAAGCCTACTGCTTATGCAAGAAAGCTATTAAATTGGGAATGTTGGGTGTACGGGCGCTGGAGTCTCATTCAGAAAGTGAAAAACATCTAACTGCTGTGAAGGGTCTCCAGCAAACGACAGCCATCAGCCATTACGCGCTTTGGAATAGCGGATGATGACTAATTTCCAAAATCACGGGACCGTTCGTGCTGATGTTCGACGAAAGTCTTAATCGCACCACCAAAACGAAACAGCTGGACCTGCACGTACGTTTTTGGGAGGGCGGGCAGGTGCAGTCAAGATACCTGGGATCCCAGTTCATGGGTCATGCAACTGCCGAGGACTTAATGAAACATGTGAAAGTAAGTAAATGTTTTATTTTAGCAAATAAATAAATTTGAGCTAAAATTATTTTAGCTGTTACGACTTTGTTTATAGATTATTATTTTTTCATTAGCAAAAGGGTGATTAGAGTGGTATTTTCTGTTGAGAACTCTGTTGCACCCTGTTGACTTAAATGGGGCGTTCTCTTGAATTGCTTAGTTACCAATGATCGCGCGCCTTAACTCGACAATCGACTACTGTGGACTTCGACCGAAAACAGGAAGGCCCTGTCCCAATATGCACACTATGCCCTAAGGCCTTCCTCGAAGTGGACACTTGTTGAAAGTGCACTTAGCGGAGTAAGTGCGCTAAGGGCCCGAGCTGTGAAAAGCAGAATTGGGACAGTTTTGCACACGTCACTATCTACGTCACTTCTGTTGTGATCAGGAGAGCAAACATAACGTGCAGGGTAGTCCGATAGACTTCTATATATCTCTGAACCGGAGCCTGTAGCGTTGAAATTTGACGTCTTGGGTAAGCTCACCGCAATGGTCTGCTGCGAATGGGTCGAGACTGCAATAAATAAAAATAAAAAGGAATAGGCTACAATAAATGATCTATGGCAGGGCTAGTATAATGGTGGCCCCCAGATCATCTTTATCTGGCCCTCCAACAGTTTTTTATGTTTAAAAACCCTCACAATCTGATATCAAAGTGCCCTCTCAGCAAAGGTTTAGCGCGTTCATAGGCAACCGCATTCATCGGTGAGTTTAACAACGCTCATTGTGGTGTACAACCCCATTCATCGGTGAGTTTAACAACGCTCAACTGCAGGTAAAGCGGCATTCAGAGGTGAGTTTAACCAAAACAACTCTAAACTGCATGTGGCTAATGTTTACACTCAGGGTACATTACGGCATGTTTTCCATAACGTTACGACGTTCTCAATATAATTCATAATCCCACGTTTATAATGAACAACGCGTTATGGTTATTGTGTTATTAAAAACTGTGTACGCAGGTGTTACAGTTAACATGGTAACACTAAGTTACACCTGGTTTACTTGTATGTTACTGATTAAGAAGTAATGTCAAAAAACAGTTATAACTGCATGAAGATGAATGGTAACACAATACTGGCAAAATACTGTTTACATCTTGCAAATGCATATGATTCAAGACTAGAATTCCCCCAGAACGGAGGGAGGGGCGGGGTGACCAAACCTCATTATCATTTAAAGTCATATGCACTGAAACGGCGTGCTGAAAACGGAGCTGTTTTTGAGCAGTTAAAATTTGTGTTTTCTTAAAATACTAATGAGAATTTTTAATAAAAGTATATTACAAAGTTTTCATTTAGACCCTAAAGATTCATATTAACTTGTACAAAAATGGCATTATATGACCCCTTTAAGGTTACAAATACACACACACACACACACTCCATCATTGCAATCTTGACATTGCAGCCTGTTCATTATAGCCGCAATAAAATATAATAATAAAATAGTAAACCTACCATATAAAAATTACTCTGTTTAAATAGTCAGTAGTACAATTCGTATCATTCACAGTAAGCACCGCTCCACTGTGATGTTTCCAAGCATATTTTTGCGCATGTAAAGAGGATGATTTTCTACGCCGGTATTGGAGCGTGAGTAAAGTACAAAGCCTATAATAACTGGCAGAAGGCAGTAAGAGAAACAGGAAGTCTGTTATAACTTCTGCATACATTAATTGATCTCGACGAAACTTCAGCAGTGTGTTCGCTGTAAGAGGCCGATCGCATGGATGTTGCTATTGTGAGTCAGTTATAGCGCCACCAACTGGCAGAAGGAAGTGTGTCACTTTCAAAATGATTTTAAATCACCCCCTTATGTCTCAAGTGAACAAACAGACCAACAGAAAGTCAGATATTTTGGTTTGAATGTGGATTTCTTGGAATTTGCACACATCTTCTCGACGGTCGAAGCGAGCTTACGTTATTGCCCGTCGTGCGCGGCGACCCTAAAGGCCCAGGGGTGGTGGTGCCACCGGCTTGGGCCCGTCATCGCTGCTCGCAGCTTTAATTATTATTATTATTATTATTAGGGCCCAAGCACAAAGTGCGTAGGACCCTATTGTTTTCTTTAGGATTATTATTAGGGCCCAAGCCTTGAAAAGGCAAGGCCCTATTGTTTTCGTTAGAATTATTATTATTATTATTAGGGCCCAAGCACAAAGTGCGTAGGACCCTATTGTTTTCGTTAGGATTATTATTATTATTATTATTATTATTAGGGCCCAAGCACAAAGTGCGTAGGACCCTATTGTTTTCGTTAGGATTATTATTATTATTATTATTATTATTATTATTATTATTTTTACGACTTACAGGGCTCTTTTGGGGCTCTTAACATGCTCAAAAACTCTTGAAACTTTGCACACGGGTCAGAACCTGCGGTCATTAGGGCCGGGCTGAAGCTGGTACCCGGGCGTGGCAGGGGGGCTCGACAGTGCCCCCTGGAACAGGGTCCGAAAACTTGGTCTATAACTCAAACACGCTTGCATGTAATAATATGAAACTGGGTACACATATAGATCTCATCGTTTCATATATCCTTCATACTTTTACTTTTTACCCCAGACCAACAGGAAACCGTCTATTTAGGGTTGTTTGAAAAACGCACGCAGTGGAATTTGGAATACTCCTCCCAGAGAATTCCACCAATCGCCACCAAACTCGGTCAGCATGATGTCACGACATTGAGCATGAAAAATTGCCGGCAGATTTTTGATATCTCTAACGGTTTGGCCGTGGCGAGGAAACGAAATGATGGCGAGAAACGAGAAACAGTCAGAGTGTTATAACTTCTGCATACATTAATTGATCTCGATGAAACTTCAGCGGTGTGTTCGCTGTAAGAGGCCGATCGCATGGATGTGACTATTGTGAGTCAAAGTTATAGCGCCACCAACTGGCAGAAGGAAGTGTGTCACTTTCAAAATGCTTTAAAATCACCCACTTATTGTTACACGATTTACTTCAAACTTTATGTGTATAATGTAAACACCCGGCAGATGTACACGTGTGAAAGGATTATTGATATCTTAAATACTGTTGTTGTGGCAGCTCTTCAAACTTGAATTTTCTTTTTTGATGCCTGGTGCAGGGGCTCAGTAGCGCCACCTTCAGACAAAAGTGGGGTATTGGTTTCATACTTTGACCTAGAGTCAGATATTTTGGTTTGAATGTGGAACACATTGCAAATGAACTTTGAAGCTCCAAAAAGCACACAAAGGAAGCATAAAAGCAAGGAAGTGTGTTATAACTTTTGCATATATTAACTGATCTCGATGAAACTTCAGTAGTGTGTCACATGGATGTGACTACTGTGAGTCAAAGTTATAGCGCCACCAACTGGCAGAAGGAAGTGTGTCACTTTCAAAATGCTTTGAAATCACCCCTTATGTCTCAATTGAACAAACAGTTGATAAAGAAATCGGGTATCAATATATTGAATTATGAATTATTGCAGTGATCAACTTTAATGTCCGGTTAAGATGAAAATAAACTATCGCTCTGTCTAAGCGATTATCTTTCTGAAACACGTCACAAAAACTTACAGAAACTGATAACACAAACATGATGTTGGAAATATACACTTATCAGAATAGTTATATTAAACTTTAGTCTGTTTCAGTTAAAGCCATTTCAGTTATAAAGCTGTCTCATGTAATTTCTCCTTTAATTCTATAATATAACCACTAGGTGGAGTTCTAAGCCTATTTTCTGTATTCTCGTTGTTTTAACGTATGAAGAAGACTTGTACATGTTGTTGAGAACGCAGTAAAGTGTGACGCATATTTCGTTCTGTGAGTTTTATGAGTACTCCGAGTCTTTATTAAAACCAACACATGAAACATATATCTAAAGAAAGTAGGGATGGGCTGATCGATCCGAACGTATCAAAACGTCCGAGAATGATGATCAAATTTCAAAATGCTTTGAAATCACACTCTTATTTTTATTGTAAACCTGTGATAAAACATATATGCTTGTGTTTTACATTTTTAAGAAAACAAAAAAAATGGCAGCAAACAACCACTTTTATAATTATTGTTTTGCGATCTTTGCGATTGATTTTCTTTCTGATTAATTTTCTGATAAATCTACCATTTGTTGTTGAAATGACGTAGTTCCAACGGGAGCCTGAAGTGGAGGGCGGGTCCACCTTCTTCATGTAGCCAATCATATGAGCTAATCGCTAACTCTCGATTTACTCTTATCTGATTGGTTTAAAAACACGCCAGTCACCAGAACACATCTTTAACATAATTTGGCTCAGACCCGTTCTCGTTGCTGCAATGGTACTTTTAATAATGCACACATGCATGTTAAATAATAAATAAATAAAAGAACAAATGAATAAATAAATGAATAAATAAACCATGATTACTTAAGGTTACAAATACACACATCATTGCAATCTTGACATCGCAGCCTGTTCATTATATCCGCAATAAAATATAATAATAAAATAGTAAACCTAACATATAAAAATTACTCTGTTTAAATTAGGGCTGGGCGATAAAACGATCTCGATATGGCATCGCGATAATATTTATTTAGACTACGATGATAAACTTTTGACATGTTTACTCGATATGGATAGACCTAACAGCCTATTACAAAGCAGAAATAAACAGACAACAGCCAGTCAGAACGCAGATTTTGGCTTGTGCGTCTAAGTACACGCCCATTTGCTAGCAGAGCACTGTTTGAGCTACCGGCAGTGAAGAAAGTGAGTGTAAAGAAAAAATGAGTGGAAACGACGAACTCAAACTATCTTCCAAAGCTGAGGAAATTCTTGACAAAAAAGGTAACAAGACGTCAATTATATGGAAGTGGTTTGGATATCTGAAAAGCGACGACGCGCAAATCAAGACGGTCTGCGAAATATGCCGTCGGTCGGTGATAACCAAGACGGGAAACACAACAAATAAAACCTTTTCGGTCACCTGAAAAGGTACCATCCCAGCGACCACACCGAGAGTATGAAAATGCGGGCCCATGTTAATGTTACTCCGTCCAAAAGTTTTGCAGACTAGTCTTTCTGGCAAAAAAACTAAAATAGGGTAATTAGGGTTGCATGAGCACTACCTAAAAGGTGTAGCATAGTGACTGGTTTACAATGTTTACATTTTGCACTTTTTACTCAGATTGCTACCTCTAAAACATTTGAGATATTTAAAACCAGTACACAATTAATATTTTATTTATCTGACAGTTAAGTACTTAAATCTGCCAGGGACTTTGTGGTTCACTTGTTTACATTTGTTGTCTTGGTTGTACCTCTGCAAACATTTTGAAATGTTTGCTGCCCTGCCAAAGAAATTTGATGTGATAGTACTGTAGTCACAGCTTTTAGTTTGATATTTTATAATCAGTTACAAGGCAAGCTAACTTGCATTGTTTTGTCAAAGCAGATAAAGCATGTTTGCTAAAAGTAAAATGTTAACATTTAGATTTAATGTTTATCAATATTCTTTTATAACAAAATATATTCTCAACCAATCCATGTTTGCACAGTTAAATGTTTGCATTGTTATTTATTTATGTTAATAAACTATATAGTTCAACTATTGAACCTTCTGGTTTCTTCAGGCATCATTATCAGTATACTTTTCAAGCGGGCAGCATTATTAAATTATATATCGTAACAAATATCGATATCGATCAATATGGAAAAAAATATCGTGATAATATATTTTGCCATATCGCCCAGCCCTAGTTTAAATAGTCAGTAGTACAATTCAGTATCATTCACAGTAAGCACCGCTCCACTGTGATGTTTCCAAGCATATTTTTAGCATGTAAAGCGGATGATTTTCTACGTCGGTATTGGAGCGTGAGTAAAGTACAAAGCCTATAATAAAGAATAGTTTAGCATCCAAATACATCGCAAATGTAAAAACATTTTGATTGTAAAGAGAGCGTTTTTTTATTCGTCTTCTGTTCTGAATATCATTCAATTTCAAGGATTTGTTGTGGAATGTTTTGAGAGTATCATCAAATAAGAATAATTCTCTCGTTTTAGTGATTCCCTAGTTATTTTTTTATAATTCTAATCAGGTAAGGCAAGTAATATTCTCTGTGTCTTTATATAAATAAACCAAAACAAAAAAGTTTGAGCACCGCTGCTTTATGGCACGTTTTGGATTGTGGTCAGCACAGAAAACAGCGCACGATTTATTAAATGGTTTGAAAGTTATATTGAAATGCTTACAAAGGAATGGATAAGAGGAATCGACATTTTTATTTAAAAACAAGTCATCTGAAACCTGACATCAAGTAAGGTGAGGAACAACGAATTTCACACACTTGGAAAATGCTTTTTATTTGAATGAGTGAATGTGGCTCTTAAAAGAGCCATTGTTGCTGCCCTTAAAAGGACATTTGTTGCTTCATCTTCTGAGTTCCACCTGCAGAGCTTCTCGGAGGTTGCTCGGCAGAAGCTGGTTTCCCTCTGGTCTCAGGTGGACTCCGTCTCTGCACAGATGGAACAAGCCGATGTTTCTGTGGTGAATGCAGCGCATCTGCCTCTCTGCCAAGAAGCCAGACATGGCGCCGGTGATCCACCGCCGGCTTCGTTCAATGCCATAGCCAGTCCTGCCAGTCTGTCCTCTCCAATTTAGACGGGGTAAAATGCCAGAAAACACCAGCCTGGTTCTGGGAAACATTTGTAAGACTTCGGTCAGGTCACTCTTTATTTCCGAAGAAAATCGAGGCGGTTGCGGCCCACCCGACACAAACTGTTCCCTCCCAGGTGAATAATGAGAATATCTGGAGCTGTAGCTTTGGCCCTGAGAGAGCGCAGAGCTGGAAACAGCTGCTCCCAGAGTCTGCCTCCTCTGCCGTCCCAGGTGATCTCACACTGAAGACCGAGGTTTCCGTCCAGGCGCTGCTCACAGAAGCGAGTATGCAGTGTGCGGATGATGGAACTGCCGGCGATCCAAACACGTGAAGCCATCTCAAAGACGAGTGAGAGAATGTGATTTACAACCGGTATTTATGAGTGTTGCACGTTTGGTTCCTAAAGGTGTTACAGGCCCCACCCATTTCCAGATTCAATAATCGGCTCGTTCTTACATAGGAGAGCACGTTCGCACATCGCGCAGTCTTCAAAAACGGTGCTTTATTTATTTATGTACCGTACAAAAGCGGTACATAAATAACATTTGTATGTGTTCTAAACAAAAGACACAGGTTGTACTGAATGTCAGCTTGTTTATTTGGCTCAAGATAAGGATTTATTAAGTCCACATGTCATGCAAACAAGAAATGCTTCTAACTAGGTCGAGAGCTGTCGTTGCGAATGTTCGTTGGAGCTCTACAGCACACATCTTCTTCTCGACAGTCAAAGCGAGGTTACGTTATTGCCCATCGTGCACAGCAACCCTAAAGGCACGGGGGTGGCGGTGCCACCGGCTTGGGCCCGTCATCGCTGCTCGCAGCTTTAATTATTATTATTTTTTTACGACTATTGGGGCACTTTTGGGGCTCTTAACGTGCTCAAAAACTCTTGAAACTTTGCACACGGGTCAGAACCCGCGGCCATTAGGGCCGGGCTGAAGCTGGTACCGAGCGTGGCAGGGGGCTCGACAGCGCCCCTGAAACAGGGTCCGAAAACTTGGTCCATAAATCAAACACGCTTGCATGTAATAATATGAAACTCGGTACACATATAGATCTCATCGTTTCATATATCCTTCATACTTTTACTTTTTACCTCAGCCCAACAGGAAATCGTCTATTTAGGGTTCTTTGGAAAACACATGCAATGGAATGTGAAATACTCCTCCTAGAGAATTCCACCAATCGCCACGAAACTTCGGTCAGCATGAAGTCAAGACATTGAGGATGAAAAATTGACAGCGGATTTTTGATATCTCGAACGGTTTGGCCGTGGCGAGGAAACAAAATTATGGCGCGAAAAGTGAAACAGGAAATGTGTTATAACTTCTGCATACATTAATTGATCTCGATGAAACCGCAGCAGTGTGATCGCTGGAAGAGGCCGATCGCATGGATGTGACTATTGTGAGTCAAAGTTATAGCGCCACCAACTGGCAGAAGGAAGTGTGTCACTTTCAAAATGCTTTGAAATCACACTCATATTTTTACCCGATTTACTTAAAACTTTATGTGTATAATGTAAACACACGGCAGATGTAGACGTGTGAAAGGATTATTGATATCTTAAATACTGTGGTCGTGGCAGCGCTTCAAACTCGAATATTCTTTTTTGATGCGTGGTGCAGGGGCTCAGTAGCGCCACCTGTTGACAAAAGTGGGGTATTGGTTTTATACTTCGACCTAGAGTCACAAAACTCAGGAATTATATTGTTCTCATCGAGCCGGACAACTTTCTAATTTACAGTCATTAGCTTAGACCAACAGAAAGTCAGATATTTTTGTTTGTATGTGGAACACATTGCAAAGGAAACTTTGAAGCTCCAAAAACCCCATAAAGGTAGCATATAATGGGAGCAAATCGCAAGGAAGTGTGTTATAACTTCTGCATACATTAACTGATCTCGATGAAACTTCAGTAGTGTCACATGGATGTGACTATTGTGAGTCAAAGTTATAGCGCCACCAACTGGCAGAAGGAAGTGTGTCACTTTCAAAATGCTTTGAAATCACCCTCTTATGTCTCAAGTGAACAAACAGACCAACAGAAAGTCAGATATTTTGGTTTGAATGTGGAACACATTGCAAATGAACTTTGAAGCTCCAAAAAGCACACAAAGGAAGCATAAAAGCAAGGAAGTGTGTTATAACTTTTGCATACATTAACTGATCTCGATGAAACTTCAGCAGTGTGTCACATGGATGTGACTACTGTGAGTCAAAGTTATAGCGCCACCAACTGGCAGAAGGAAGTGTGTCACTTTCAAAATGCTTTGAAATCACCCCTTATGTCTCAATTGAACAAACAGTTGATAAAGAAATCGGGTATCAATATATTGAATTATGAATTATTTCAGTGATCAACTGTGATGTCCGGTTAAGATGAAAATAAACTATCGCTCTGTCTAAGCGATTATCTTTCTGAAACACGTCACAAAAACTTACAGAAACGGATAACACAAACATGATGTTGGAAATATACACTTATCAGAATAGTTATATTAAACTTTAGTCTATTTCAGTTAAAGCCATTTCAGTTATAAAGCTGTCTCATGTAATTTCTCCTTTAATTCTATAATATAACCACTAGGTGGAGTTCTAAGCCTATTTTCTGTATTCTCGTTGTTTTAACGTATGAAGAAGACTTACATGTTGTTGAGAACGCAGTAAAGTGTGACGCATATTTCGTTCTGTGAGTTTTATGAGTACTCCGAGTCTTTCTTAAAACCAACACATGAAACATATGTCTAAAGAAAGTAGGGATGGGCTGATCGATGCGAACGTATCAAAACTTCCGAGTATGATGTTGTTTTAGGGTTGTCGGATTAGAGCTGTCGCGATAGTCAATATATCGACTTATCGCACGATATATGGAAATGAGCGCGATCATTTTTGGTGCCGCGATATATTGCAACTGATCATTTGTTTTATTATTAAAAATAATAATCAGATTCATTTTTACATTAAAATGAACGTCACCAACATTTTAGTTGATCGCGCTGCCTCTGTCATCTTGTCTGCACTCTGTGTCGGAGGCGGGGCTCAGGCAGCGTGTCCACACACACACACACACACACACACACAGAGAGAGAGAGAGCGGACACCGTCTAGTGAAGAGAAGGCGTGAACCAACTGCATTTTAAAGTGTTCTGTTTCGTGACATCTTCAGCGAGCCAGTTAGGAAGAACGAGTCCAACATGGAATTGATTTCAAAGCCGCAATCTTCAGCTCCGGTGTGGGAACATTTTGGCTTTAAGCCGAACGAGAGAGGAGAGCTAATTGACGTTGCGATTTAAAGTTGCCTTTTCAACTTTGCTCGCATCTTCACGAAGGTTTGTCGGTTGTATACAATGTTTGCCTGTTTGAACATTCAAGCGATTTTACACTATTCAACTCAACAAATGTGAAAACAACTCAAGTACATGTTTGCGAGCAGATTGAGTGACACAGCGATCGAGCCGCGTCGTGTCTAACGCTCGCTCGAGCGCCTGCTGCTTGCGTCTGAACGGACAATTTCATACAACAAAGTGTAAAAATACATGATATATTGAGGAGTCTGTTATGTCTCAAGTGAACAAACAGTTGAGAAAGAAATCTGGTATAATTATATTAAATTCTGGCATTATTCCAGATGACGTCCTGCTATATTTTTCTCTCGAAACAGCGGAAACAACTTAAACAAAATACTGCGTTATTTGTGCCCATATTGATTTAATACATCATCACAAACTATGAAAGTCGTACTTTTATTTGTGTACACTTAAAATAACAACAAAACCTTGTGCTTTTGTAAAATAAAGAAAATAAACCGGCTGCGCTGTCTCTGTCTTCGCGATAATCTTTCTGAAACACGTCACAAAATTCAAGTGAACAAAATCAGCCATTCACGCAGTCTGTATTTTATCATCTCACAATGAATACAGATGCAACAAGCAAGGCACAAAAGCGAAAATAATGATACTTCTCAGTTCTCAAAAGATTAAGCTGAACTGTGCCTTGAATATCGTAACATGCGATAAAACCCTCTTAAAGAGACAGTAACAATTTAGCCTTCAGCCCTGAACATAGACATCCGAAGTCATTGGAAAGTACAAATGGTATTATTTTAAGTTTTTTAATTTCTCTCTTACGCTGTAAAATGCCACGTTTTTGAATGGCATGTAAAATGTAAAAATAATCACTCAATCTCCATTTTTCTTCTCTGATCTGTTGCTATTTTAATGATTTAAAAATCAAAGCACTGACCATTTAAAGTGTGAGCTTGTACATTTTGAAATGTATAAACCAGGGGTCACCAACCTTTTTGATACTGAGAGCTACTTCATGGGTACTGAGTCATACGAAGGGCTACCAGTTTGATACACTCTTCTGAAATAACAAATTTGCTTAGTTTGCCTTATACATTATTAATAATGTAAAGACTCTGATCACGTTAATGATTTCTTACAATAATTACCAACAATGACAAGGTGGGAAACAGATATCAATATTCAGCACTTTATTTCTATTTATCTCAGTAATTGTAAAATGTTCAGATGATCACTTACATTACATTTCTTAGGAAAAATGTCCCATTTTCACTAGCCACTGACAAACCTTTTAAACAAAGCATGAACTATGTTGCACCATGTTTCAAAAAGTTATCAATTATGTACATTGTAATGTAGTGAAAAATCTTAAATATTTTTAAATAAATCTTGTCACATTTTGAACTAATGACTAAATCTGCTGTATTTTTAATAAAATAATAACTGTTACATGTCATGAACACATTTTAAATTGAACAATTCTTCAATATTTTAATTAAACTTTGCCATGGCACTGACATGTTGCCACTGACATCTGGTATAATTTTCTTTGTTAGTGGGAAGACTGGCATTGCATGCTGTTTACCATTGTATTGTAATCTGGTGTGTAACTTGACACTGCAACTGTGAGTAACTCTTTCAGATGTGCATCAGTGAGGCGTGTTCTGTGTTTGTTCTTGATGAAGTTCATGTCAGAAAATGCTGATTCACATAGATAGGTAGAACCAAACAGGCTGGCAACCTTCATAGCTGCTGTACACACACACACCACTGTACTTCTCTGTGTCAACAAGGCACCAAAAGTTTGGTGCAGCCTTGTAGGCTTTGAGGTGGAGGTCATTTTGCAATGTTATGATTTCAATCTCCACCTGTCCAGCATCCAAGTTGAACGTTGTACTTAGTTGCTCAGCGAAGCTTGTTGTGTCCACATTCATGAAAGGAATGGAAATGAATGATACACATGGCTCAAGCTGATCTAGGTCACAAAACCTATTCTCAAACTCTTGCCCAAGTCTGTTTATGACTTCATAGTACTTGTCTGCAACTTTGTCAAATGTATCAGATGCAGAAGCATTGTCTTTCAGCACTGACTGCACAGAGGGAAAGTGCAGCACCTTTTTCTCTGTAGATCCAGAGAGAAAATGTTCATTTTGGCTTTAAATGCATTTAAAGCACTTATCATATTAACAACATTCTTGCCTTTACCTTGCAGCTCAAAGTTTAATTGGTTTAGTTTCCCAGTAATGTCCATCAAAAATGCAATGTCAAGTGTCCACTCTGTGTCCTCTAGCAGTGAGACGTCTTTGCCTTTGGACTGCATGAACTCATTGATTTCACCCAAAAGTGACAAAAAGCGAAGTAAAACTCGTCCTCTGCTGAGCCATCTGATTTCTGTGTGTAGTAGCAGGTCACCATATTCAGCTGCCATCTCCTCCAATAGCACTTTGAAAATCCTGTGCTGTTTTTGCTTTGGAGCGGATATTGTGTATGATTTTCATAGCGGGAGTCATCACGTGCCCAGAGCCGATCACTTTGGCACACAATGCCTGCTGGTGAATGATGCAGTGGTAATGCAGAAATTTTGGGAAGTCTGGGTCACCTTTACAGTGAGCTGATGAAACCTGCATGTCGGCCAATCATAGCAGGAGCCCTATATGTGGTCACCGCTACCAGCTTTTCCAATGGTACCTTTTTCTGCACGAAAAACTCCTTCACTGTGTTATAGATGTCAACTCCCTCGTAGTTGTCTTTATGGGCAGTAGTGTCAGGAGTACTTCTCTTGTGGAGAAATCTTCAAACACCATCTGGATAAAACCATCAGCTGCGCTGTGCTGTCCACGGACTCGTCGCACTGGATGCTAAACCACCTGCACCTCACCAGATCCCGGTCCAGCTGATCGACCAAGTTACTGGACAAAGCTGACACTCGTCTAGCCATCGTAGATGCCCCCAGTTGGACGTCGGAGAGAGTGGCGATTACATCGCTTCCATATTTCTCGTCTTTAAGTACAGTGTTAGCAATTATCATCATTGCTTCTTTGACAACTTCTCCGTCTGAAAATGCCTTCTTCTTCTTGATCAGGAAATGCGTAGCTCTAAAAGAGGCTTCGGTTGCTTTTTGTGACTTTTTGCGGCCTTGTGAAAAAAGCTTGTTGCTTACCCAAAGCTGTCTTTAGCTCAAGGGCTTTTTCTGCCCGTAGTGCGCTTCCGATTGGGTAGTTAGTAGTTTTTGTGATTCAGTAGTAAAGTGTCTCTCCACATTTTGCCGCTTTGCCGTTGCCACAGTCGCTCCGCATATAAGACACACGCAGGTTTCTTTCACAGTCGTAAAAAGAACTCCCGACTCCCATTCATTGTGAAAGTGATATGTTTTCTTTCTTTTTCTGCCATGTTTTTGGGGTAAGAAACTACGTTCAGCGCCAATCTTAGCTAAGCCCTCTAGCTTAGCCTACTCTCCACGAGCACTGTATTGTCACACGCACAATACTGACTGAACTGGAGTACATCAGAGTTCACCTAAACTTATCTAAACTTCATGTATAAGAAACATATTTTTAAGATATTTTAATTTTTTAAATCTATATAAATGCAAGTGTGATAAAAAAAAAAATGAATAGCAACAGAATAAAATAAAATTTTATACGCAGCTGAGTTGTGCTATTTTTAGAACAGGCCTGCGGGCGACTCATGTGGTCTTTGGGGGCGACCTGGTGCCCGCGGGCACCGTGTTGGTGACCCCTGGTATAAACAGTCACAGCAATGCAGTGTTATTATGTACCTAGATAGTCTTTCAAATAAAATGAGTTTACCCCAAAAAGATATTTCTCTCATCATTTACTCACCCTCAGGCACGTGCACACATAGACATCAAAGGGGGCTTGAGCACCTGCCCTTTTTCTTCCTCGAGAGAAAGTGCCCTTTTTCTGGGGTGTTTATTTTTTAATAAATAAATTAATATATATATTCCTGTTTGCTACAGCTTCCTGTCAAACAAATATATTTATTAAATAAAAAATCAAAACATCAGGTTGGTAGATGAGATTTTGTCGATGCCCGCCCTCCCTCCCTCCCTCCGCGTGGTGTACAGTGCCTCGACTATACAGCTAATTAGCCAAAAGCAAATATAGTTAACTTGTGTCTTGCTAACATTCATGACTCATGAGCTACTAGCTAATGTAATAGGTTAGCTAAAGTCTAGCTAAGGCAATATATCATGGCCATACAGGCCAATATACTGTACTTATTGGAGACATTACAGGTGAATACAGTCACATTTGTGTGATGTACTTAACATAATGATAAATAATCTTAAGATATTATATACGTATGCTATGTATTGTGAATACACCCATGTTAAACATAAAAATGTACTTCCATTGCATATCATAGGAACACATAAGCGTAAATTATAATTACATTGATAAACCTGTACAAAGACCTCCAGATAAATACTGGCCTTCTGGATTAACACATTTAAGTGCTGCAAAAGATATTGACCTATGACATCCTATGACATCAAAAATTATTCTACATTTGAATTATCTCATAGATGTGACTATTGTGGTTCACAGTCATAGGCCCTGTCCTAAATGGCACGCTTCATATGAATTTTCAGTCTTGTGTACTTATTCCATGTGTCCATTAACTCCATGAGACCGTAGGGTGTCTCATTTTTCATTTTAGGTATCGGAAGGGTGCTCACGCATACTTTGTGGTCGATATGTACCCTCGATGCGCACTTTTGCAGAGCACACACTTATGCGAGCTCTACAGCACACATCTTCTCGATGGTCAAAGCGAGGTTACGTTATTGCCCATCGTGCACAGCAACCCTAAAGGCACGGGGGTGGCGGTGCCACCGGCTTGGGCCCGCCATCGCTGCTCGCAGCTATATTTATTATTATTATTTTTTTTTTTTTACGACTATTGGGGCACTTTTGGGGCTCTTAACGTGCTCAAAAACTCTTGAAACTTTGCACACGGGTCAGAACCCGCGGCCATTAGGGCCGGGCTGAAGCTGGTACCTGGGCGTGGCAGGGGGCTCGACAGCGCCCCTGGAACAGGGTCCGAAAACTTGGTCCATAAATCAAACACGCTTGCATGTAATAATATGAAACTTCGGTACACATATAGATCTCATCGTTTCATATATCCTTTATACTTTTACTTTTATCCCAGCCCAACAGGAAATCGTCTATTTAGGGTTTTTGGAAACGCATGCAATGGAATGTGAAATACTCCTCCTAGAGAATTCCACCAATCGCCACGAAACTCGGTCAGCATGAAGTCAAGACATTGAGGATGAAAAATTGACAGCGGATTTTTGATATCTCGAACGGTTTGGCCGTGGCGAGGAAACGAAATGATGGTGCGAAAAGAGAAACAGGAAGTGTGTTATAACTTCTGCATACATTAATTGATTTCGATGAAACTTCAGCAGTGTGTTCGCTGTAAGAGGCCGATCGCATGGATGTGAGTATTGTGAGTCAAAGTTATAGCGCCACCAACTGGTCTGAATGAAGTGTGTCACTTTCAAAATGCTTTGAAATCACCCTCTTATTTTTACCCGATTTACTTAAAACTTTAGGTGTGTAATGTAAACACACGGCAGATGTTGACATGTGAAAGGATTATTGATATCTTAAATACTGTTGTTGTGGCAGCTCTTCAAACTTGAATTTTCTTTTTTTGATGCCTGGTGCAGGGGCTCAGTAGCGCCACCTTCAGACAAAAGTGGGGTATTGGTTTCATACTTTGACCTAGAGTCAGATATTTTGGTTTGAATGTGGAACACATTGCAAATGAACTTTGAAGCTCCAAAAAGCACACAAAGGAAGCATAAAAGCAAGGAAGTGTGTTATAACTTTTGCATATATTAACTGATCTCGATGAAACTTCAGCAGTGTGTCACATGGATGTGACTACTGTGAGTCAAAGTTATAGCGCCACCAACTGGCAGAAGGAAGTGTGTCACTTTCAAAATGCTTTGAAATCACCCCTTATGTCTCAATTGAACAAACAGTTGATAAAGAAATCGGGTATCAATATATTGAATTATGAATTATTGCAGTGATCAACTTTAATGTCCGGTTAAGATGAAAATAAACTATTGCTCTGTCTAAGCCATTATCTTTCTGAAACACGTCACAAAAACTTACAGAAACTGATAACACAAACATGATGTTGGAAATATACACTTATCAGAATAGTTATATTAAACTTTAGTCTATTTCAGTTAAAGCCATTTCAGTTATAAAGCTGTCTCATGTAATTTCTCCTTTAATTCTATAATATAACCACTAGGTGGAGTTCTAAGCCTATTTTCTGTATTCTCGTTGTTTTAACGTATGAAGAAGACTTACATGTTGTTGAGAACGCAGTAAAGTGTGACGCATATTTCGTTCTGTGAGTTTTATGAGTACTCCGAGTCTTTATTAAAACCAACACATGAAACATATGTCTAAAGAAAGTAGGGATGGGCTGATCGATCCGAACGTATCAAAACGTCCGAGAATGATGATCAAATTTCAAAATGCTTTGAAATCACACTCTTATTTTTATTGTAAACCTGTGATAAAACATCGATGCTTGTGTTTTTAAGAAAACAAAAAAAAATGGCAGCAAACAACCACTTTTATAATTATTGTTTTGCGATCTTTGCGATTGATTTTCTTTCTGATTAATTTTCTGATAAATCTACCATTTGTTGTTGAAATGACGTAGTTCCAACGGGAGTGCGAAGTGGAGGGCGGGTCCACCTTCTTCATGTAGCCAATCAGATGAGCTAATCGCTAACTCTCGATTTACTCTTATCTGATCACCAGAACTTATCTTTAACATAATTTGGCTCAGACCCGTTCTCGTTGCTGCAATGGTACTTTTAATAATGCACACATGCATGTTAAATAATAAATAAATAAAAGAACAAATGAATAAATAAATGAATAAATAAACCATGATTACTTAAGGTTACAAATACACACACACACACACTCCATCATTGCAATCTTGACATCGCAGCCTGTTCATTATATCCGCAATAAAATATAATAATAAAATAGTAAACCTAACATATAAAAATTACTCTGTTTAAATTAGGGCTGGGCGATAAAACGATCTCGATATGGCATCGCGATAATATTTATTTAGACTACGATGATAAACTTTTGACATGTTTACTCGATATGGATAGACCTAACAGCCTATTACAAAGCAGAAATAAACGGACAACAGCCAGTCAGAACGCAGATTTTGGCTTGTGCGTCTAAGTACACGCCCATTTGCTAGCAGAGCACTGTTTGAGCTACCGGCAGTGAAGACATTGTTGCCAACTTAGCGACTTTGTCGCTATTTTTAGCGACTTTTCAGACCCCTTTAGCGACATTTTTTCAAAAAAGCGACTAGCGACAAATCTAGCGACTTTTTGGACAAACCCTAGCAACTTTCCAAATTCCAAATATCGCCAGTACTGCAAGCGTGAGGTCTTACTTCCCCGCTGCGCCTGCTCTGTTCAGTGAGCGGCTGAGAGGAGCAGCACATTCCTTTGACTGCACGCCAGCGGACATAGACATGAATGAGCTGCGCATGTGCACGCTGTGTTAGCAGGAACCAATCAGTGATCACATAGCAGCTGCCTTCTCCTTTGTTTTAATTCAAAACATTTAATTTGACCGTTTTTTCTTGGCATGCGCTTATATTCACTACTAATCAGTTCATTCCGGTTCGGTTTCTGAACTCTCCGACTTCAGATCGTATATTTACAGACTCTATACATTTTACTTATCCAAAAACAACAATAAACCTTCTTCAAACTCATAAACATGTAACGTTAGCTAAGTTCCGTTCCGTTCCGTTGTCTAACAGAAAATATGTAATTCAGAACCGTTTTACTGGACATTCGGCTATATACTTATATAAAAACAGTATGAGCACGGTTTAGGGGAGATAACCGTTATTATAAACTGAAGTAGGGTACAGTACCGACAAATTAGGCAGAATGCAAATTCGACGCGATGACGTCATTAATATGCTAATGACGCATGACGTCATCTGGCGACATTTAGCTACTTTTCGAGCAGGCTTTAGCTACTTTCCATTGAAAATAGTTGGCAACACTGAGTGAAGAAAGTGAGTGTAAAGAAAAAATGAGTGGAAACGACGAACTCGAACTATCTTCCAAAGCTGAGGAAATTGTTGACAAAAAAGGTAACAAGACGTCAATTATATGGAAGTGGTTTGGATATCTGAAAAGCGACGACGCGCAAATAAAGACGGTCTGCGAAATATGCCGTCGGTCGGTGATAACCAAGACGGGAAACACAACAAATAAAACCTTTTCGGTCACCTGAAAAGGTACCATCCCAGCGACCACACCGAGAGTATGAAAATGCGGGCCCATGTTAATGTTACTCCGTCCAAAAGTTTTGCAGACTAGTCTTTCTGGCAAAAAACCTATAATAGGGTAATTAGGGTTACATATGACGAGCACTACCTAAAAGGTGTAGCATACTGACTGGTTTACAATGTTTACATTTTGCACTTTTTACTCAGATTGCTACCTCTAAAACATTTGAGATATTTAAAACCAGTACACAATTAATATTTTATTTATCTGACAGTTAAGTACTTAAATCTGCCAGGGACTTTGTGGTTCACTTGTTTACATTTGTTGTCTTGGTTGTACCTCTGCAAACATTTTGAAATGTTTGCTGCCCTGCCAAAGAAATTTGATGTGATAGTACTGTAGTCACAGCTTTTAGTTTGATATTTTATAATCAGTTACAAGGCAAGCTAACTTGCATTGTTTTGTCAAGGCAGATAAAGCATGTTTGCTAAAAGTAAAATGTTAACATTTAGATTTAAAGTTTATCAATATTCTTTTATAACAAAATATATTCTCAACCAATCCATGTTTGCACAGTTAAATGTTTGCATTGTTATTTATTTATGTTAATAAACTATATAGTTCAACTATTGAACCTTCTGGTTTCTTCAGGCATCATTATCAGTATACTTTTCAAACGGGCAGCATTATTAAATTATATATCGTAACAAATATCGATATCGATCAATATGGAAAAAATATCGTGATAATATATTTTGCCATATCGCCCAGCCCTAGTTTAAATAGTCAGTAGTACAATTCAGTATCATTCACAGTAAGCACCGCTCCACTGTGATGTTTCCAAGCATATTTTTACGCATGTAAAGCGGATGATTTTCTACGTCGGTATTGGAGCGTGAGTAAAGTACAAAGCCTATAATAAAGAATAGTTTAGCATCCAAATACATCGCAAATGTAAAAACATTTTGATTGTAAAGAGAGCGTTTTTTTATTCGTCTTCTGTTCTGAATATCATTCAATTTCAAGGATTTGTTGTGGAATGTTTTGAGAGTATCATCAAATAAGAATAATTCTCTCGTTTTAGTGATTCCCTAGTTATTTTTTTATAATTCTAATCAGGTAAGGCAAGTAATATTCTCTGTGTCTTTATATAAATAAACCAAAACAAAAAAGTTTGAGCACCGCTGCTTTATGGCACGTTTTGGATTGTGGTCAGCACAGAAAACAGCGCACGATTCTTAAATGGTTTGAAAGTTATATTGAAATGCTTACAAAGGAATGGATAAGAGGAATCAACATTTTTATTTAAAAACAAGTCATCTGAAACCTGACATCAAGTAAGGTGAGGAACAACGAATTTCACACACTTGGAAAATGCTTTTTATTTGAATGAGTGAATGTGGCTCTTAAAAGAGCCATTGTTGCTGCCCTTAAAAGGACATTTGTTGCTTCATCTTCTGAGTTCCACCTGCAGAGCTTCTCGGAGGTTGCTCGGCAGAAGCTGGTTTCCCTCTGGTCTCAGGTGGACTCCGTCTCTGCACAGATGGAACAAGCCGATGTTTCTGTGGTGAATGCAGCGCATCTGCCTCTCTGCCAAGAAGCCAGACATGGCGCCGTTGATCCACCGCCGGCCGTTCAATGCCATAGCCAGTCCTGCCAGTCTGTCCTCTCCAATTTAGACGGGGTAAAATGCCAGAAAACACCTGCCTGGTTCTGGGAAACATTTGTAAGACTTCGGTCAGGTCACTCTTTATTTCCGAAGAAAATCGAGGCGGTTGCGGCCCACCCGACACAAACTGTTCCCTCCCAGGTGAATAATGAGAATATCTGGAGCTGGAGCTTTGGCCCTGAGAGAGCGCAGTGCTGGAAACAGCTGCTCCCAGAGTCTGCCTCCTCTGCCGTCCCAGGTGATCTCACACTGAAGACCGAGGTTTCCGTCCAGGCGCTGCTCACAGAAGCGAGTATGCAGTGTGCGGATGATGGAACTGCCGACGATCCAAACACGTGAAGCCATCTCAAAGACGCAGTGAGGGAATGTGATTTACAACCGGTATTTATGAGTGTTGCACGTTTGGTTCCTAAAGGTGTTACAGGCCCCACCCATTTCCAGATTCAATAATCGGCTCGTTCTTACATAGTAGAGCACGTTCGCACATGCGCAGTCTTCAAAAACGGTGCTTTATTTATTTATGTACCGTACAAAAGCGGTACATAAATAACATTTGTATGTGTTCTAAACAAAAGACACAGGTTGTACTGAATGTCAGCTTGTTTATTTGGCTCAAGATAAGGATTTATTAAGTCCACATGTCATGCAAACAAGAAATGCTTCTAACTAGGTCGAGAGCTGTCGTTGCGAATGTTCGTTGGAGCTCTACAGCACACATCTTCTCGACAGTCAAAGCGAGGTTACGTTATTGCCCATCGTGCACAGCAACCCTAAAGGCACCGGGGTGGCGGTGCCACCGGCTTGGGCCCGTCATCGCTGCTCGCAGCTTTAATAATTCATTGAAATCTTTAAACAGTTAAAATTGACAGTCAATTGAAAAGAGAGAAGCCTCAGTCAACAATTTTAATAATCGATCATAACTGCTATTATATGCTATGAAGTTCCTAGTTACTATAACTTCTGTATTCTGAATTAATACATCACTTATATTAATTAATGGTACTAACAATTAAATGTTTATGTAATTAGTATGTTAAACATGCTTGTGTATTATTTGCTGTTATAGCCCACTTGATGATAGTTGGGCTGCAATGATTATTTTGATTATCGTCTAAACTAACGATTATTTGACTATTCTGCAAATATTGCAATGATTAATTATTAACTTTTAAAAGAACATTCAGTTTGTGCCTTGGCTTAAAAGGTTGTATTAAACATGCTTACTAACAATAAAGATGACAAAATCATCTTTTAAAAATACTTCTAAATGACATTCACAAAATTATAGGGGAAAAATACTTTTTATTAAGTTTAATTCAGTAATGAAATTCACTGCAAAAAAATCATTTTATCATCAAGTGTTTTTGTCTTGTTTTCCATTAAAACGTTTCTAAAAATCCTTACAACAACATTCATTTAATTAAGAGAATGAATCTTAAATATACAGTAAGTGTATTTTGTAAATAAGTGTATATTTTACTTGGTTATACTTCTGTAAGTGCAGTAAAGACTAAAGATACTTATATTGTGGTGGTGGCGTAGTCATGTGCTTTAGCCCACTATTAATCAGAAGGTCGCTGGTTCAAAACCCACAGCCACCACCATTGTGTCCTTGAGCAAGGCACTTAACTCCAGGTTGCTCCGGGGGGATTGTCCCTGTAATAAGTGCTCTGTAAGTCGCTTTGGATAAAAGCGTCTGCCCAATGCATAAATGTAAATGTAAATAAATGTAAATATTGAAGATCTATTCTCTAAAAGCGAGTCTAAATATCTTATATGCTATTGCTCAGGTGAATGCATCTTTTTTTTTTTTTTAAAGGATTTTAAGATATTTTTAAATATTTGTATTTTTAATATTATATTCAACATTGTCAGTTAAAAAATGTATGTTATTTAAAAAGTTTTACATAATTATATTGGAAATCAAGCCAAATCAAAAACCTATTTTGTTGCCGTGTATAATGTGGCGAAGACCACTCTCTCTCACCTTTCTGTTCATTTCAATCCATCTTTAACTCACAAAAAACAAACTCTCTCTTATTAATAAAGCTGTGTATTGACAATTTTCTTCACAATAAAAAATGCATATTATGATTGAAAAAGTCATGAGTCATCATGTTATAATCTAGCTGCATTAAGCACGCTCGAGTGATGAGCGTCCCGTGACAGTGTGTACATCAGCTGGGTGCAGTTTTAGTCTCTCCCCCTTAGATCGGACATTCACAAAACTCATAGAAAAATGCCAGATTCTGAGTTATTTACATGATCTGCTTCTGTATTATTTGAACTTTAATAAAGCTATAACGCATTAAAGATGTAATGTCGGGGTGTTTCCGTTAAAGAGCTCCGGCTCCACAATGAGAGTGCGTTTTGTATTTCCTTATTTAGAATTTTTGCATTATAATTCCTTCATAATTTGGGATCTACATCAGCTGAAGCTGTTTGGAAAGGTTAGAGTGCATCTGGACTGTGATCTGTGTAATTCTTCCTCTCCTCAGTCAGACGTGAACTGCAGTGCTGCTCTCACGCATCATCATAAAGAGTTTAATGTGATCTCACGTTACGTTAAATGAGATCAAATGACTATTCGTCAGTGTACATTTTTGTTGACAATTTTATATTGTTGACGTTGTTGATAACGTCGACTAATCGTTTCAACCCTAGTGTGTGTGTGTATGTATGTATACATACATACTGTATGGCTGGGCGATAAAACGATATCAATATATATCACGAGAAAAAAAACTCCATGATATCGATGATAAGGTTTTAAGTAATTTTCTGCATTTAGCCTGTGCCCTCTCATTGTCTCTAGTGAGCAGCGTGACAAAACAACAGCGCCAGTTACATCATATCTGATCTTTCTGCGCTGTATTCTTGAATATATTTCTCTAGCACTGAAACATGCTTCAATGATGCCCTGTCCCGGGCTGCACCCGCATCCTCTTTTCCCCACATTGAGGGTAAACATGAGGTGCGTGTTTCCAGAGCGCATTTAGACCATAACGTTTTTTCCTTCTAAATTTTGTTTTATTAATCAGCATGCCTTTTCCAAGCCTTTAATAATAAACATAGATTTCTGTTTTAATTTTGTGAAATTATTCAGATGTCATCATCTCTGAAAAGGATGAAAGACAAAACAATAACTAGTTTGTAGCCTAGACTTTCTCACTTTAATGAAAGTAGAAAAATGGTCCATTCAGAGTTTTACATTTTCAAAAGTTTCTCTTCGGAGATACCCCTGAACCCCCATACAGTATCATTCCTCAGTCACAAGGGCTTCTATGCCCTCATACTTGTGTGTGTGTGTATATATATATATACTGTAATTATGATTCAAAATAAACAGATCATCTTATAACATTCATATCCAACTGCACTCAATTGATAAACTGTATAAAGTATTGTAATATTTTCACAGAAGATCCCTCAGACACCACTGCAGTGGCTGTGTCTGGGCCCCTAACTCAGTTTTGTAAAGACTATTTAGACTGTTTTAAGATTTTGTTTTCTCTTCTTTGTTTGGAAATGAAAAAAAATGCACAAATGTGATTGAATATCGTGATAAATATAGATATCGAATGATATGATTAAAGAATATTGTGATAATATTTTTTGCCATGTCACCCAGCCCTAATGTGTGTGTGTATATATTTTGTATGTCTGAATGTTTTGCAATAAACTTAAAATGTATTTATCTTATAGGTAACGTCTTTTGAGTAATATGTTAGAATGTTCTTATTTCTTGAATTGTATCTTAAATAAAGCCACATTAAATATTATGACTGCTCATTAGTTTTTAATCAACATTGTTCAGTGTAGAATAAAGATAATGTCAGTTTACTATAATAGTTAATCCATGTTACAGTGTGAAACCCATTACAGATTTGCAATATGGACATTTATCAGGAATCTGCTGTCATGATTGAATGGATTATGGATAATTAAAGCCTATTTATTTAATATAACCTATGTCACAATAGGTTTGCTCATAATTCTCATGAACTCATTGTGACATGTTAATAAGTAGGAGGCAGTTTTGTGCTTGTTTTTAATAGCAAGTGTGTTTTATATGGATGATCGGCTGTATTCATTTTAAGAGGTATGCTCTTGTCCTTGTGAAATAAAACCAGTTATTAATTTTTCTATAATAGTCATTCATGTGTTTTTCTTTGTAGGCATCATTTCTCACAAAGAAGCTCAACATCACAGGGAAGAGAGTAAATCTGGCTATATGGGTGAGTCACACATCATTGTTTGATTTAAGATGTTGTTCTTCAATTAAAGATAAATAAGAGTTTGTCTTTTGAAAAGCGGGCACTAATCTGTTGTCTTTGAGGAAAATGAACTGCTTGGCATGTGTAGTTTTGTTTCTTATAGTTTGTGGAGTGCTGGTGAGATTTATTATTCGTGGCTATCCAATTTGCTACAGCAATCGTGAAGCCAAATTCACATGATTTGTGCTGTTTTGAACTCCACATGAAAAGCACTTGCAAAGAACATCTTATTTTGCTTGAAGTGCTGACACCCCATCTACACCAGACACGAGCGGTGCGACTCGACAAAAGCAAATTGCTCCCATTATAATCAATGTGACGTCTACTCTGGATTCAGTCGCTAGCATTGTGCTGGTGCTACTCGTGCCAACAAGACAAATAAATGGTTTAGAAGCCATTGGCTTGAGAATTATTTTAAATGCTTGTTAATATTTTAGTCTTTAAAATATTATCCATGTCATTTTACTTCTGTTTTGTATATGCAGCCTTAAAGGAAGTCATATATTTTATTGATTCCAAATTCAATATGAATAAATGACATGTTAAGGGGTATGTGTATTAAGCATACACATTACTAGTGTTATAGTGTTGTTTCTTTGACTTTTTACTGTAGATATTCATAACTATTTCATTATCATGATGCAGTTCAAACAGCTATTGTTGCACATTTACATCAGTTTACACACACACACACACATTCTGTTTGTGACAGGACACAGCTGGTCAGGAGCGTTTCCATGCGCTTGGACCCATCTACTACAGAGACTCAAATGGAGCCATTCTGGTATATGACGTCACAGATGAGGACTCGTTCCAGAAGGTGAACATTAGCACTAATATACACCATGGAAGACATCAATCAAATAATCATATCTTCATAGCCGTGCCTGCAGATATACTCTTGAACCAAGCAGCAATAAATCACAAATACTCAAACACAGTCACTGTTGTGGATGTTGATGTTCAATATCATTCTGTGCCCAGTCAAAAGAAAGCTATGAAACAACTAGGGATGTCAATTTTCAGACATTTTCAAAAAATTCAAAGTTCAGTGTATTTGAATACAATGATGTATGTTTACTATGAATTGAGTTGAATTACTGTTAATGAATTAGGCTGTTTATTAAAATCACTTGTATACTGTACATATTTGTGTTCATTTTCATCGTGGGATCGTGGAATATTTCGTATTTTTGGACTTGAAATTATAACACACTGTGTAAACACGGTACTTAACTTACCGTTTGTAAGATAATGGTGAGATGTCAGCTGAATGTATCTTCTTGCTTTCCCGACAATCACTGACGTATTTGTAGGTTGAAATGAAACCAGCATACCAACCGTGCTCAGTGTTGGGGAAGCAACTTTGAAACTGTATTTTGACAAGCTAAAAGCTACTCATAATTTAAAGTAAAGTTACAATCAAGCTACCCTTTAGAAAAAGTAGTTAGATACACTACAAGTTACTTTAAAGAAGTATCTAGATACAATGAAGCTACTTAACGAGGCAATATTTGTTACTATAATACTAATAACATTTAGTAATTAATACAATACATTTATTTCATTAAATACATTAAATGTATTTAATACATTAAATGAATAGCAACATTCATGCATTTTATAATGGCCATAAAACAAAATCAAATAAAACCAGAAAAGATAATTAAACATGACATTAAACACCATTTTAATATATTTCTGTTCTACATGTATACTTCACACTTTTCAGTCTTCCTGCCTAGGTGTACCCTACTTCCCTAAAGATCCCATTTTTATGACAAACTCTCCTTGGCCTGACATTTTGTCACATAATATTTATGGATGATATAGTAATGGAGATTCGTGTCACCTGTGTTCTTGTTCATTGTATTTTTTAACTTTTTTGCCATTGACAAGCAAGTGCCAGCTTTACAGGTCACATATAGAGGTTGCGCTAGGGCTGCACAATTAATTGAAAAACGAATCGCGATTACAATTATGTCATCGTGAAAACTGATGATTACAGCGTTTAATTTAAGTCTGCTCCTGTTGCATCAATGGTTTTTATTTATAACGTGTTTATGCAGCAGTTGAGTTGAGCAATGAAACTTTAATGGCCAATCAGAGCCACTTAGATTAGTCCTCTGTCCTATCTGTAATGACTACTGATACTAATGCGCAAGTTTTGAATGCCCAGAATGCTTGCTCTATGTTCTAGCTCTGTTCACGTTGCACAGAAAAATTAATACTGAAGAAACATCACCTGACACTTGAAAATAAGCTTTAGAACAAGAGCAAAAAGCATTTTGTTATTATTTCGGATTCATTGCATATTGCACCGCTCACTTTGAACGTAGATGTTAAATACACTGAAAATGAGCAACACGACAAAACTGAAATGCTCCTGTTCTAATCAAGGCACAGACTCAGAGTAAATAATTGATTAGACAGGTTTGGTTTTAATGAGAGCATTCGTGAGTGTAGAACAGTGTGCGGAACCTCACTGAGCTCATGTCGAAAAGCAGATCTCAAACAGTGTTAAGGCCATTGCACACTGAGTCCGAAATTTTCGTATGCGTTTTTTCGTGTGCATCAGCCTAAAAATTCGTCACGCACAGAAACCTTGCACACTTGAGTCCGATGCGTATTTATTAAACCTTTGCGGAAAAAAACGCAAAAAATACAAAATGGATTCGTCAAGCAGTGAGGATGATTTTGTTGCCCTCTCTCTTCTTTAAAAGAGAAAAAGAAAGAGGAAATATTGGGTCCATCCAATCCTGAGATTGCGCCGAGAGGAAGGAGAGTTTCAGCTCCCTATCAAGGAGTTGCGAAATTATCCTGAGCGATTCAAAATTTACGTCAGAATCAGAATGTCTGTGGAAAAGTTTGATGCTTTGCTAGCGATACTGGAGCCACACATTAAAAAGAAGACTACAAATTTCTGTGAGCCAATCGATACTGAACAGAGACTGGCAGTATGTCTAAGGCAGCTATCACACACACACACACACACACACAGCCGGCGGAAGCGCTGGGCAGACAGATCAGCTGTATACAGGTTATATTTTGTACCCTAATAATACAATAGTAATCGAATTGGCTGCTCAATCACACCTAAATCGATCCAAAATTTCAATCTGATTGAAAGGGGAGGTTTATTCCTTTTCTATTCCGATCGAGAGAACATACACTTGATCGAATTGAAAACCGAAACTGAAAGGACTGCGCATATTCAGTGTTTTTGTAATCCGCATTTTGTTTTTCATACAGTACTTTGTGCTGCGAGACGAAGTGTATCAACTTGTCAGACGCGATTCTGGATTTTGCCGGTCACTTGTACGGTGGCTCCGATTTGTCAAAAACCTCTCAAAATGCTGGCTGTGGATGCGAAAACGCAGAAAATCGAACCCGATCCGAATTTTTTATTACGGACGAAAGTTTCGGAGGCAGTGTGCAAGCGTGATTGAAATAACGTGAGGTAGAATTTTTTTTTTAACGTGCGAAAATTTCGGATGAGAATTTCGGAGTCAGTGTGCAATGGCCTTTAATATGAAGTGAATGACCTCAGTCATTGTAAGCGAGTTTGCCGCGTTGTTTGAACAGTTTTGGTTTGTCATGTTAATAAGTATGCCAATGTGAATTTGATTTGTTCAAAATAGCAATAAAGTAATTTGGCTGAACTGTTCTAAGTCTGCCTGATATCATATGTCAGGAATCACCACCATTGTTATCACGCCTGCTCTAATAAGACCCATTTGCCACGCAGCTGGTATTGGTAGATTGAACATTTTCACGAATCGCACAAACTCCGATAGTAAATGACTGTTTTTAATTTCAAAGTGCAACCACTGAGGCCAAAAATGATCTTACATGAACAAGACCACCATTGAAGATCTAACGGGATTAATGGGCACCTTTCTTGCCACCAAAGGTCTTACTGAACAGAGTAACTTGATCGATTTAAATCAGCTGTTATAAGTTTGAATATTGAATATGCCATATTATTTACTTAACGTGAACTAATAATTTAAGCAGTAATTTAGCAATAATTTAATTTATCCATACCATAGACATCCATTTAAAATATGTTTTTATTTGCCTTACCTTAACAAACATTATTACAATATAAAATACAGTATAATGCTTAAAAGAAACTGGAGCACAGCTCATATCCACCTTTGAATCTGCTACTCCGAAGAACCACACGGTTCTTACTTTGTGACGTCACGGTAACTAAAAATGTGATTGTGAGTATGATTGTGTGCAGCAGACAGAAATACAATGGTAGTTCGTCAGATACTTTGCTGGTAGAAGTTTGGATTCTGCCCAATAAAGATGGCTTTTAGTTATAATCTGACCAAAACATGTAGTGTTTGGTCACTACACCGCTACTTGCAGGAAAATGTAGTTTGCTACTTGAAAAGCTACTCCGTTTTAAAAGCAGCTGAGCTACTGTCATGCTACTGAAAAATGTAGTTAAGTTAGTAGCGTCACTGATGTAGTTAGCAACTCCCCAACATTTTCTGCACTTGTTGCATATTGTACTTTAAAACACTATCAAGGTGTGTGCAGAAAACATTGCATTTCAATCTTAGAGAAACGCTCCAACATTGTTTACGTTGAGCGCGCTTCATCTCTGATCTGTGGCTGTGTGGATCTTCTGTGATTTGGATAAGTGACATGCAGTGCAAAGCGCCCTCTAGTGGCGGCCTTATCAACATGTGATTGCATGTTGTTTATTAATGATTATTAACCATTATTAATGACAATTAATTTCGATTTAATCGATTTTTGATGAATCATTAACATCCCTAATCAAGTTTTATACAGTGTTACGAAACACAACATAACCCCCCTGGATTGTAGATCAAGAAGGTAATTGTTTTTTAATTGATTAGCTTTTGGCTTGCTTACTAAAGACCATTCATTTTTAAAGTATATTTTTTTTATAATTTTATTCATTTAAACTGCACAAGAACAGGTATTACAGCTTTATTTTCTGTAATGCTGCTTTAAAGAAATACTCAAGGTTTAATACAGCATTTGTGGCATAATGTTGATTACTGCAAAAATGTATTTCAACTCGTCCCTCCTTTTCTTTAAAAAAGCAAAAATCAAGATTACAGTGAGACACTTACAATGAAAGTCTATGGGGCCAATTTTCGTAGGGTTTAAAGGCAGAAATGTGAAGTTTATAATTTTATAAAAGCAATTACATTAATTCTTCGGATTAAACTTAATTTAATTTGTGATTTTTACAGTCGTTTTAGGGTTTGTTGACATTACATCATCATAGTAATAAAGTTGTAGAATTTTCTATAACTTTACACAGATGTGGTTAGTAAGTGATTTAATGACAGTAAAATCATGTTAACACGCATATTGTTTATGTCTTGTGTCTATACTTTTAATGTTTACAGATTAAACCCCATTGACTTCCATTGGAAGTGTCTCACTGGAACTAGAACATTAATTTTTATGGTTATCAATGTTATGCCACAAATGCTGTCGAATGAGCTTGTATTGAACCCCGAAATTCCTGTTCGGGGATGGTGTTCTGTGAAAAGCGTTATACAAATAAAATTGAATTGATAGTTGATGCATAATGTGAGCATGGCCTTTTTTTTTTATTTATCAAAAACAACATTTTAGGTAAAAATGATATGAAAGTGTAAGGGGAGTGTACATTTGATGTCCTTTTATGTTACTATTTTTAATATTCTTTTTGTCTCACTAATTCATTTTATATTCCATGTATTCTCTTAATATCATCAGTAAAAGCTGCATACATAATAATTATGAAATATTGAGCAAATTTGCTGTTTAAATAGTGTATTGGCACATTGCAGGATCTTCAGTATTTCATGTCAATTACTCACAGATATTTATCTTTTTCATTACACAGGTGAAAAATTGGGTAAAAGAATTAAAGAAAATGTTGGGGAATGAAATCTGTTTATGTATAGTAGGTGAGTCATCTTTTTACTCTGACCATTTGTTAACATATGCTTAATGATTTATACTCCACATTATGACTTCATAGTAAAAAAAAAACGTTTACTTTTTTTAAATAAGGCAATAAAATTGACCTGGACAAAGACAGACATGTTTCAGTTGAAGAGGCAGAAGGGTATGTATATCCGTCATGTCTGTAATGTGTTTTTATTGAATCACATGATGATTTTAATAAGCAATATGGATATCAAATAATATTGCAATGTACTTTGAGCTGATGTAGTACTGTTGTGTACTTGATTAATGATCATTCTTAAAATATTCAAATTAGGGCTATCAATTCATATTTTTTATCAAATGAATGACATGATTTGATGAATTACATCATTGTTTGCTGAGAAAGTCCCCCAAAAAAAGATAATTCTTGTAATAACTGTATAATATAGATTGAAATTCAGTTTGTAGTAAATAGCATTATTGAGGCACATGAATAAAACATTGATTAGACCATTCAAAAAGTGTCCTAAGAACTCAATATATTCTCATATCATTGAATTGAAGCTTGAATTGCTCGTATGGTAGGAAAATCAGTGGTTTGTGAAGTAAGACTTTATATAAGTAATATGTCCAGATTTCCAGCGATACTGTTCCACTGCCACATGAATCACAAATCTCTCAGACTAAACGTGCACACTTCACTGTGATAGCATGACAATCATGTGTTGCACTAAAAGACTGGTCACATGAAAAACTCAGCAACATGGGATATTCAGTATGTGGAAGGAATGCAACTGTTTATGCCAGTCAGTTTTTATGTTTTTACAGTCTGTTCAGTTGTGTTAACACATTATTTGTCTGGTATTTGAGGATTGTGGCATGGACTTTATTGTTTTTATTGCATCTCTAAATGCAATGCTTTTGTCTTTTCAGGTATGCAGAGTCAGTGGGTGCAAAACACTATCACACATCAGCCAAATTAAACAAAGGAATAGAGGAGCTGTTTCTGGACTTGTGTAAACGTGAGTGTCTGCCACATTTACGACTGTACCATCTGGTCATTAAATCAGATTGTGATTATTTCAATAAGATCAAAAGGTAACGCCTCATACTGCTACTGTTTAGATCTCAAAGCTAAAAGAACAAAACATGCATCAAATCACAGTCAGCTACAAACTAGCGAATGTTCCAATTCAGTCATGTTATGTTGTATCATTGCATTGTGATATTGAATTATGATTCATTCTAACTTAGGGATGCACCAATATGACATTTTTGGCCAATACCGATTTTAACCAAACACTATAGGCTAATGTTTTGCTCAGGAATTATGCTTTAACGATGTCCAAAGAGTTACAAAAGCTATTTTATTGTTCAAACAATAAATCATTTCCAATAAAGATGGCTTGGATCTGTTAAACACATGACAGGCCAACATTTTAAGCGAGCCACAATGAAAGATAAAGACAAGATTTTAAAAAAGGCAATATGACTGATGTGGGAAAATAAGTTTATCTTGCAGGTTATCTTAAATATTTTTTCACTTCTGTTATTGTACTTCTAAACAATAAAACATTTATTTGACATTTTGATAGAACATTACAAATTCATATTATGCAGATTTGATCCTCTGTGCCTGGCACCATCACTGATCAAATTGATTGATTGTTTCACTTTTAATTGAATATATCACAATTCCACTGGGTCTGAAGTTTATATATAGTAAGTTAATTTAACAGAGACGGGGACACTATACTGTAAAAAAAACAAGCACCGTCTTTCGGATGGGACGTTAAACCGAGGTCTTGACTCTCTGTGGTCATTAAAAATCCCTAGGGCACTTTCTTGTAAAGAGTAGGGGTTTAACCCCGGTGTCCTAGCCAAATTCCCCCATTGGCCTCCTAATAATCTCCATCCCTGAATTGGCTACATCACTCTACCATCTCCTCTCCACCAATAGCTGGTGTGTGGTGGGCGTTCTGGCGCACTATGGCTGCCGTCGCATCATCCAGGTGGATGCTGCACACTGGTGGTGGTTGAGGAGATTCCCCCCATACTATGTAAAGCGCTTTGAGTTTGAGAAAAGCGCTATATAAATGTAAGTTGTTGTTGTTGTTAATTGTGCCTTTTAAGCAGCTTGGGAAATAAATAAAAAAGTGATGCTAAGCGTTTAGGCAATTAGCCAATTAGCTTCTGATTGGTTAATTGGAGGTGTACCTGTAGATGTATTTTAAGGCATACCTTCTGTAGGAAATTTGGTAGTATAAATGTACACGATACGGATTAATGTGCCGCAGTTCTCCAACATTATATGTAGGTAAACCGTATGTGAGCTAGTAATTAATTTACACTGTCCTTATTCTACATCATTATTATGTAAGGAAATTTATAATGGAATTAGTCGTGTTCGACAACCATTATAAGCAAAATAAATGACAAATGATTAGACTATTTGTCTGAATAAAATTCTCCACTATTAAAAGTCAGAGTTAGTTACTGTATGTGAGTATTGTTACACATGACATGTTAGATGATTCATAATAAAAGTGATTTATTCAAATCTCAATAGCAAATTTTGTCTAGTCATCTTAACACAGATTTTCACATGAATATGTAATATGGGATGGATGGGTCTTATATAAGGTGCTTAAAGAATGCCAAATACCTGCCTCAGATTTTTAGTGCTGCTGTACCTTTTAAAAAATACAGCCAATGACAATAAGTGGGAGGTCCTATATGCCACCCACCATTTTTTAAGTTGGAATGGTTATTTAGGCGAATAAGGAGCTGGATTCAGCCTTGTTCGTTGGTGTCACTTCCGAGTACTCTTACCCATCCCTAAAATAAGCTTCATGGGGATTTTCTGTATCAAAATGTTTTATCATTGACAATATTCAGCTGTATTTACTGTCGTCTTGAATGCATATTTTGAGTATTTTAAATTGAAGTGAGGGCATGCAAAAAAAACAAATGCGACTATGGAAACGTAGCCCGTCAGCTATCATGCCTCCAACTATAGATCTGCAAATGACCTGCGACATCTCAGTTCAGGAGGTGCTTTGAATTCAGTTGAACGTTATTTCCACAGAACAGTTTATTGTAGGGATGCACCAAAATTTCGGCGCCGAAAATATATACCTCCCCGCCCCTCAGTGCTCTGATTTCACTCTGGATCGATCTACCCCTTATCACGGCACTACCAAACAAAGGCCGATCATGTCAGCGGTGTGGAAATTCTTCAAAGTTTCTGATAAGGACATCACATTTGCGATCTGCAGTGTTCGATCAGCAGAACTTTCAAGATATATATATATATATATATACAGAGTACAGCAAGAGATTCTACAGGAAAGCGCCCCGATCCACAGCAGTGCCACAACTAGCGCAGCTACACCACAACTTGAGACGTATCTAGCTGAACTATGCCAGAAGCTACAATCCCCTTGACTACGGTCGCTTAAACAAACACCGCTTTCCTTTGCTTGCGCGGATTGCGCACAGGTATTTATCTGCCCAAGCACCAGCACAGAGAGTGAGAGACTGTTCAGTGCAGCATCTCATGTTCTTGGTGAGCTTTCTGACAGGAGAGACTGTCAGAAAGTTTAGCAACTTTTGTTCTTGAAGAGAAACCTGTCACTTGTACTTAAATAGAAAGCGGTCCAATTTGATGTGTATAGCAATTACATTAAACTTGTTCTTCACTTGAGGATACATCTCTCGTTTACAGTTTAGGTTGGATTTAGTTCAATTACTGCTGTTTTGCACTGTTGTTTTGCACAATCATTTTCACTTAAAGTGTACATACGTTTACATAAACAGAATAGAGCACTGATATATATATATAATTATATATTATAGTATATATAGATCAGTGGAATAGAGGCCCTCTGCCATTCTGTGTTCTGCCTTTTGTTTTAATCAAAATTACTGTTGCATATTTAAACTTTTTGAAAGATGCTAGCTAAGTTCATTACTTGACTGTTGTTTTGCATATAATAGTTTTCTAAAACTTTACATTATTTGGATAATTGTTAATAAAATCTGTAAAATTTGATTTTTACAGAACTGAATGAAGAATAATATTTAATATATTTTTAATATATTTTATATGAGTTACTTTCAATAAAAGTGTGATTTATTTTATTGGTTTGTATTTTTTCAATTCAGATTCATTAAATTCATGAAATTAATGAAAAAGTATAATATTAATACAATTATACACATAAATAGGTCAAATAAAAGTAAGTTTCGGTTTTCGGCCAAGTGCATCCTGGATTTTCGATTTCGGCCCAGAATTTTAATTTCGGTGCATCCCTAGTTTATTGTGAACGCAACTCTGCAGCCTGTAAATAATACAAACAATATAAAATAATTAAAAATGTATAAAATAATACAAAAACACATTCACCCCGAACCATGATTTATATTTCAGTGATCATTATCATCATTAAGTATAATGATGATAATGCAGTAGCATGTTTAGACGGATTCTTGCCTGAAGGTAAAATAAAAAGGGGTTATATAATTTGTATCACTTTATTATATATTTATTTGCTGTTTCGTTTGGAGTGCAATTTCAATTTAGAAATGTACTTGATTAAAAAAAATAATAATAAATTATTTAATTTTCAATGCAAAATCACTAAAGCAAGAATATTCACTAATCCCTCAGCCCGAGTTTTCCGATGTAATTGTGTGTTATATATATATCGTGAAGGAGGTAACAAAGTGAATTTATTCACACACATGATGTATTTTCGCGTATAGGGAAATACCTGATGGGTAGAGAATACACAGATGAAGCTTCTTTGCCAGAGAGATGTTCACAACTGTTGTAAAGCCATCTTTCAAAAGGAACAACACATTTTAAATGCACTTATTTTTTGTCCAGTTTCATTTGAAATTTTAGTTAAAATAAATAAAAAAATAAAGTTCAAAGTTTGAAATTCAGGTGTTTTGCTTTATTGTGTAAGCTTAACCCTGACCATGTTTACCGAAAATGATCTCATAGTACCACCTAGCGTCCAACCAGCTGTAGGGAATAAAGGCAATGCGACATTTAGAAGTGAGCTTTAAATTGACCTCGTTCTCACACCATCATATGTAAGGATATTTGGTATGCTAAATTTAGAAGGGAATTTAGGGTCTCGAAATATGTGAGCTATGGACTAAATTAAACTGTTCTTATTGTACCTTATTAGGTTATGAAATGTATAACAGAAGTATCATTTGAAACGAGTGGTGGTGGCGTAGTGGCTAAAGCACAGGGCTGTTAATCAGAAGGTCACAGGTTCTAACCCCACAGCCACCACCATTGTGTCCTTGAACAAGGCACTTAACTCCAGGTTGCTCCGGGGGGATTGTCCCTGTAATAACTGCACTGTAAGTCGCTTTGGATAAAAGCGTCTGCCAAATGCATAAATGTAAATGTAAATGTAAATGTAAACGTGTATGTAGCCTAACATTAGCCACTTAGCATGGCCGCTCGTTCTAACATTAGATAACCTTGATTAAATATGCGCTATTAGGCTTATCCAAATGTTCGTGTGGAGTGAGGAAGCTCAATTAGTACCTCACTTACTGCATGTTTAACTTAATGTTCATTTCTCTCTATAAATGAACAAAATGTTCAGACAGTCTCTTTACTGGCTTTTCTGACACATTCAGAATCAGTACCACTTTTCCCGGTGTTGCTGCGGCTCGCTTCTTGTGTGTGCTTGTAAAAATGATATTTTAAAGGCTCATTATTATGGTTTAGTATTTCTCTGTAATGTAGAACAGTGTTAACAATATTACTGATAACATTCTTTCTCAGCTCTGGAACTCAAACCATTTTCTGATTTTTTTCTGACAAAAATCTTGTCATGTGGTAAGAACTTAAAATAGAGTATTGTGACAGATGGGGTCAAGTCTCTGTCATTTCAAAATAAGAGTATATGGTGTGTTTTGGGCTTGTTATAGTTAAGTGTCCCATATTATGCATCAAATAAAAAAAACTAATTTACTGATCATGCCATGTCTGTGTAAATCGCAGGGTTGGGTGTGTCTACACAAAAAAAGGTCACTATAGTTTTTAATAAGCTGAAGTTACAATTGTTGTTATTGTCATCTCTTCTGTCTACAAATCTATTTTATAGTACATCGCAGTAAAACCAACATTTTGTTTTGAAATTATGCAAAAAGCAAACATATGCTTTAATTTCATTTTAATTATTTTCTATAGAATATATTTACTGAAGACTATTTGAATTGCAGCCAGTTTAATAATCACACTATATCAAATTGCAGTGTCTGTTTAATTTTGATTCATAATGAATTGGCACACATTTGACTACTTCTTGAGAATGACTCTTCTTTGTCTTTGTTTCCTCACATGTCACTCTAGGTATGATGGAGAGTGCTCAGGCAGATGAGAGATTGAGGGGGAATGGTGCGAGTCATACGAGCACACGAGCAAGAGGCGTTCAGATCGTCGACGATGAACCACAAGCTGCCATTGCCGCCGGAGGCTGCTGTTCATCCGGCTAAATTCAATGAACCCTTTTACCTGGGACTAATAATGCCCCGTTCTGTGTACAAACTGCCACTAGCCACAGCTACACACATACGCTACAGCGCTGTCATTTAACAGTTTGGTCCTTAGTGAAACGGTTGATTTAAAAACTCTTGACTTTGGGGTATGAAAATGCCCGATTGCCCCACACTGACGATAAATTAATATCAATTAAAAAAAAATAGCTACAAACATGCAGTGATATATTTCCCGAACTATCTGATGCGTTTGCTCTTTTTCTTTTGCCATGGTGTTGTGCATGTAGAATCTTTAATATCCTCATTTTGTTTTACGTCAAAGAAAAAAGAAAGAAAATCTTTATTATTTAATAACTTATTTACAAGTTATATCAAACATCTACATGTCTAAAGAACTTTTGCACTTGTATTAGTTGATGGGCTTTTTTCATTCTCATACAGACTCATTCTGTCATTCAAATCTTCTGTATCTTTCTTAAAATAAGAAATTAAAAACCATCTAGAACATTTAAACTCCTTGTAGATTTTGTCTTTCTCTCTCTTTCTGTTGCTGATTTACCACTATAATTTGAAGGGGGCATGTTGTTTGCTTGCAAAATTCCAATAGGCAAAAATATTCAATATTGTGTACTTTTTCAAGTGATCAAAAACAACACAGTGAAACAGAAAAGTGTTGGATATTCAAGTTGTATGACTGTACAGTTAATTATAACTGCTGTGGTTGACACTTATTTTTGGATTTGTGTTTTTTAATTGCTACTTTTACAATGAATGTTAAATATGTGGGTTTTTGTTTTTGTCCTGAACATTTGGACCGTTTCTTTTAAGTATGAATAGTTTCACATCATCACCTGTAACATTGAGGTGCAGCTCTCAGCCGACTGTGCCTTTAAATAAAACCGTCTAGATTGACCAGTTCTTTCTGTCTCCTATCATATCTCATTACTAATTATTCATTTAATGGCGGTTTAGAAATGATCTATAGGTCTTCTTTCAGCTATGGGTACTTTTTCGTTCAAACTCTTAAAGCACATGATTCTATGGAGGACATCTATGGAATCTTTCATTAAACATCAGTATTGTACCATTATTTATTTGACAAAATTCACTATTGAAAAAGTGTAATGTGGTAACTAGAAAAAGTTTGTCGAGACAAACTTTAAGTTGGCTTGTGAAAGTTTGGACCAGAAAGTTTGAAGAAGTTTAAAGTAGTTTGAAGTTTAAAGTAGTTTGAAGTTTAAAGTAGTTTGAAGTTTAAAGTAGTTTGAAGTTTAAAGTAGTTTGAAGTTTAAAGTAGTTTGAAGTTTAAATTAGTTTAAAGTTTAAATTAGTTTAAAGTTTAAATTAGTTTAAAGTTTAAATTAGTTTAAAGTTTAAATTAGTTTAAAGTTTAAATTAGTTTAAAGTAGTTTAAAGTTTAAAGTAGTTTAAAGTTTAAAGTAGTTTAAAGTTTAACTTAGTTGCTAGATAGATAGTTAGACACTCAGATAGATAGAGAGATAGATAGATATTTACCCTCAGATAGATAGATAGAGGTAGATATTTACCCTCAGATAGATAGATATTGACCCTCAAATAGATAGATAGATAGATATTGACCCTCAGATAAATAGATAGACAGATAGATGCTAGCACGTTTTTAGCATTTTTAGTACTTCGCTAGGTGATGCTAGCATGTGTTAGCATGATGTTAGCACGTTTTTAGCATGTTTTAACACTTCGCTAGGCGAGGCTAGCATGTGTTAGCATGATGCTAGCACGTTTTTAGCATATTTTAACACTTCGCTAGGCGATGCTAACATATGTTAACATGATGCTAGCACATTTTTAGCATGTTTTAGCACTTAGCTAGCTGATGCTAGCATGTGTTAGCATTATGCTAGCATGTTTTTAGCATTTTTTAGTACTCCACTAGGTGATGCTAGCATGTGTTAGCATTATGCTAGCACGTTTTTAGCATTTTTTTTAGTACTCCACTAGATGATGTTAACATGTGTTAACATGATGATAACACATTTTTAGCATGTTTTAGCACTCCACTAGGCGATGCTAACATGTGTTAACATGATGATAACACATTTTTAGCATGTTTTAACACTTCGCTAGGCAATGCTAGCACGTTTTAGTACTTCGCTAGGCGATGCTAGCATGTGTTAGCATAATGCTAGCACGTTTTTAGCATGTTTTTGCACTACGCTAGCTGATGCTAGCATGTGTTAGCATGATGCTAGCATGTTTTAGCACTTTGCTAGGCGATGCTAGCTTGTGTTAGCATGATGCTAGCAGGTTTTTAGCATGTTTTTGCACTTCGCTAGGCGATGCTAACATGTGTTATCATGAAGCTAGCACGTTTTTAGCATGTTTTAGCGTGTGGCTATGAAGATTTTATGTCATTACTTTTTGGCTGCTTGATAAAATAAATCCTCTGAGGGAGAGAGAGAGGGAGAGATGCAGGGCTGACAGGCCCTTTTTGTCTGTGTGTGAAAATGTCAGTTGAGATTTAAATTTCTGAACATTCCGCAATGTTAAGTCAATGGGATTTTTCCAGTTTTTGATCATCCGCTGTGGGAAAACCGTAAGTCCGATCAGTTAGAAAAGATAAAGCACACTATTCTGGATTAGTCTGAAGGTCTGTGCCGAGTTTGGTGCCTGTAGCTTAAAAGCTCTAGGAGGAGTTAGATACCGAAATTCTGACTGCAAGAAGAATCGGAAGAATAATAATAAGTTTAAGTAGGATTTCAGTAAGTTGGCTCTCACAAGCCAAATTAATTAAATGCATCTGTCAATAAATGAAGGAATGCGGCAATAAAAATTATTAAATCATAAAAATGTCAATAAATTAATTCAAAGTCCAAAGGAAAATCTATATTACATGTTATTTATTGACATTTTATGATTTATTCATTTATTAAAAAACCTGTTTATATGTATGCTTACTAGGACTAGATGTTAAAAATCCCTTGATAATCAGCAATTGCTGTTGTTGGAGATGTCCTCTTGGGTGGGGTTGGATTGGATTGTCCTCTTGGAGGCAGGCTGGATTCTCTCCAAACCAGAGATGTAGGTTGGTTGGAGAGGGCAGGACATCATATGTGGCTCTGATGGTAAATCTCAGCATATTGGACTCCATGTTCCACAGCTCGCTCCAAGTGATCTTCCTCCTCTCCACACCTTCCCACCTCATCCAGCAGCCTTGTTTGGCTTGGGACACCGCTCTAGCACACCTGTCCGCTTCCTCTTGGTGGCGCACCTCCTCAACCACCAGACGCCGATGTTCAGCTGGAGTAGCCTTCTGCCATGTGGGTGTTGTTGCTCCCAACCCTAGCCCCCCTCTGCCTTGTTGGACTTGGCCCACTATGTCCTGGTGTCTCAGAGCGGACTTTGCCTGTGCCACTGCTACACCTGGCCTCCACTTCCTCCCTGTGGCTAAGGCGGGAGCAGTCCCTCTGACGAAGGGATCCCGGGATTCTGTGAGGGTCATTTCGAGCCTTGCTTTAGAGCATTTGTACTCCTCCACCAGGCTAGAGATTGGCAGAGAGAGGGGTCCATTGCCGTACAGGCCTATGCTGCTGAGGCATCTGGGTAGCCCAAGCCACTTTCTCACCTGCACATTCACCAATCGCTCCAACCGATTGGCGTGGGATAGGGTGACCTCATAGATGGAAATTGGCCACATGAGGCGGGGGAGGAGTCCAAACTGGAGGCACCAGAGCTTCAGTTTCCCTGGGATAGCAGTGCTGTTGATCTGCTTCAGGCCACTGATGGTATCCTGCTTTAGTTGTTCCACCTGTTCAGCGTCTTTGAGCTCTGTGTTTTACCACCGACCAAGGCTTTTTATGGGCTTCTCCAGGATAGTTGGTATCGGCTTGTCATTGATGTGGAACCTCTGATTTACGATCTGGCCCTTGACAATGGAGATACTGCGGGATTTGCTGGGTTTAATCTCCATTCGTGCCCATCTGATGTTTCCCTGGAGTTTGTACAGCAGGCGTTTGGTGCATGCGTTAGTCAAGTCAAGTCAATTTTATTTGCATAGCGCCTTTCACAACACACATCGTTTCAAAGCAGCTTTACAGAATATCAGCATTAACAGACGATAAAACTGTAATGTCTATAAAGTCGATTAATCATCATTGTGTAATTTCGATAAAATACGATTTTTAATAGTGTTTAAAAATAATTAAATGATAATTGTATTAATAACCCCAGTGAGCAAGCTGTAGGCGACTGTGGCAAGGAACACAAAACTCCATAAGATGTAGATTAATGGAGAAAAATAACCTTGGGAGAAACCAGACTCACTGTGGGGGCCAGTTCCCCTCTGGCTAACATTTTGAATGTAATGTAAATATTAATTATGTATAGTTAAAATCATGGTTTAAAATTATTAAATTAAGTGTTAAGAGTCAGTGATTAAACATCGATTGTGTTTGAACTGTAAGATTAATGACCAAAGTCTTTGAAGTCCATCTTGATTAATTGCAGAAGTTCACATAGATGCAATTGTCCTTGTTAATTGGCTGATGAAGGCTTTTGTTGGCAATAGTTAGTCTATGCATTCCATTTCAAGATCGTAGTCCATCTATAGACCGAGGTGATGCAGGTTGGAGTTGGCATCATTTCATCCTCTGAAGTCCGTCATAATAGATTGAAGTGATGTTTGGCTGGCACCGGCTGCATTTAGTCATCATCATTCTGCGACATGTAGCAGTGGAGTCCAACATGAAGCAGGAATGGTGCTGGATCCAGCCGGTTCTGGTGACCTCAGGATAGGAGTCCCGAGGTTGAGACAGGGAAACAAATAAAAAGATGTAAGCGTAGATGCCATTTAATTTATTGCAGAGTAAGAGATCATGCTCAATGTTTCTGGTTCCGGCAGACCCAACTAAAGCAGCCTAATTGTGGGTTGGAGGATAAATTAGGTGTATGCCTGGCTAAATAGATGAGTCTTTAGTCTAGACTTAAACTGAGAGAGTGTGTCTGCATCTCGAACAGTGTTTGGGAGACTATTCCATAGTTTAGGAGCCAAATATGAAAAGGATCTTCCTCCTTTAGTGGATTTTGATATTCTAGGAACTATTAATAGGCCAGAATTTTGCGATCTTAATGAACGTGTTGGAATATAGCGTGGTAGAAGATCACTTAAGTACTGCGGAGCTAGACCATTCAAAGCTTTGTACGTAGTTAACAGAATTTTAAAATCAATCACGAATTTAACAGGTAGCCAATGTTATGATGATAAAATGGGGCTAATATGATCATATTTCTTGGTTCTCGTCAGCACTCTGGCTGCTGCATTTTGAACCAATTGAAGTTTATTTATTGATCTTGCTGGACATCCTCCCAGTAATGCATTACAATAATCTAGTCTTGAGGTCATGAACGCATGAATTCGTTTTTTGGCATCAGCAACCGAGAGCATATGCCTTAATTTAGCAATATTTCTTAGGTGGAAGAATGCTGTTCTACAAACATTTGTAATTTGATTTTCAAAGGACAGATTGGTATCAAATATAACACCTAAGTTCTTACGCTGTTGAAGATGATGTAACAGTACATCCATCTAGAGACAAATTATATTTTAGTGGCTTATTTTTAGAGTTTTTTGGTCCAATAATTAGAACCTCTGTTTTGTCAGAATTGAGTAGAAGGAAATTTCTGGCCATCCAATCGTTTATTTCATTAATACACTCTACTAATTTTGAGAATTGTGAAATCTCATCAGGTTTTGAAGAAATATAAAGTTGTGTATCGTCAGCATAGCAGTGGAAACTTATTCCACGATTCCTGATAATATCTCCCAGGGGAAGCATATACATGGAGAAAAGCAGAGGCCCTAAAACTGATCCCTGTGGCACTCCATATTTTACTTTTGTTTGGTTTGACAATTCCTCATTTACATAGACAATGTGGTAGCGGTCTGCTAAATATGACCTAAACCATGCTAATGCCACTTCACAAATTCCAACATAATTCTCTAGCCTATTCAAGAGAATGTCGTGATCTATCGTGTCGAATGCAGCACTAAGATCTAAAAGCACTAGAAGAGAAATGCAGCCACGATCAGATGATAAGAGCAAGTCATTTGTAACTCTGATAAGTGCAGTCTCTGTACTGTGATGAGGCCTAAATCCTGATTGAAATTCTTCATATATACTATTTCTCTGTAGAAATGAACATATTTGGGAGGATACTACCTTTTCTAGTATTTTTGACATAAACGGGAGATTTGAAATCGGTCTATAATTAGCAAGTTCTCCAGGATTAAGTTGTGGCTTCTTAATTAGCGGTTTGATAATTGCCATTTTAAAGTTTCTTGGGACATGTCCTAAGCATAGCGAGGAGTTAATGATATTAAGAAGAGGTTCTGATATTACAGGAGATACCTCTTTTAAGAGCTTAGTTGGTATAGGATCTAACAAACAAGTTGTGGCTTTTGATGTTTCGATAAGTTTTGTTAGCTCTTCATGACCTATGATAGCGAAGGATTGAAGTTGCACATGAGGGAAATTATTTGACATTGTTTTCTGGGGTGCTATGACAGATGATTGCATAATTCAAATTTTATTTCTGATTATTTCAATTTTATCTGTGAAGAAATTCATGAAGTCATTACTCTTGAGCTGTGACGTAATATCTGGTTCGGTTGAGGCTTTATTCCTAACCAATTTAGCCACAGTACTGAATAAACATCTAGGATTGTTGTGGTTATTTTCTATTAGTTTACTAAAATATGCTGACCTGGCAGCTTTGAGTGCGTGTTTGTAGCTACAGACACTATCCTTCCATGCACCCTGAAATACTTCTAATTTTGTATTTTTCCATTTTCCGAGCTGCTCTCTTGAGAGCATGAGTGTGATCATTGTACCATGGTGCAGGGCTTATTTCTTTAATTTTCTTTAATCGAAGTGGGGCGACAACATCAAAGGTGCTAGAGAAGACTGCATTTAAATTTTTTGTTATTTCATCAAGTTCTTCTGGGCTTTGGGGTTTATTGAGTATATGAGATAGATCTGGAAGAGTATTAGTGAAGCTATCTTTAGTGGTCGAAAGAATGGTTCTACCTAAACGATAGCGTGGTGTAGATTGAGTAACATTAGCTGATTGCAGCATGCAAGAGACGAGGTAATGATCCGAGATGTCATCGCTCTGTTGCAGAATTTCTATATTATCAACATCAACTCCATATGAAAGAATTAAATCTAGCGTATGATTATGGCTGATGAGTTGGTCCTGTTACATTTTGTCTGACTCCAAGAGAGTTGAGAATATCGATAAATGCTAATCCCAATGTATCATTTTCATTATCTCTGTGAATGTTGAAGTCACCAACAATTAAGGCTCTATCTACAGTAACTACAAGATTTGATCAAAAATGTGCAAATTCACTAAGGAAATCTGAATAAGGCCTGGGTGATCTATACACTGTAGCAAGGGTAAAGGACGACAGAGATTTTTTATTTATATTTGTATTTGACGGTGTCACCTTAAGCATTATTAGTTCAAAAGACTTACATTTATATCCTGTCCTCTGAGTAACACCAAAAACTTCACTGTAAATTGTAGCAACACCTCCTCCTCGACCCTTCAGATGAGGCTCATGTTTATAACAATAACCTGGGGGAGTAGATTCATTTAAACTAATATATTCATCCGGTTTAAGCCAGGTTTCAGTCAAACAGAGCGCATCCAATCTATGATCTGTAATCATTTAATTGACAATTAGTGCTTTGGTAGAAAGAGATCTAATGTTTAGTAGCCCTATTTTTATATGATGTACATTTTTAATTTGTTTGTTTTGTTCAAGTTTGACCTTAATCAGATTTTTTCTAAATGATTTAGTGAGGGTTTTGTGTTTGGTAGTTCGGGGAACAGACACAGTCTCTATGAGATATCTAGGTGATACAGTCTCTATGTGTTGTAGTTTATGTGACCTGTGTGACGTCTCAAGGCAGCTAGCAGATGTTCGGATTAACCAGTTTGTCTGCTTCCTGACCTGGGCCCCATTTAGTCAATTAATATCATTATTAAGTCTATGAGCCAAATTACTAGAGAGGAGAGCGGCACCTTCCCTGGAGGGATGGAGTCCGTCTCTCTTTAGCAGGTCAGGTCTACCCCAAAAACATTTCCAATTGTCTATAAATCCTATTTTATTCTGCAGACACCACTCAGACATCCAGCCATTCAGTGACACTAATCTACTATAAATCTCGTCACCACGACGAGCAGGGAGGGGACCAGATTATATTACAGTGTCTGACATCGTTTTTGCAAATTTGCACACCTCTTTAACATTATATTTGGTGATCTCCGACTGGCGAAGCCGGACATCGTTAGTGCCGACATGGATAACAATTTTAGAAAATCTACGTTTAGCATTAGCCAGCACTTGTAAATTTGATTTGATGTCAGACACTCTGGCCCCCGAAATGCAATTAACAATAGTGGCTGGAGTCTCTATTTCCACGTTTCTTATAATAGAATCACCGATAACAAGGGCTCGTTCAATATGATTCTCAGTGGGTGTATCACTGAGTGGGGAGAATTTATTGGAAACCCTAACAGGAGCGGGAGAGTGGTGTCTCTTTGCTGAATGATTATGCCGCCGAGACGTCACCCAAATGCCCTGCTGCAGGGGCTCTATAACCGGAACCAAAGTGTGTGTGTTGCTCTCTGTACTGCCCGCATCCGAAACAGTATCTAATGGCTTCTCTTTCTCACTGACCTCTACTAGCGTTCGGACGCGAGTCTCTAACTCATTAACCTTCTCCATCAGCCTGACTAATTCCTTACATTTATCACAAGTGAATCCCTCACTGCTGACGGAGGAGGCTATTTTAAACATGTGACATGCAATGTATGAACAAATAACATGAGCCGATGCCATGACTTACCGCAAATTGTTCATTGTTCCTGAGCGGTGAGGGTTTTGAGATTGATTTGAATCCCTCACAAAATGGTTTGTTGTTGGTGGTGGTTGTTCTGATAAGCGGTGCTTTGAGATCGATGCAATAATCTGTGTACCGCAGAGGAGAAAAATGGGTGCGCGCTGAAAAAATGCACGCAGTTTAACCACGATAAAAATAGAACGCGGATACAGGTGGGATATGCGCGCAGTTGAATCCCGATAAGAGAATAATACGGGAAGACCCCGTATATAGTCGTTGTTATAGTCGTCATGTCATCCATATATGCCCTGATTGGAGGAAGGCGCAGCCCGCTCTTCAGACGTTCCCCTCCAACCACCCATCAAGATACCTGAATTATTAACTCCATTGCCATGGTGAAGGCCAGTTGGGAGATGGTGCAGCCCACCATTATGCCTATCTCCAAGTGCTGCCAGGCGGTTGTACTAGCCTGAGTTGTAACGCAGAACTGGAGGTCCTAGAAATAGGCTTTGACCAGCCGTGTGATGCCCTCTGGGACTTGGAAGAAGTTGAAGGCTGCCCACAGCACCTCATGAGGCACTGAGCCGAATGCATTGGCAAGATCTAAGAAAACCACATGCAAGTCTTTCTTTTCCTTCTTGGCCGTTTGTACCTGGTGCCAGATGACATTTGCATGTTCCAAGCATCCTGAGAACCCTCTTATCCCTTCTGCACTGAGGTGTCAACATATTTGTTATTTTTGCAGGAATGCTGAGAGTCTTTGTGCCACAACACTGAAGAAAATGTTTCCTTCGACATTCAGTAAGCTGATCTGCCGGAATTGGTGGATGGTTGAGGAGTTCTTCTCTTTGGGAATCAGGATCCCTCTTGCCCTTCGCCATGCCTTCGGTATTATGCCTTTTTCCCATGTCACCTTCATTAGCTTCCAGAGGAACTTCAAAACGCCTGGTGTGTTCTTATAGAGCCTATATGGAACACCGTTGGGCCCAGGGGCTGATGCTGTTCTTGCTCGCTTTACTGTGTTCTCAACTTCGCTCCATGTTGGGGGTCTTGTTTCCAACTGGTGCTCAGGTGGTTGGATTGGTGGCATGTCTTCTGGGATGGTGGCTGGCACATGCCTCTGATTGTCGGAGTAGGTCCTTCTAAGGTGCTCCTCCAGTTCCCTCACATGTACATTGAGAGTCCCAGTTTTCTCCTTGACAAAGAGGTCTTTGGCAAACTTGTAGGGATCTCTATAGAAGGCAGTCCTTGTTCGCTCTTTCTTCTTACGTTGCTTTCTCAAACATTCTGCTCTTCGCAGCGTTGCAAGGCGCTGCTTGCTGTCACCCTGTAACACCTCAATTCCATCTCTTTCCACTTCTGTGGCTTTCTTCCACTGTCTTCTCAGGCATCTTCTCTCTTTCACAAGTCGCTCAATCTCTTGCTGCCTCCTGGACTTAAGATGGGCTGAAGGTTCATTCTGAGTACTGTGGTCCTTGCTTTTTACTCCGAATCTCTCTGTGCCGTAGCTGTAGATGATCTCTCCTATCTTCTCCAATTTTCTTTCGACACCCCCTTTCAGACCTTCTAAGAGATGGACAAGGTCTGTGTCGATGGTTCCCCACTCCTTTTTCTGGCAGGATTTGGGCCACAAAATTTGAGGCTTTCTTCCATCCATTTTCCTCTCTACCGCTGGCTGTGACTGGCTGGGGTCTGGGCTCATGTCCGTTGGTGGAGCTGTGCCTGAAAGAGCTTCGTCTGGGGTGCTGATACCCTGTGGACTGTGGTGAGTATCCTGCCACTGGGCTTCATCCGACTGATTTGCCCTACCTCTTAGGAAGTAGTGGTCAATGCGGGGTCCCTTGGTAAACTCTTTTAGGCACTTTTTTCTGCCCTGGTGGATCTTGAGACCCTTCTCCGATGTGATCTTATTCCAGCCGCAGATACAGCTTTGTAGTTTGTGTCCTGCCAGTGCTGTTTGTCCGTCAACTGTCTTGCTGATCATCTGTTTCGTTGTCGTTTCCGTTCCAAGGTCTGTTACCTGTGGTCTGCCAGTGAGTCATCTTGCGCCCCCGCTCTCGCAGACTTAGGGGGTATTCTTCCTTTTGAATTTTTTTCGTAGCAATGGTTGGGTGGACCCAAGTCATTGTGTTGTGACCGGCTCCTGCCGACATGGGTAGCTAGCCCATGCCAGCCCCATTGGGGTCTGTTCCCTCCTGTCAGCAGTCTCTTCAGGCTGTCACCAGGTCTTTCCCGGGTTGTCAACTCTCCTTTCACAGTAGTCACTGGTTCCAAACCAGAGTTCAGTATGCTTACTAGGACTAGATGTTAAAAATCCCTTGATAATCAGCAATCGCTGTTGTTGGAGATGTCCTCTTGGGTGCGGTTGGATTGGGGGATGACCACCTGGACCACCTGGTCAAAAAACCTGTTTATATATATATATATATATATATATATATATATATATATTGATGCTTTTAATGAAATATGTATTTTATTAATATGACGCTATATTAAAGGTATAGTTACACCATAAATGCCATCCCAGAGGTGTGACTTTCTTCTACAAAACAAAGATGTTTAGAAGAGTATTTCAGCCTGTAGGTCCATACAATGCAAGTGAATGGTGACCAGAACTTTGTAGCTCCAAAAATCACATAAAGGAAACATAAAAGTAATTATATCTTCTGAAGCGATATTGTGGGTGAAAATCAGATCAATATTTAAGTCCTGTTTTACTCTAAATATCCAGTTTCACATTCTTCTTTTGTATTTGGCCAAATTAATTCTTCGTGCATGTCGACACCTACTGGGCAGGGAGGAGAATTTATTGTAAACAAAATGAAGAAATATTCTCTATTGAGGCACGCTCAAATCTCATGATTGGTTTGTCAATCTGAAGACATTTGTGCTCAAAAAAGGGACATCTTTGGAAATTCCTAATTCAAATGACTGATAAATGTATATCAACACTTGCAATCTCTAATTACACAATCCACTCTGGTTCATTCTGACCAGGTCTGAGAAAAGGAACACGCATAATGTGACTGTTGTGTACTTAACTTCTTCAGCAGCGATAATTTACACCTGAACAATAGCACTGACAAAGCTTAATAGACACTGAATTAAAAATACACAGCAAAAAGTTCAAACAGAAGAACTATTTATTATTTTTATTTTATATAAGATTATTATTGAGACCTGGAATATCATTCATTATTTCCTGAAGAAAATATTGTAGGTGTATATAGAGACAAGAAAATAAAATCAAAATTACAAAATAAGAATTAAGTAAATATAAAAAATTACTAGTAAGATTTACTTCACTACTTATGCAATATTTTTAAAGTAAAATTGAATTGTATAAAATTAAGTAGGATCTACCTCGTGAAAATATTGACTAGTAACCTTTTAGATACAGTAACGTTTACTTACAAATCTCTTACATGGTACTTAAATATTTTAATAAACATTTTATGAGAACATTACATGTTTTGAACTATCCTTATAAACACATTTAATCATGTACAACATGATGTCTGGAAGTATTCCATAGACTACAATAATGCATGCTATGTAGTCAGAGTATTAAACTGTGACACCATGCAAGCTTATTCATTTGTTCATGCTGGGAACACCAGCTTTGAAATGTTAAGTGAAATGTACTCAAATTAGTGAATAAATATGAAGTTTATATTAATATGAAATGTTAAATAATAAGGTTTTTTTTAGGATTCCTTCTGATTAACATTTTAATTATATATAGATTCGATATAGATAACAAAGAAAAGCAAAACATATATACACAGAATCAATATTTAACTCCCACTATTACCCCTCCCAATCCCCAACCCCATTCTGACCCTCAACAACATCCCACATGATTATAGACACACACACACACACACACACACACATACATACATGTATATACAGTATATATATATATATATAATCAAACATTTAAAACTAAACTTCTCTCTCCACTGCCCCTCCCCGAGAGCCCTCCAAAAATGTCTAATAGCTACCCCATTTCCCATCAAATGAATACCAATTCCCAAGCCTTCTACAAAACACCTTCTCAAAAGCCGCTACCCTCCCCATCTCCGTGCACCATTCTTGAAATGAGGGTGCTCCAGCTGACTTCCATCCCCTTAAAACAATTTGTCTGCCCATCATAACACTGGTTAGGACCCAATTTTTTATGTGTTTATCCCATATATTGATGATCGCCCCATCGCCTAAAATACAGAGTCTGGGGCAAAATGAAATTTGAGTGCCCAATACATCACACATAAAACCCTGAAACTTCAACCAAAATGGTTGGACTTCTGTGTATCGTAACACGCCACCAAAAAAACATGGGTTGTGTCTCCATCTTCTGATTGGCATCGCCAGCAGGTGGGTGTGTCTATAGGACCAAGCCTATACAATCTAGAGGGGGTCCAATAGAATCAATGTAAAATCTTGAATTGCATAAGGCAAACTCTTGCATCACTAGATGCAAACTTGATGTTTTTTAGAATCCTAGACCACACTCCCTCCTCCAATACCAAGTTTAAATATTTCTCCCATAATCTCTTGACAGATGTTAAAACTCCATCCCCCATACTCTGAATTAGCAGGGAGGATCTCAACACTCTCATATAGGTCGAGTGTAGTAACCCACTCATGATCTAATCTGACCAGCAGAAAGAGGACTTATTAATACATATTTTTGGGTTTAGCCATATGCTCAAGGCAACATTTAAATAAATGTCAGAATTAAACACTGGACACTTTTGTCCGTACCGAGTGTAAATGCGAGATAACGGGGTGTAACTTAACTTATCTGAATAGTTTGATAGAAAGGCTTTGCAGTGGCAAATAGGGGCAAGAACTTTCTGTTCAATACAAAACCAGGGAGTGGAAGTGACCAAGGAGCCAAATGTCTGAGACCGAATGCATAATAATAAAACAAAATCTTGGGTAGGCCTAAGTCAATCGGCCTTTGCAATTTACTGAAATGTAATGTGGGATGTTTACCATTCCAAATGAAGGACTTCGCTATGCTCTCAAATTGTTTGAAATAAGAGAGGGGGACATCTAAAGGAAGTGACTGTAGCTGGTAGTTGAATTTTGGAATACAATTCATTTTAATTACATTAACCTTCCCAATAATAGACAAATGTATTGAAGCCCATCTGCCCACATCGCTCGAAAAACTTTTTCTTAAAGGGTCAAAATTTATTTGAACTAAATCACACAAATTTGCTGGAAATAAAATACTTAATGCCCTGATTGGGCCACTGGAAGGCTCCCGGCTGAAAAGCCGTTACCGGGCAGTACACTGTCAGAGACAAAGCTTCGGATTTAGACCAATTAACTCTGTATCCCGAGAACTTAGAAAAGGAATGAATAATTCTGTGGAGGTAAGGCATAGATCTACTAGGGTCAGATACAAATAATGAAATATCATCTGCGTTAAGCAAAAGTTCATGCGCCACACCTACCGCCATCACCCCTGGAAAATCCTCCTCCTATCTTATCACGGCTGCTAATGGTTCCAGGGCAAGATAGAACAATAATGGGGAAAGAGGGCAACCCTGCTTGGTGCCCCTATCCAGTGTAAAATAATCAGAAATTAATCCATTCGTTTGTACTGTGTCTATAAAGTAACTTAATCCAAACAATAAAAGTATTCCCGAACACATACATTTCCAAAATCTTAAAAAGATAATCCCATTTGATAACCCCCCCACCACCACCACCACCATATAAAATGCCTTTTCGGCATCAAGTGGGATCGCAGCAACCAGAGTGTGAGCATTCGCCACTGACCACATGATATTGATGAAACGCCTAATGTTATCACAAGAGCTACGGCCCCGAATAAACCCCACCTGATCTATATGTATAAGAGATGTCATAACTTAATCAATTTGCCAAATTTTTAGACAATATTTTAACATCTAGCTGCATCAGGGAAACTGGACATTAATTCTTACACTCACTAGGATCTTTTTTCTTTTTAAGAATCAGACTGATCTGGGCTTGCATCATAGTTGGTGGAAGCTTTCCATTCTTTAATGACTCCATATAAACTTCTAGCAAAAATAGAGCCAGTTCTGTAGCATAAGATCTAAAAAACTCAGTAAACTCCATAAGTTTAGAAACTTTTCCACAAAGTTTCTAATATCCTCATCAGTAGACGAAGACGTGGAACTATAGAGATCAAGATAGAATTCTTTAAAAGCATTATTAATATCAATGGCTGAGGTAAATATTTCACCAGTATTCTGTTTCACCAGGCAACAATATAAAAAGACTCTTTCTGTTTATATATCTAGCCAGAGGTTTTCCTGCCTTGTCCACCGACTCAAAGTATGACTGTCTTGCCCTGAACAGCCAAAACTCCACCTTCTGCGACAAAACAAATTATATCTGTATTTCAATCAGGTCGATTCTCTTAGTTAATCAGACAACATTCTTCAGATCTGCCTCTGCACTTTTAATATTCTCTTCCAACTCCACAAGTTCTCATGCTTTGTAGTTTTTGCGAATGAGGCATACTTTATGATCCAGAGCCTAAGAACTGCCTTACGTGCCTCCCAAGCCATGCCCACAGCAGATACTGAGGACCAGTTGGCCTCCATATAGATACTGATTTCAGCCTTTAACATTTGTTGGAATTCAGGATTTTTCAAAATGGATACATTAAAGCACTAACTATATGATTTCTTTTTCTCCATATGTGGCAACACCTATAAACTCACCAGGGTGTGATCTGAGGCTAAAATGTTTCCAATTGAGCAATCGACAACAGATGACATGTGAGACTTAGATAATATATGTATATATATATATATATATATATATATATATATATATATATATATACATATATATATTCTAGAATAAATCTTATGGACTGATGAAAAAATGTATAGTCCCTACCAGATGGGTTCCAGTCTCCAAATATCTGAAGCGTCAATGTTGCTCTAGGGGGTTTACACACTTAAGCTTTACTATGATCAAGGACTGAGTCCATCAAAAGGTTAAAGTCTCCTCCCATTATTATATCATGAGGGGTGCCAGTGGCTTGCGACTTTGCCCCTGAATTTATGCTAAAACAATAATGAATCTTCCTAATTTATCTTTAATCTGTTTTAAACATTTGAATTGTAGATGCTTACTTATCAGTGTAGTTACCCCTGCTCTTTCTTGAGCCAGCACTAAAGAAAACATGTCCACCCCATATCTTCCCAAATTTTGCAGCTTCTGTGGGGAAAGATGCATTTCTTGGAGAAACACTATATAAAATTTCTTACACTTAATAAGAAAAGTAACCTTCCGTCTTTTTATGGAGTGCCCCAACCCATTCACGTTCCACGTGGAGAGAGACAATCCACTCATATTAACATTTGACATTTTGACATAATAGAAAAAATAGACTTCAAACTAAATTATGAAGACCACATTCCAACCTTAGTGCAACAATCAAACCCCGAACTTCGCCCCAAACCAAACAAGCAGAAAAAAGGAAAACATGCACATTAACCTCACGACAGGGCCAACTGGCGTTCATTCATCTAAACTCAAACAGTCCATGTAGGCTTACGAGAGCCCCCGCAACAACTTTGGTGTCAGATTGCTCAAGTCCGGTGTTTCTATACAAATTTTGTGAGGCAGTATTTCACAACAAAATATCATCTCCACAAAAAACAAACTCCAGCTAATAGGTGGAATAAACACAAAGAATGTGTTGACCACATAACTGTCCCAAAGGTGTGTTCCTCAACAAAACAAACACCAGCAACTAAGCGGAACCAGCACAAAAAAGGCACTCAGTTTCCTCGAACAGTCAAACGAATGTTGAGTGAGCTGGCCCATTCGGTGCAACAGCTGACCTAATCACTCCAATGCCTTGCAAGAAATACTCCACAAAACAAACTCCAGCCAATAGGAGGCATAAGCACAAAGAATGTGCAGATGCATCCACAAAACTGTCACAAAGGAGCGTTACTTCACAAAACCAACTCCAGCCGCTACGCAGAACCAGCACAAAAAGAAACAAAAAAGGTGCTCAGTTTTATTGGACAGTCAAGTGAATGTTCAGCGAGTCAGTCCACTCGGCTGCAATGTGAGTATCACAAATTAAATTACTCACTCTATTGACTTTATGAAGGACATCTATAGCTGGGAACGTGTTTTACAGCCATCCTTAGCATCTTTTCTCAATTTGGCCGGGAACATCAGCACAAAAGCGACCTTGATATAAATGTTTCTTGCATTCCTTGAGTCGATCATGTTTCTCTCTTGTCGAATTCGCAAAGTCTGATAACAAGAAAATTATGTGGTTCTTCCGAGAAATCCTTCCTTCGTGCCTCGTGTAAAAAAAGATCTTTATCAGATGATCTCAGAAATTTGGCCAGAACTGATCGGGGCCTGTCTCTCTCAGCGGATCGCCGAGCCGGAACCCTGTGAGCTTGCTTGATTCCCAGCTTATGGCCTGTTATGTCAAGCAGACTCAGAAAGAGCCCGTCCAGGAATCTCACCATATCCTGACCCTCTTCAGCCTCTGGAATTCCAACTATTCTACGTTATTCCGCCGGCTATGAAGTCTCCAAGTCCTCCAACTTTTCCCAGATGCTCCAAATCCACCTTGGTCACTAGTGGATTAGCAGACAATTACCTATGACTCCAGATAATCGATCCGTTTCTTCACATCCCCACTCTTGTAACCACCTCAGTGAATTTCATCTCAATGGCAGTGACCAATCGATGTATTACAGCAAAATCATCCAAGTCAGCAACAACTTTCGTCAGCATTGCCAACATGTTCAACATTTCTCGTCGAATTTCCCTAATTTCTTTGACCAAATTGGCTCCCTGGCTCGGGGCCTACGGGGGGTTGTCAGCTTGAACACGTAAGTTAATTCTTTGAGAAACTCCATAAGATGTGGATTAATGGAGAAAAATAACCTTGGGAGAAACCAGACTCACTGTGGGGACCAGTTCCACTCTGACTAACATCATGAATATAATGTAAATATTAATGTAAATATTACTTATGTACTGTAAAAGTAGATTTGATAAATAATATATTAGCTCTGTGTAAATAACTATATATAGGAACTGTATCTAAAATAAATGGGTTGATAAATAAATACTAATACAATTGGCTGTAAATACAGACATTTATTCATTTTAATATCCTATATATATTTTGAATGTGTTGAAACTTGACACCGGATGACACACCCTGAAAACGGCACTTTTTGAACAGTTTTATGATGAAGAGCCTCTTAAAAGTAAGTTTTCTCTCTCTCTCTCTCTCTCTCTCTCTCTCTCTCTCTCTCTCTCTCTCTGAGTGTAAATGTAAATGAGTGTAAATGTCAACATCATACTGTATGTCGAAATGATTGATGCCTGTCACACAAAACATGAGCTCAATGATGTCATTAAATATCAGCAGTGAGATGCTTAAAGGTAAATTCAAGCTATTTTTTTCATTTGTTTTCAAGGACTATGCTCGAGATGTCATTAAAACAAATTCTTTATTTGTTAATTTTAAATAAAAATATATTGCCATTCAGTTAATGTATTTTTTATAAAACACTGCGTATTACAAGTACAACATATCTCAATATTCATCTTTAACTATTCTCACACTAAAAAGTCTTGGTTAATTCATGATGAAATTGATGTGCTCCCATAACAAAAATGAATAACTGTGTCTGTAAACATTAGTCCATATGACTCATGTGCTGTGTTCCATGTTTTCTAAAGTCACACAACAGATTTATGTGAGGAACTGACCCAAATTTAAAATGGATCATTCTCAAAAAATGGTAACTTTCAAAATTATTAAATATTAATTTTCCATTTAGTTCAGTTTTTGCCTATAAACGCTGAGGGTAAACATTTTGTAACATGTTGACATACATTTTTATTCATAAAGGACAACTTTATGAAGAACAAATATATATATATATTTTTTTAACTCTCCAGTAACAATTGATTGTGATTGGCACATTCTGAACAGCGCTGACAAAAGTAACAGGTGCTACGTGACAGCGCCTTCTATGCGCCGCCTGCTTCAGCAGTGGTTTAGTGGTCTGTCGTGGTATTTTTATGAAAATAAATTAATACATTTCATTTCTTAAATGATTTAAGCAACGTATTTTAAGATTTTCTATAATTCAATAACTTTTTAAGCACCTCTTGAAAAAAGTTGTTATTTCCAAGGGTTTTCCAGGGCTTAAATTTGAAAAAGCCAAATTCAAGTAGTTCAAGCACCTTGTGTGAACCCTGATATCAGTCTGCTTTTTCATTCCATCTGTTACTCCTGGTCGGAGGCTTCCGTAAATATTTAGTTTATGTGTAGGGTTATGTTCTAAGTTTAATTGTGCAAACACTCAAATATTTAGTAGTGAGAAATTGTGACAGTGCCCATTTACGCCACAACTAAGCTAAGTTGTAAAGTACGTATAGCTGGTGCAACAGGTGTATGCTCACTGCAGAGCAAATAGGTGGAGCTTACGTTAAACATATATCAGCATGTGCTTACGAGCTTACGTGTAGCTCCTTGCTGGACGTAAACTCGTAAGCACATGCAGTGAGCGCACGCGCACCACTTGGAAAGATGGCGGACAGTCACAGGCAATTCGATGTACTGACAGTATGTAAACACTGAACTTTAAAGATAAACTGAACTTGAGACGTGTGTAAAATGTTCCCTTAGACATATCTCTACATTAATATTAATGTTAGCTATTTTAGAGTCCTTCAATTTTTAATTGTGCATATGTTAACGTTAACGTCACAAACCCGAGAACCTAAATACATATTATTTGTGGTTCAGTGAAGCATTTTAAGTTTTATCTCAGCTTATGTTAACACTGTCTATTATAACCAATTCATTTCATATTATTGGCATTAACATGTGGACACCACTTGTTGCCTTTGGCAACTTTTAGCAAGTGTGGGCAGTGTGTGTATTATGATAAGTATAGATATAGATTTATATATCTGTATAATTAGTAATTTACTTTTTGCTGATATATGTAAATGGTGTGTGTCTGTTTAACCTGCACAGAAGCATCAGACAATACAGAAGAAAGGACACGATCCCCTTCTCTCTATTGAGAGATGCACAGTGTGCTGCAGAAAATACCACTGTGCCTACTGTAAATTGGTGTTTAATCATTTGAATGGTTCATGTGAGTGGTGGTGGTGTAGTGGGCTAAAGCACATATTTGTTCATCAGAAGGTCACTGGTTTGAGCCCCAGGGCCACCACCATTGTGTCCTTGAGCAAGACACTTAACTCCAGGTTGCTCCGGGGGGATTGTCCCTGTAATAAGTGCACTGTAAGTCGCTTTGGATAAAAGCGTCTGCCAAATGCATACATGTAAATGTAAAATGTCATGTAGTATGTTCGGGTTGCAGTTCATTACAAAGGTTTGTGTGTGAATTATTGTAAGTTTCTTATACAGTTCAATTATTGTTTGTGTGTGTAAATCATGTTTGAAAGTTATGAACCCTTTAGTTTTTTTGCATGTTTTGGCCGCTCTCATTTCTCCCTAGAGTAAGAACTTATAATTCCATTTAACATTTCCTTGCATTTTGAAACCGTTGGGAAGTCTGAATCCCAAAGGTTCACATACTTCTGCATACAAGGATACTTCATGTATTAAGTAAATAATTCAAATATATCCAAACTATTTGTGTTTTCTGTTAATCGTGCCATATTTTATCAGAAAATGTAGCGTAGATGAAGACAATGAAGTACGTCTAAAATATGAAAAACAAACTTCCAAAGGGGTTCATATTCTTTCTACATTTTAGATTTTGTCATCATAAAGGGCAGTCTAGACTGCAGACAAGCAGCACATTTTCACTGCTGCTACTGCATGTCAACATTAATCAGAGGGGATGCTCTGATTAAACATATGACAAGTTGCAAAAATACAGCATCTAGACAGCCTCTACCCACAGCAGCAGCACCACCTCCATCTCCAGCAACACCACCTCCTTCTCCAGCAGCAGCGCCACCTTTAACACCAGCAACACCATCGTCAGTAGTAGGATTATGCGTCCGGCAGCAGGTCAGGGTGATTTGCACACACTGTGGCATTCAAATAAATAAAAGGAACTTGCTGGTTCACATTAACAGAAAACACATGCCAAGGGTAACTGACATTTCAGCTAAACGGCACCTGTCATGCCAATGCATTGATGCCAAAAATGGCATCTTTGCTGTTGATAAATCATTCTTTAAGCCTTGCTCTCCTATACATGTTCAGAAAAAAAAAACATAGGGTGCAAGCCAAAACCTAATCTGTGAACTGGATGAATGCAAGACAAATGCTGAATTTGCAGTCAGGAGTGGAATTCTTCCTTATGAGTGCATCTAAAGTCTTTGCTCTTCCGCCCTCGAATGGACTCCACATTCATCATTTTGGAGGAGGAGGTTCTGTCAGAAATGGATACTGCGATGATATTTGGGGACGCAAGGAAGCAAGGTTGCTTAAAAGATATCACCACAGCAGACTGGGCAGCAGCATATGTTTCTAAAAAGAATTCCTGGCACTGCCAATGTGCCAAAGCAAGACAGACATGTCTCCATAAAACAATTGCTAAGTGTCTATCTATGCAAACTGACTGGAACTAACTGCAGTAAACTGTTTTAATGCACACCACCTTCCAGCCAATCAGAATCCAGTATTTAGACTGACCATGGTATAATACAATATGATCAACTTTGTTTTCTGCTTACATGTGACTGCTCCAGAAGATATATTGTTGTATAATAATGAAATGTGTTGTGTTATTGTTTTATCATAGAAACTTAGCAAATCAAATCTCACCTGGCCTTTGGACTATGTCCTTACTGAGAGACTGAGGTACAGCTTTTAACTTCTTTGCATGTAAACCATTATTATCAGCAGTGGAATGTCCTCATATAACACATTCAGAGTAGACTATATACTGTATGCACAATATGTTCTTATTCAGCTTGGAGGGACTGACGGTGGGATATTCATGTTGATGGTAAGTGGTCTTATAATTGCTATACCATTGTCTCTGTGTGTGCTAAACACTGCATATGTTAATATAACTCAGAGTTTTGATTTCAGTATGCCCTGTATGTGACCTTTGGGAAGCCCTTTTGATTTTTCAGCAGTGAGTTTTCACCAATTTTTGGTTATTTGTTCAGCAAAAAGTGTTGAAAACACAATTAACATTTTATGCTTAAGATTTTCAATTGCCATTTTTATCAGTCTGACATGCCTGTAATCAGGAGGTGGTGGTGCCATCAGTTACTACAGGCATTTCCTCTGGCAAGGTATGATAACTATACTTTATGTGTGCATTCCCAGTATGCAGGTCATTTGCAATAAATACAAAATAATGCACACTGGAAAATTTTCCAGTTTTTCAATTTGACTGTTTTGTCACTTTTTCTTCAAAGCCAACAGACCAAGCAAATGATCCAACCAGATCTAAACATCATGGAGGTCACCCCATCTGTGCCAGATGTCATGGAGGTCATTGAAATGTCATATCTTTTTGCACAAAGGTCTCTGCGGTGATGAAACGGATTCTGCTCGCCTGTGACTGTGTGGAGGAGAACCAAACCCACTTTGCTGGGTAAGTTCACTTACCACAGGTCATAAGGATGAACGAGGATGATGCCTTGTTGGCCATAACAATGCAGGACCTGTTTATTGACACTATGGTGAAATGGATGAGGACAAAATCCAGGCTCCTTTCCTTTTCACCTTTGAGAGAATTGAGAACATGGAGTTTTTCATGCAGGAAATATAGATAAAAGAAATATTTGTGTGTCTTGCCTGCACAACCCTCACCTTCAACAAGCTAACTGATGGGGTAGATCTGGGTAAATATTGTTTTGTAAACTTTGTTTTGTATTGTCTTGTAGTTTTAGGGTTTGTAAAATGTCTTAATTTTTCAACCAATTAAAGTTTTGTGGGGGAAAAAAAACTTAATATACTATAATTCAGTTTTGTATCTTATATCATACATTACCAATACATTTTGTTCCTAGATTGAAGATTGATTTTTATGTTAGCTGTACATTTTGCTAATAAAGGTTAACAGAAATAAAATAAATACAGCAACACTTGAGGGCAGTGAAATATGTGACTAATAAATTGTAAAATAAGTAACACTTCCAGTCTACTAATAAATGTTCTTGCCTTGCTACTAGTCTCAGAGCACACTTGTCCTCTTGATTTTTTCTTTAGTGTGACACGTGGCTGGTTTGAGACTACTGGACAGGTTACTTATTACCATTTGATTAAGACAGTTGTCTGAGTCCATCCAAAATTATATTCCATGTAAATTAAATTCACAACTACACTGTTGTAGATGCATTATTTTTTCTTTTTGAGGTGGAGATCCAAAGTGTACATATAAAAGGAATAATCGAGATAAGATAAGACAAGCAAATAGGTGATCATTTTATTTTTGTATCACCTGCAAGGGCACTCAGTTCCCACGTTTAAAAGCAAATAGCATATTAGGAGCATAATTTATTACATTAGTTTAATTGAGATAAATTCACAAATAGCCTTAATACGATACGGAAGCAAAAAAAAGCAGGGGTGCACAGATAGTCTAGTCATGCCGTTTGTCACAGAAACAATGCCGAAAAATCATGAAATCAGCTATGCCAGCATCTCCAGTTCCATGCAAGTCTTATGGGTACTTTGAGCTAATCTTTGCGTATCAACAATAATAATAAAAAAATCCTCATTAGGTTAAGTTCGATCTGACGAAGGTCTTGCATTAACGTTAACAACCGTTAATCAGTGGCGAAATGCAGTGCTTCACAAGATCCATAGAGGTGGAGCTAGACTAGGTCGAGAGAGGAGGGGCTTACGTGTAGCTCCTCCTCGCTGGACGTCCAGAGAGGAGGAGCTTTCTCTGCAGCGAGCACCACTTGAAAATATACCTACCAATAGAGTGCCGAAGTTATGACGTCACTTTGTAGGACAATTCTGAAGTTAGCGGCGCATGGGTTCCCTCGATCGAAAAGCTATGCATTTTCCCTATAGACTTTTGGAAAATCGCAAAAAATAAGATCTGTGTTCAACAAAGAGTTGTGACCCTTACACGTTTTGTCTATCAAGATAATATTTACAATTTAATCCAAAATGTATACATTTTGAAGCCTAAATAAAGCCGTCAGATATAAAATGCTAATGGTAGGCTATAAATGGACTACAGCACACCATGGTCGCGGATCAACGTCATCATCAAGCTTCCTCAAACTTTATTTAAAAAACACGCCAGCCATTATGATCTGGCGCTGTGTATGAACACTTATCCACTTTTTCATGAGAAATATTGCCCATTCGCTTTTTCCAAAAATGTTAGAAACTAATTTTGTTTTTACGTACTTCTCTGAGATTTTTTTTAAATCTTTTGTTAATGTTTTATTTATTCGCTTATTATTTTGTTAGTTTATATAAACCTTAATATTATTTTCTTTGTGATTAAGATTATTATGCCTGATCATTGTGTCCCAAATAAACTTTAAAGATTATCTTTCACTGTATTATGTTTGATTGTATGTTTGCATACCATTTGCTAATTTGCCAGAAAAAACCCGCGATTTTACCATCTCATAAGCACTAACGTTAGCTATGGCCGAACTACAGTCTCTCCACAGAAATAAAGAACTGGTAATCAGTTACCTTAATATCACAGAATCCTGTGTACAAAAATATTTGGAAAAACTACAATTTGAAAAGACTAAATATATAACGTTATGTATATTAACTGAAAGGTAAACTTCTAAGAACGTGAGGCTGAAACGCGGGCTAGTGAGAGATTTCCTGTTTGTCATGATGACGTCTAAAGTCCTCGCCAAAGGATGTAGTCCCTTTTAGCAACTTGTTAGCAATCACCGTTTTTAAGACACAATAAAGTTTAAAAAACCACAAGCAGGTTATAACTAGTATGTTTTATTTCATAGATCAAAACATGAAAATATTTAGAGGCTTTGTTAACCACAGACCTTATTTCAGGCGATTTAGCAAAAACCCATTCAAAAAACCCATAGACTTTAGGGCGAGGGAACCGGAAGTTCTAAAATGCTAACTCACTTCCGCGTTTTGGCCTACAAAGTGACGTCATAACTTCGGCACTCTATTAGGATGCCGTACTATGGAGCCCGGGAAGTCACCTGTTGGGAAAAAAAAAAACAATCCGTGGCGACGGTTTTGCAATCCGTCCGCTCAGTTTATAAACTGTACTCACGAATTCTCAAACTGTTCCCTCGGTTTAACAAATCGTGCTCACGGATTAATAAACCGTACTCCACGAAGTTCCTAATCCGCGCCTCAGATTTGTAAACCGTGCCTTCAGTTTTTGCAATCTGCACCCACAAATTCATAAACCGTGCCCACGCTTTCGCAATCCGTTCCCACGGGTTTGTAAACTGTACTCACGGATTTGTGGCTCCTCCCCCAGTCTGTGCCGGCAGATTCAACCAGGCCATCTGTTACTGTGCGGGATACATAGTACGGTGTTTATAAACTATATTTTTTTAAAATGGATAATTTCCTAAATTTTCTAAAAAACGAAAATGATAAATGTCTGTTATATTCATTATCTTTATCTAATATTATTCTCAATGGTGTGTTTGTGCAAGGTGGTCAGACCAGGGGCGCCGTAAAGTTAGGACTATTCCAAGGGCCCCTGAATGACAGGGGGCCCCAACAAATAGGTAAAGACTAATTTAATTAATTTTTTTTTTTTATATATTATACACTATATAAACCATCATCATTGAGTATATTTCAAATAATAATAAAATTAATTATGTCTTTGATTTTACTTATTTTGGCAATAAAAGTTAAATATCCCCATTGACCAAAAAGTAAACGTCCATATTGACCGACCACCCCCCTGTATCTGCATGAAATGGTTTGGTCCTGCCTTAGCGCGCTCATCAGTGAGTGAGTGACGGTGTTTAGTTGCAGACAGTTAGTCGATGCGCCAGAAACACAGATTACAATGTTGAATAGTTATAAAAAAATCTGGTTTCCAAAAAAGGAAAGAGAGAAAAGAGAGAGAGGAAAGACAAAGGAAAGGGTGTCAATCTGTAACCCAGTTTTTCACCAAGAAAGGTGGGTAGCCTTGAGTCTGTGAGTGGTATTAACCTGTTGTCCATAGAGACAGCGTATTTAGGCCACGGAACAATCCAACCGTCTCCATTGACTTTGCATTGCAGAGACTGCCTCCTTGTCATTTATTACTTATAACAAAAAAAAAAAAAAACGATGTCTAAAAGCTGCTGTGTGACAAGGTATACAGCAAACAAGCTAAATAACCCAGAAATATTTTTTTTATAAGCTGTCGACACCAAAAAACGGTTTGTTTCAGGACATAAAAGGAGACAGAGCACAAGTAGTTCCCGAACTGCTCAGAGAACTACGCCCACTGGAACGCGACATGATATTGTAAAAAGAAAAAAGAACATTTATAATTTTAACCATGTCGTTTGCTTATTTCACCACCCTATGTGAACCTGAGAGGAGGAGATATATTCAATTTACCCATTCTTCCTTCTGATGCTTCACGTCTTATTTCCTGTATCTAATTTTGTCTCCTTAAAGGCTGGCTTTTACGGTTCTGAAGCTTATAAAAATGTATTTCTGGGTTTAGTTAGGCATTTTCTGTCTTTTGTTATATGTCATAAATGACAAGGAGGCAGCCTCTCGCAATGCAAAGTCAACGGAGACGGTTGGATTGTCTTCCCTCCCGGTGGGCGTGGTCTTCAGATTATGACGCGTTGCGCTCAGTCTCTGAAGTGAAATAAGCTAGCTAGCTAAAAAAAATTAAATAATAAGTTATCTAGCTGCAGGTGTTAGCCTACATTTCATCAACATTTAATCAGTGCAGGGAAACTTTTAGCAAGATATTCATATTAAATCATTGTCCATGCCCCTTTTAGCAGACTTAAAGGGTAACTAAACCCTAAACCAACTTTTTTTAGTTGACAGCTGACGTAAGCAGGTTCCAGCTCACCACGCCAGATTCATGTACATGTCGTCTTGCGACCGTGTGAGGAATAATAATAACATAGAGTCTGACAGCAGCTGTCAATTAATCCGTCATTACGAGTCTCAGGTGCCCCCCGCTCAGCCCCGCACTCGGTTCGTTCCCTCTATCCCCGCCGGGGTCTGCCCACTTTTCCTGCATTTTCAAAATATTTCTAGTGGGTGGAGTCAGACTCTGAGCAGGTGTTTAGTTACCCTTTAACAACAGATGAGTCAGCAGCACCCCAGTCTCCCCATAACTGCACCCCTCCCTGTAAATAAGGTGAGCAACATCGTGTAAATGACTTAGCATCCTTCCAGGGAGTCTGTGTGGAGTTCTCTGTCTCTCTTGCTGTTTTTACCATAACAAAAAAGAAAATGAAATATTTATTAATGACAGAAATCAAACACAAATTATTTTCTCACATAATGACCATTATTGGCTAGAAAGCTAGACTTCAAAGTTTTAATCAATGACTTTGCTAGCAAGAAGGCTTGGCGCTGGGCTCTTGGTGAGTCAGGCTGAGCAAGGTCTAGTGATAGCTCTCAAATGGTGTGGCTATGGCTATTAACTTACCTTTAAATTTGATGTCACTGTTAGTGTTAGTTTATGACCATATTCCAAACCTCAAAACCTATTGATTTAGTTATCACTTGATCTGTTTTGTAGCACTATAATAACCCTGATGTGAAAATTCCATTTTACACGTCAACTTTATTTTGTTGTTGGCATATATGTGCAGTTAAGTTCAAAAATCTGCTGTTTTCATTGTTTTGAGATGATGATGTTAATTTACTTTGAATAAAAGTTTAATATATATTTAGTTTTTTTCTTTTTTTATAATCTGTCATTAATTTTACAATAAAAATACATTGAGAATGTAAAGGATTGCCTTTTTTATGGTGGCTTTTAATCTTGCATCAAAGTATGTGCAGCAGCAGTTTTCTTGAGAGTATTTGTTATTTGTTATTTTCTTATACTTGCACATCAATATAATGAGTCATAAAATGCACAAATGTTGTTACAGCAGTGTTTCAATGTAAAATTATTACATTGTTCTAAAAAAAGAGGAAAAATTGTCCTTACAAAGTTTACAAAAGCAACAATGTTCGAAGTTTATTAATTAGAAGTTTATTAATTAAAGATGTTCTACTGAATACAGTGTTTAAAAAACTAAACAAAGGATACAAAATAAATTCTGTCATCTTTTAATTAAATATGTAGTATACAAGATCACAGCAATAACATTAAAGAGACAAAACCGATGAATAACGTAAAAAGAAAAAACAGATAAAAGCCATCACCTGACTGCATTGGCTGGTGTTCCCTGAAATTACTGTAACTCTAATAATTAAAGAATTTAAGTACAGTCCATAATAACTTTCTTAATACTGATTGATTTCTCAGCATGTATTTATCTCACAACATTTAACACTGTAGTAAGCTCTTGTCTAGTGCAAGGTAGAGATCAAACGCTGTGTACCTATCCTTGGGAAGCCTGAGGTGATGTTGGGCCATGATGTGTGCACAAAGGGTGAAGACGTCCTCATCACAAGCAACATCAGAGCGATGGATATATTGATTTTCACAGGTGGCACAGTCTGCCACCGGTACATGGCATATGTAGTCTTCTGTGTCATATAATTCAGGTAGGGTGTACATGACATCTGGTCGACCGTGGGGTACAAGGCGGTTCCTTGAAGGATGAATCAGGTGGCTGTTCCAAGTGTCTTTGGTGGAATCCAGATCTTCCTGTAAAAGTCACAAACAGTGGGAAGCCTTGCTTTAAAGTATTGTTTATTAAATCACTATTGTGAGTGAGAGAGTGTGTGTGTGTGTGTGTGTGTGTGTGTGTGTGTGAGAGAGAGAGAGAGAGAAAAAAATGCACTATTTACCTGGATCAAGCCCAGGAAACAGAATAAAACAAGGTTCTTGTCCAACCAGCTGCCATCAAATTTGCCTTCATCTTTAATTTGGTGAAAATATTCAAGCCAAAGGTCCACACACTCTTTTCTAAGAATACCCCACCAGCTCTCAATTCTCTGATTGGCCGTGCTTTTTCCATAGATAAAGCTTCTTTCTCCAGCCAGTGGATCATCATCGCTACGTCGCAAATACCGCTGCATATCCCTAATGGTGCTGTTTTCTGTTCCCATATCTGCTCTCAGGATTCGAGGACAGCCACCAAGACTTCTTACTGTCTCAAGGAAGTAACCCCCTATGACTTTAGGGTCACTGCTTGTGCAGTATGCATTCAACCATAGTATTCTCCTTGCAAATCCATCAATTGCCCCATTGATACAAATGCCAAATGGCTTCAATTTGTCATAAGAGTCAACATGCCATATAAAGTTTGGGCCTTTTGAAAAGTACGCTCTTCTGTGCAGTCTTCTTTTTCTTCGCATTTCGGTGCCCAATGGGTCAAGAGTGGACAGAATGAGGCGGATGTCTTCTTTGCGCACATGAAGTCCTCTTTCCTTGCATTTACTGTACATCCATCTATATCCATGCAATGCTCCTGAGCCTTGGAGCTCTTCTCTAACAAACTGAATAACATCAAACAAGTTGTCATAATTTTTTCTGCGAAATAGTCAATTTCTACCTAAGATTTTTTTAAGTGTTTTCATGCTGATAATAATCCTGTGTTTAACACTTAAAATATGAAGGATTTCTTCATACCCAGGTCAAAGTAATGTTGAATTAGTTCAAATCTGTCCATCCTATAGGTAAGAAATAAATGATGAGCTAAAGGTGGATGGAAGCCTAAGGGTAAACAGAGAGAGAGAGAGAGAGAGAGTCATTGAGCAGTATTCTGTACAATTTACTTAAACCCTACACTGAATTGTCAAATTTGTATCTTTTAAAGTCCATTTTTTGGGGGGAATAACCTCAGTATAATAGAATAATCAAAAAAGAAATATAACACAAACAAATTTCCAAACCTGTAAAAGGTTAGGTTATATAAAAATTAAAAATAAACTCAAATAATAATAATAATTATTATTATTACATTTAGGCTACATATTTAGAAGATGCTTTTATCCAAAACGACTTAAAAGTAACAGCAATTAGTCAAATTTCAGTCATAATACAGGTTAGACAATATTTTTTTATTGTGTATTAAGTGGAATACATAAAATTGTCTTAACTGCGTCTGCATGCTTAAAGTGATTCTCAATTGTAGCGCGTATGAGGTGGAATATACGATTTAATATGAATGACGTGCATCAAAATCTTTTGTTTATTTGTGATAATCGTAGCACTTTATTATTATTGTCTAACCTGTATTATGACTGATATTTGACGAATTGCTTTGTTCCTTTTTTTGTAAGTTTTGGACAAGCGTCTTCTAAATATGTAGCCTAAAATGTAATAATGATTATTATTATTAGAGTTTATAACTATAAATGAGTTCACTTAGAAATACAGTAACATGTTTGTCATAAAATAATTTATCAATGCTTTATTTTTATAGGCTATAACCTAACCTTTTACGGGTTTGGATAAAATAGGCCTACATTTATTTTTGCTTAAAAATAAAGCATTCATAAATTATTTTATGATAAACATATTACTGTCTTAAGTGAACTCATTTATAGTTATAAACTAATAATAATAATACTAATAATTATTATTAGGCCTACATTTGAGGCTACATATTTAGAAGACGCTTTTGCCCAAAACTTACAAAAAAAGGAACAAAGCAATTCGTCAAATATCAGTCATAATACAGGTTTGACAATAATAATAAAGTGCTAAGATTATCACAAATAAACAAAAGATTTGGATGCACGTCATTGATATTAAATCGTATATTCCACCCCATACCCGCTACAATTGAGAATCACTTGAAGCATGCAGACGCAGTTAAGACAATTTTATGTAGGCCTATTACACTTAATACACAATAAAACAATATACAATAAGATTCGTTAACAGCGTACTTCCTGGTGTTCTTCGAAAATGAGGGCGAGCCACAAATCCGTGAGTACAGTTTACAAACCCGTGGGAACGGATTGCGAAAGCGTGGGCACGGTTAATTAATTTGTGGGTACAGATTGCAAAAACTGAAGGCACGGTTTACAAATCTGAGAGCGCAGATTAGGAACTCGTGGGTACGGTTTATTAATCCGTGAGCACGATTTGTTAAACCGAGGGAACAGTTTGAGAATTCGTGAGTACAGTTTATAAACTGAGCGGACGTATTGCAAAACCGTCGCCACGGATTGTTGTTTTTTTTCCAACAGGTGACTTCCCGGGCTCCGTACTCTACCAATATATATTCGCGTAGGGTTAGGGCTTAGTGCAACCTCACACCATATCACACTAGCTGGTTGCACATCCTGATAGGTATTATCTGCCTTACAAGGTGTGATTTCTAGGTTTTTAACACATTTCATGCTGTTGTAGTGCATACCGACAGGTTCTCCCGTGCGTCGTGACCAGTGTTTTAACTTTACATAACACTGTTTTTACTGCTGGTAGCACATCCTGAGCAGGTAGCAGATTGTCAAAACACCGGTCCAGGGGCAGTTAAATTTAGGAGTGGTTACATTTAGGTAGGACGTAATTCTACGTAAAGACTAGATATTTACAGAAGCCTCCGACGAGGATTAACGGATGGAATAAAATAGGAGACTCATAATGACAACAATGAGCTCATGTTACTTGACAGGCCTCAGTCCTTTCGACATATGGTGACGTTATCATTTACACTCATTTACATTTACGACGTTAATATTATGTAAAAAATGTACTTAATCAGCATGAAACCGATCGAACAGTGCTTCCTGTGTACGCCACCCGGTGTCAAGTTTCAACATACGAAATATATAAAATATTAAAATGAATAAATTACTATTTTTCCAGCCTGTTGTATTAGTAGCCTGTTTATTTATTATCCCTTATTCATTTTAGATACAGTTATTGGATATTGTTATAAGCTAAATTGCCTATATTATTATTAAACCTTGTTTTATTACTTATTGTATTTTAATGGGGATATACTTTAATACAGCTGACAGTTACATGAGCAAACATCAACTGTAACAAGTTCAAACTGAAGCTCACAGCTTTTTAACATTTCTGTGTACAAATTTGAAGGCTGTTTATTGGATCAATACAGGTAAAAGTAATTTTATGCGACCATACGCATTACTTTACAGATAGCTTAAAACCTACTAGTTAAGTATTCCATTAAGAACAGGTGGTGCAACCAAAGTAACCACCGACTTAGTTACAAACACTAACTAGTATTTACTAAGCCTTCTGAGTGGAAACATGGGGTCATAGTGCCAATTGCTAAGCCAGGGAAAGTCAAAGCTCAACCAAGCAGCTATAGGCCAATAGCATTGACATCAAACTTATGTAAGCTTATGGAGAGAATGGTAATGTCAAGGTTAGTATATTTTATTGAGAAGAAGGGGTTATTTTCACAATACCAGAGTGGTTTTAGGAAGGGGCGCAGTACTGTGGATTCTGTAATAAGTCTGGAAGCAGCAATAAGGAAGGCTCAAGTAAATAAAGAGGTAGTAGTTGGAGTGTTCTTCGATATAGAGAAGGCTTACGATATGTTGTGGAAAGAGGGTTTATTAATGAAACTTGATAAAATGGGAATTACAGGAAAGATTTATGATTGGATCAAGGATTTCTTATTTAATAGGACAATACAAGTTAGAATTGGGACAACATATTCTCAAACATACTCTATAGAAACTGGAACTCCCGAAACATGGCTCAAAAAGATTGAGGTAATTCAGACTCAAGCTTTAAGGATCAGCTGTGGAGCATTTAGAACATCTCCAGTACCATCAATCCAAGTAGAGATGGGAGAAATGCCACTAGAAGTTCGTAGGTGAAAGCTAAGAATGAGATACTGGATTAATATAAAAGGACATGATGAAAGACACCCAGTTAAAAAGGTACTGGGGAACTGTTGGGAGTATGAGTATGGGAGAATAAATAGTTTTGGCTGGGTAGCAAATAAGGAGGCACAGGAAATGGGTATAACCGAGATAGAAGTTTCTCCTTCTGTTATAATTTCATCTATACCCCCTTGGATATATCCAATGCCAGAAATAGACTTATTCATACACAAGGAGATACACAAGAAAGAACATAATTTGCCATTAAAAGTAATCGTTCAACAATACATAAATCAAACATACAACAACATGACTCAGATATTCACAGATGGATCAAAAGATCCAAAAACAGGCAGAGCAGCTGCTGCAGTATATATTCCTCAGTACAATATTAAAATATCAAAAAGCGTAAGGTCTCAACGAGGTGCGAGACCTTACGCACAGCTGGTGCAACCCTACCCTGGAGTTTGAGCACTCCCGGTTGCCGTAGCCACACATCACGCTGTAACGTCATGATGGGGCCCCCGAACAACAACACTAACGCGAGCTAAATGTAAAAATGAAACAGACAATGAGCAGCGCGTTTCATTCACTAACTCAATTCATGTTGTTTCGAGTGAACAATCCGGCGCGAATTTCCGAGCATATCGCTATCTAGAGCGCACTGAATATCTCACACGAGTTACTGAAAAGGGCGATGTCTTCCTGAAGTAACGATGGATGAAAGCGGGCAGAAGGTGCTGTGTGATGATGATGATCTGGTGATCATTGTGGAGAATGAGGCGGAGAGTATGCCGGTGCAGGACGCTGATGTTCGGGATCATCACAGCGGTGTCCTGATGGACGTGTGTCCCGTGTGTAAACTCAGTTTCACCAGCAGAGAGCCCAAACTGCTGCCCTGTCTGCATTCATTTTGCAGCAGATGTTTACCGGCCTCCTCCGCCAGGCCTGCGCAACAATGTAAGACTTTAATACAAAAGAGGGATTGGGAATACTAGAGGGGAACTTGTGAGTTTGTGCAGGAAGGGACCTGTTGTTGTTTGTTTGTTTTGGCTCTAAATATGTTAGAGACAATTGTAACACAAACGATAGCACAAACGATGTCACACTTTTTACTTCTGTGAATATTTCTTGGGGTGGGTTTGTTTTTGTAAGTCAATTTTGCATAGCCATAGCTTTGGCTACAAAACATCGATTAAACTTTTTTTTTTTTTTTTTGCTGTTCTTGCCCAGGACAAAAGTTACAGTTCACCCTGAACACACATTGACCTTTTGTGACAACATGCCCCAACTGCGAGTTTGCCTGGTACCCCATCAGTACAACCACCAAGATAAAACTGACTCCAAAATATAGGCTTTTCTTCCAAACTTAAAAAGTAAAGCACAAAATGATTCATGAAAAAATTAAAAAGTGGAAAAGAAATCATAAAAAACAATTGGCCAACAAATATTGTAATTGATCAATTGAAGATTTAAAGGCATTTAAAGCACATGTGACAACATGCCCCAACCTGACTATTATTAAAAATATATGTGCCATAAAGAACAAATGTAACATTTTCAGTAAAAATCTGCATTCATAATATTGTTGGCCTTGAATGAATATATGCGTTCGTAGTTTCATTATATTTGCATGTTTACACAAGAGCTATGGCTAAAATATGATGGTGAAAATGTACTTTTGGAGGGTAGAATTCACAAAAATGATTTGGATTTAAGAGGTTTTACAATTACTGACATACTGAAAAGCCCATGTGACAACTAGACAGGTATCCCTTGCCTTTTGATACTTTATTGTACTTTTCATGTAAATATTAGACAGAACTTTATTGGTCCCCAGGGGAAAATTTTTAACATGTTTTAAGTCATTACACACCTCACCAGAATACTTCATTCTGATTTAGCGTTTAGAGCATTATCCCATCAAATCTTTGTGTGTAATGACCTAAACTTTTTAATTGACTGTTGTCAAGTGATTTCCCTCATAGCTGTGCTAGTTTCATGTCTCTCTCTATGCCCTTTTCTCACATAATAAACTCATCTACATATACTTCATGTGCATTTTTAAATGATTTGTTATGTAGCCGTTAAATAATGTATGTAGATTAAAAAAAAAGCCCTTTCTTCCTTCTTGTCTTCATTCATTCCTGTCTTCCTTCCTGCCTTCCTTTCTTCCTGTCTTCTTTCCTTCAGTCCTTCTGTCTGTCTTCCTTTGCAGAGATTTCTGTAACTTTTGTTGTTATCTTGGCACAAAATAACTTTTGTTAAACTTACTAAACCGTAGTACTTACTTATTACTACTTTATCACTTTACAATATCTCTATCTCATTGTATTGTTCAGTGAAATATGTTTGTGTTATATTTAGAGATTTCCGATTTTGTGCAAGTGTGACCTGCCGATACCGATTTTTCCCAATTCCGATTTTCTTTCTAAGAACTATTATTGACCACATATACAAACAAAATCTACCTTTCTTCAATGCTAAATTTTATTTTCATAATAAAATAAATGATTAAACATTACAATTTTCCCCAAACTGCACTAAGTTACAGGATCTTCTCTCACTTAAACAACTCTCAAAATAAAGTGCTCTGTGACAGGAAAGATGTAGAAATAACAATTAACTGCAAATAAGTTGCTTTATATAACAGATGTCATTGTCCACTATTTTTATAAATGCACCTTTTTCTCTTTATTACTCATCTAACAAAACAATTATTTAGGTTTATGACCTCAACCTGGCAACCTACAACCCATTTGCGCTGTTGATATCTGCGCAGGCAGTAGACGCGGGATGTTAAATCAAGAATCACTGGTAGATGGGAGAGGAGGACTCAGCTGGTGCTCCGGTGAAAAAAACAAAATATACATGTACATTTAACAACATCTGGATGGAAGAATTGAATTTCATATCCCGAAGCCATATCGACAATGCCCACGCCTTTTGTAATGTGTGTCGCACTGATTTTAATATCGGACACGGTGGGAAAAATGACGTTACTCAGCACATTAAATCACAACGGCACAATTTGTATAGTAGCTATTTAGCCTGCCTCTGCCATCCAGCACCCCCCTTCCCCCTCTCCCGGATTTGTGTACCCAAATGTTGACAGATAACAGGCTGCGTGTGTGACATGACACGAGGTTAAACAACTCGGGCAACGCGACGTCTGAAAGTACCTCATACTCTGTATCGAGGAAATGTATCAGATTTCTGAACCCTCTGTCCTCAACTATGGAGAACAGCTGGTCATCCAGGGCCATGAATTCCATCATTTTCCTCATAATTGCTTTGGTATTTTCGCTGCTCATTACAAGGAATGATAGGAGAGGCTGCTGACTTGTGACTGGCTCTGAGCTCTGGCTAGCTTTAGCCGCTTTCACTTTTTAGCTTCTTTTTTAAAATGGGCATTTTCAGCTGGGTGAGGGTGTTATAAATGTCTAATTAGGTTTGTTGATCCGAAAGTTATTGTGGTGGTTCCCCAGCGATTTACTTTGGCCGTACAATTATTACACATTTCGAACTTTATGTATTCTTCACTCACAGTGAAGATCATCCACGCCAATGACATGTTTACGTGCGGCTGTGACGTTATTGCCTGCGCAACAAAACGGACCGGCTTGGAATCAGACAGACGTGAGGCTGACCGGCCGGTCACCGATCCGGCCGAGCATGCGGAAAATCGGCTAATTCCGGTCCCTGGCCGGTCGATCGGTGCATCTCTAGTTATATTTGCCTGCTTTTCTTAATTTTTTTGGAACAAAGCAAAAACATGTGTAACTTTATTGTAATTATTTTTGGCACAAATTCGCAACATTATAATATTACAAATATGTCTGTTGATTGATATATTTGTTTTGTGATGTGTTGTAACATGCTGTGTGTTTGTTTATCAGTGAACACAATCCGCTGTCCGGTGTGTCAGCAGGAGTGTATGGATGTTGAGGTCTTGGATAACTTCTTTGTCAAGGATTCCATGGAAGTGCCGAGTAGTACGATGGAAAAGAGCTGTCAGGTGCATGTTTGTTTGGATATTATGATGTATTTACTGCACCCCAACAGTTTTTCCTGCACTGCTAATGAATCTGCAGGATCACTGCAAAATAAATGATATTATTGCTGAGTTGTTTAGTTTTGTATTTCAGTCTAAATTAAATGTGAGAAAGACTGGGCACAGCAAAATAATACTAAAACAATAATTAAACCACATCTTTCTTTTGCCATGGCGCAACAACAAACATGTAGTGCAACCAGTGTAGGGTGATTCATGAATGAGCCGGTACTAATGAGTACTAATGCATGTATAATGTTGAAAGTCAACTTTTACTTCCATCTGTTGCTATGTAACGTGTCTCTGATGAATTGCATTAGTTGACGTCACACGTTTTGTTCGCAGCTGTGCGTGAGTTGCGATGACAATACCGAGGCGAGCTGTTTCTGCGTGGAGTGTGTGGAGTTTCTGTGTGTCACCTGCATGGAAGCACATCAGCGTGTGAAGTTCACCCGAGATCACACGCTCAGACAAATGACAGAGATGTCTTCAGGTTTGACCAGAAACACGTATAATCAATAGCAGTGCATGGGACAAATATGAAGGCCTTAAATACATTTTAACATAACATTACACTGCTTTGTTGAGATGGTAAAATGAAAATGCATAATCGGTTGTGCTCTAATTATAACCTGTTTATTGTTTATGAGTGATATGATCTCAATGTATGCAGATTAAATTCCATATAATTCAGCATTATGTACAAGTTTTGCATCTACCAAATGTATGGTATAGCAGTGGCCCCAAAAAGCATTTGGAGATTTGAATGTTAGGGCTGCACGGTTATAAAAATCATAATTGCGTTATTTACATTGATATTTGAATTGTGATTCATTTCGATCAGTAGTTTGTGTGCCATATTGTTTATGTAAAACAAGTGTAGAAATGTGTGCTTAAAATAATCTATTGCTGTTGTATACAACAATAAACTATGATCGAGACTAAATGGTCACATTGGCCCTCTTGAGCAGCATGAAAAACAAAACTGCTATTTCAATTTTGACAAACATTTGAAGTAATGGACATTTCTTTGTTTGGGTAGTGCTCTGTTGCTAAAACAAAAAATGAAAAACATGTTGTAAATCGAGTTTTTTGCCCATTAGGAGTATACCTCAATAGAATGTTGTAATTGATGCTTTACACGATGGGTTACTTGTGGTAGCTTAAATTGTAATTCCAAAATGTAATTTGAATTAATTGTGCAGGCCAGCTGAATGTCATTCATTTAGATAAAAAAATATCAAAGCAAGTATAATTTGAATGAAAAACAAAAGAACAAGCTTTCTTTTTAACACTTACACATACTCTTTTCAATTTGCTGCAACTATGGCAAGCCCTTTCACATTTCCACATGCAGGCTATGAATTATAGATATCTGTAATTGCATTTTCACTAGTAGAATTTCACAATGATCTGTTATTCTTGTTCAAAACGCATTTAAAGATCTCTATAATTCATTTTTACTAGTGGTCGACCGATATATCACAGAGGCAGATAAATCGGCCGATATCCTGAATTTTTATATTATCGGCATCTGCTGATACATTTTCCCATTTGCGGTCTTAAGAAGTGAGTGAAAGAACCGTCTAAGTGCTCATCTGATATCGTCCTTTTAAGCGTGTTTTCTATCAGCCAGAATCAAAACTTTTGGATAGGGATCAAAAGTTCCTCTGATTCACAATTCATGACAGTCAGTCTGTGACAATCCAAGCAGGCTATCTATGCCGTTTAAACTCTCAGTAGATTGCTGCTGCTCTCGCTGCATCCGCACGAGCGCTTGAGTGCAACTTCAAAGTAAAAGTACTTAACGTGTGCTGTGAGTAAATATCACTGTATGTACAATTGGTTTGATTCAGTCTTTTGTGAGAAAATGCTACTGCTCATATGCCATCAGTGGCTGTGCGTACTGTTATTTCCTTCCTAATATATTAACAATTTCTTCATGAAAATATAAATGACAAAAAAAAATGGACTTAACAGAAATCAGAAAAAAAAATTAAAATACAATCTTTTTAAAGAAATTATTTTACAAAGTAAAATTTTTGTGTGAAATTGAGTAAATATAGTGCTTAGTAAGAGTTTTATTATTTATTTATTTTTTAGCAATTTTTTGTTTGTTATTTACTATATTAAATTGTGTTATATATCGGCATTTTGTCAGCTTAACTGCCACCCTCTCTGGATATCAGCATCGGCCATTAAAAACCCCATATTGGTCGACCACAAATGTTTACTAGTTGAATTTTACATATCCACAATATACTAAGCAAAATCAGCCATTTTTTTTCATCAATGATTACGTTGTAACTAGTGCAAATGTCCATTTCTAAGATAAGTTACAGATATCAAGGATTGCTTTTTTATTTGTTGAAAATCCAGTTTTGATATCAAGAACGATAATTTCCTCAAATAATAACGTCGTCTTTGATATAAAAATGAAAATCTTTACTTGTGCAAACCAGTATTAAAATATTTCATTTTTACTAGTGGAAATTTAATTATATATATATATTATTCATATCCTGTTCATGATTAAAATAAATTTTGGCTTGCTATTGAGCAACTAAATAAACTTAACTAAACTTTTAGTTAAGAAGTTACACATTACATTTTATTAATCATCTTTCACAGAGGCGATGGGCGCGTCCACACAGAAGCCCGTTTTTTGTGAGATTCACAAGCAGGAGCCGTTGAAGCTTTTCTGTGAAACCTGTGATCGGCTCACCTGCAGAGACTGCCAACTACTCAAACACAAGGACCACAAGTACAGCACAAATTTATATCACATTTTGTGACTTTAGTAGTGCCATGGAGCTCTAGTGAGAAATCGTCTGCTAAGTATATACAAGGAATATTCAGAGTTGAGAGTAGTTAACACAGAAATCATTTCAGTCCCTCAGTTTGTAAAAAACAACAACCCCCCCACACCTGACACGAACAAGCACTCCATTTGTCAAAAGCCAACTGACAAAGACACACAAATAGACAATAAAACAGCAGAAAATATTTAGAGACATAAAAAAAAATACAAGTCCCTCTCTGCTGCCTCTCCTCAAGAGCCCTCCAAAAAGGCCAGATAGCCACCCCACTTCCTGATGTATATATCCAGGTTGCCCAGCCTTCTATACACCATCTCCTCAAACGCCGCAACCCTGCCCAACGCGATGCACCACTCATGAATTGAGGGTGCACCAGACGACCTCCATCCCCTGAGGATTATCCACCTGCCAATCATCACGCCGGTCAGGACCCACCTCTCCATATATCTATCACCCACATTCAGGACCACCCCATCACCCAAAACACACAGTCTTGGGCAAAATGAAAATTGAGTGTCCACCACGTCACACACAAAGCTCTGAACCCTTATCCAAAACGCTTGGATCTTAACACATCCCCAAAAATATGGGTTGTGTCCCTGTCTTCTGATTCACATCGCCAGCAGGTGGGTGTGTCCAAGCCTATACAATCTAGAGGGGGTCCAATAGAATCGATGCAAAATCTTAAATTGCATAAGGTGCACCCATCTCTAGATGCAGACTTGGTGTTTTTTAGAATCCTAGCCCACACTCCCCCCTCCAACACCAAGTCTTTCTCCTATAATCTCTTGAGATAAGTTGAAGCTCCACCCCCCAGACTCTGAATAAGCAGGGAGTAATATACTGATGCCTCATGACCTTTTCCAAAAGCAGTAATCACCACTTCCAGAGTATCTGCCGCTTTGGGGGGTGTACACTACTCCCAAAAATAATACAGAGCAGATGGCGCAGCTGTAAATACCTAAAGAACTGAGATCTGGGAATCCTAAAATGTTGAACCATGTTTTCAAAAGATCTCCATGACCTACCCATTTTGTTTGTTTTTTTTAAACTGAGGGATTCTTCCAAATAATTTTTAGTAGTACATGGCAGTATGTTAGAGATATCTGTCCATAGAGCTTAACTTATATTGTAAACATTCCTTTAAAGTAAATGTATATATTATTGATGTCTTCAACATGAGTTATAATTGAACTCAGCAGCTAACAGAGGTTTTATAATACAGTTACCAGTTTCTCGACGACGCATATAAGAACCACAAGGAACACCTGGAAAACATGACCTGCCAGCTTCAGGAAAAGAAGAAAGCAATAGAGGACGTATTTATCACCATAAACAATGGGTAAATATATTCATGAAATTTTTTTTTATCAGTATTATTGAAAACATTAAAAGTTATTTACATAAAATTTGTATTGTCAAGGTCTGCATCGAAACCTGGAAATATCACGGAATTTAAAAATAATGAATTCCAGGCCTCCAGACTTTTTTGTCATGGAAAATTCTAGAGTGGAAAAATAAATTAATATATATATACAGGTGAAACTCGTATATATATATATACTAGTTCATTAATTTCAGTAATTCAACTTAAAAGGTGAAACTAATATATTATATAGACTCATTACAAGCAAAGTAAGATATTTCAAGCCTTTATTTGATATAATTTTGATGATTATGGCTTACAGCTTATGAAAACCCCAAATTCAGAATCTCAGAAAATTAGAATATTACATGAAATCAATAAAAAAAAGGATTTTAAATACAGAAATGTCGGCCCTCTGAAAAGTATAATCATGCATATGTACTCAGTACTTGGTTTGGGCCCCTTTTGCATTAATTACTGCCTCAATGCGCGTGGCATGGATGCTATCAGCCTGTGGCACTGCTGAGGTGTTATGGAAGACCAAGATGCTTCAATAGCGGCCTTCAGCTCTTCTGCATTGTTTGGTCTCATGTCTCTCATCTTTCTGTTGGCAATGCCCCATAGATTCTCTATGGGGTTCAGGTCAGGCGAGTTTGCTGGCCAATCAAGCACAGTAATACCATGGTCATTGAACCAGGTTTTGGTACTTTTGGCAGTGTGGGCAGGTGCCAAGTCCTGTTGGAAAATGAAGTCAGCATCTCCATAAAGCTTGTCTGCTGAAGGAAGCATGAAGTGCTCTAAAATGTCCCGGTAGACGGCTGCGTTGACTCTGGACTTAAAGCACAGTGGACCAACACCAGCCGATGACACAGACTGTGGAAACTTCACACTGGACTTAAAGCATCTTGGATTGTGTGCCTCTCCATTCTTCCTCCAGACTCTGGGACCTTGGTTTCCAAATGAGATGCAAAATTTGCTCTCATCAGAAAAGAGGACTTTGGACCACTGAGCAACAGATCAGTTCTTTTTTTCTTTAGCCCAGGTAAGACGTTTGACATTTGAAGCCCATGTCCAGGACCCGTCTGTGTGTGGTGGCTCTTGATGCAGTAACTCCAGCCTCAGTCCACTCCTTGTGAAGCTCCCCACACATTTGAATGGCCTTTTCCTGACAATCCTCTCCAGGCTACGGTCATCCCTGCTGCTGGTGCACCTTTTTCTTCCACACTTTTCCCTTCCACTTAACTTTCTATTAATGTGCTTTGATACAGCACTTTGAGAACATCCAACTTCTTTTGCAATTACCTTTTGAGGCTTTCCCTCCTTGTGGAGGGTGTCAATGATGGTTTTCTGCACAACTGTCAGGTCAGCAGTCTTCCCCATGATTGTGAATTCAACTGAACCAGACTGAGAGACCATTTAAAGGCTCAGGAACCCTTTGCAGGTGTTTAGCTTATTAGAGTGTGACTCTTTGAGCCTACAATACTGAACCTTTTCACAATATTCTAATTTTCTGAGATTCTGAATTTGGGGTTTTCATAAGCTGTAAGCCATAATCATCAAAATGATATAAAATAAAGGCTTGAAATATCTTACTTTGCTTGTAATGAGTCTATATAATATATTAGTTTCACCTTTTAAGTTGAATTACTGAAATTAATGAACTTTTGCACGATATTCTAATTTTTCGAGTTTCACCTGTATATATATATATATATATTTAGGTTAGGTCAGGGGTTTTCAAATTGGGTTAAAGTGAGCCTCCCCCTAGAGAACTTGAAGACAGCCATGCCCAACACCTCCACAACCACTAATTAGGCTATTGTTATTTGTACTATTAGGCTACTACTACAAAACTACTCTAGAAGTATGTGGCAGGGAATTAACACCATCACGGACTACAAACGGAATAAAGACTCCGCCGTGAACACCGCTGCATCTCTCCCAGACGAACTTAATAAATGTTATGCTTGTTTCGAGGACAATAACACCGCCCTCGCGGAGAGAGCACTCGCGGCTGACGCTACAGAGCTTGGTTCACTCTCCGTCTCTGTAGCAGATGTAACCCGATCCTTCCAATGGGTGAACATCCATAAAGCCGCGGGTCCAGATGGCATTCCGGGACGTGTCATCAGAGCGTGTGCGAATCAACTGGTTGGTGTTTTTACGGACATTTTCAATCTGTCCCTCTCCCTGTCTGTAGTCCCCACATGCTTCAAAACATCAACCATTGTGCCTGTACCGAAGCAAACCATAATCACTTGCTTAAATGACTGGTGTCCTGTTGCTCTGACTCCCATCATCAGCAAATGCTTTGAGAGGTTAATCAGAGATTACATCTGCTCTGTGCTGCCCCCCTCTTTGGACCCATTGCAGTTTGCCTACCGCAACAACCGCTCCACTGATGATGCCATTGCATCTACACTACACACTGCTCTCTCCCATCTGGAAAAAAGGAACACATATGTGAGAATGCTGTTTGTAGACTACAGCTCAGCATTCAACACCATAGTGCCCTCCAAAGCTTGATGAGAAACTCCGGGCTCTGGGCTTAAACAGCTCGCTGTGCAGCTGGATCCTGGACTTCCTGTCAGGCAGACGTCAGGTGGTTAGAATGGGCAGCAACATCTCCTCATCACTGACCCTCAACACTGGAGCCTAGCAGGGCTGTGTTCTCAGTCCACTCCTGTATTCATTAAACACACATGACTGTGTGGAAACACATAGCTCCAATGCCATCATTAAGTTTGCTGATGATACGACGGTGGTAGGTCTGATCACTGACAATGATGAAAGAGCCTACAGAAAGGAGGTCACACTCTGACACACTGGTGTCAGGAGCACAACCTCTCCCTCAACGTCAGTAAAACCAAGGAGCTTGTAGTGGACTTCAGGAAGAAAGACAGAGAACACAGCCCCATCACCATTAATGGAGCACCAGTGGAGAGAGTCAGCAGTTTCAAGTTCCTCAGTGTCCACATTACTGAGGAACTCACATGGTCCGTCCACACTGAGGCCTTTGTGAAGAAGGCTCACCAGCACCTCTTCTTCCTGAGACGGCTGAGGAAGTTTGGAATGAACCACCACATCCTCACACGGTTCTACACTAGTACTGTAGAGAGTATCCTGACTGGCTGCATCACCGCCTGGTACGGCAATAGCACCGCCCACAACCGCAAAGCCCTGCAAAGGGTGGTGCGGACTGCCAGACACATCATCGGAGGTGAACTTCCCTCCCTCCAGGACATATATACCAGGCGGTGTGTGAAAAAAGCTCGGAGGATCATCAGAGACTCCAGCCACCCGAGTCATGGTCTGTTCTCACTGCTACCATCAGGCAGGCGGTATCGCAGCATCAGGACCCGCACCAGCCGACTACATGACAGCTTCTTCCCCCAAGCAGTCAGACTGCTGAACACTTGATCTATCAGGATCAATAATTGGCACTGCACATTATTCATCTATAATCTCACACTGGACTGTCAAATATATTCTCCTCAATACAACTACTTATATATATTTCATATACTCTTTACTTTATTGTATTGTATATTCTATATTGTGTGTATTGTACATTATATATAATTATTGTGTTGTGTAAGTATGTGTACATTAGATATGTAAAATGTGTTGTGTAAGTATGTTGTTTATTGTAATTGGTATATGTCTCGTCACTGTCATGACTGCTATGTTGCTCAGAACTGCACACAAGAATTTCACCTACTGTTGCACTTGTGTACATGGTAGTGTGACAATAAAGTGATTTGATTAGATTTTTATTAAACTATCAACATTCCATTTTAAATTCAGTTTGTTTTTTAAATAGGTTATATTTTTTTCAATATGCGGGGATGCAGGGCTTCACGGTAGAAAGGAATAAACGTAAATCCTCCTCCACCTGCAGCCATGATCAGTATTTGCTTTTAAGCACGCAAGTAAGTGGAGATGAAGGGGATGAGGACTTTCATAGCCTTTTGAGAGAGGTGGGGAAACTCAAGTCAATACAAAGCGATCCATTTTGCAACACAAATATGCATAACACGCACTTTAACTCGCAAGCTAGTACAGATGTGTACAGACGTGAACCGTTATCAGGGGTCATACACATTTTTTTTTTTTTACCAAACATTTTCCATGACTTTGAGGCGAATTTCATGACAATACATTTCCTAAAACATCTATGTACACATATCAAATAAGAAAAATCAATGTCAAAATTTACCACAGCATATCTTAACTAAAATGAATGACAAATGACAAGCTATGTGGTTTACTAGAAAATAAACATTTAATTAAACTACACTCACTGACACCAGTATGACTGTTAAATAATATAATGTGTCAAACTCTGAGAACTCCATTGTGTAGCCTTCATAAACATAAATGATTCAGAGGGACAAGAATGTTTGAAAAAAAAAAAAGAGAAAAAGGAAATAAAAGTGTCCAGTAACACTGACATTAACTTAATTAAGAATAAAACAGCAGACTTGAACGCTGTGGAGGCGCGTTAGGTCCCAATGCAAGATAACTCCAATGAAAAAAATGCTTTTAGGATAAATGAGAAACGTTTGTGTTTGTTTTTGTGCAACTGAAGATGTCATCATGCTTAATAGGCAAAAACGCATGCGCACGTCATTTTCGTGTTCTGTACTGGTCTGCAAAACAGTTTTCACATTAACACATTTTCATGTGAACCGTGCTCTGTTTCGGACTAATCTGACAGCGTGAAACCCCCTGCTTTTGCTCCAGTACACTGATGCGACTCTTGACAGAAAGATCAAGGGACATCAGTGACCACCAGCGCAGGTCTTCTCTCATGTTTAACATTAAAAACAAGAGAATGTATGTGATACTGAGACTTTTAATGACTGCTCCTCAAGAAGTGAATAATAACACTGCTCAGACTCACAAGCAAACATCCCCATAAGCTTAATTAACATAGCAAGTTATTACATATAAAGTAGCAGCGGTGCTGTTGTGTGCACGTGAGACCCTTATTGATTCAGACCCTTATTAATTCATGTTGATCGAAGAATAGATTAAAATGGGTGTCAAACTCAATTTCAGCCTGGGCCACATCAGGGTTTATTTGTGCCCACAAAGGGCCCTTTGAAAATGTCGCACCAGCACTTGCTTTGGTAGCACCCATGCAAATATTACAGGTTATGTGCATTGAAATGCAAATTTGACAGTACAGCATTGATTTTGAGGTTGGAATGCAGATGAAAAGGATGATATTAACAACAGTAACATCTGTGGAAAAAATGAACACCTATTGTTTATATGGCAGAATTGAAATATTCCAACAGTTTGAATAAGTTGGGTCTTCTTTACAGATTGCTTTCATTTGGCTCCTACTGATTAAACTACAGTCATGTCTTGGAATTTCTGAAGGCAAACAAAACAACTTACATTTCTTACAATCAGAGATCATTACAAGAGTACAGATTTTACATAGATGGAAAACTGATAGCTTGGTCCATAATTATGAAAATGCACGATAGTTCTTCTATAGTATCCGTAGTTTTAACAATGAGATTTGTAATAGTTCATGGTAAGCATAGGTGAAACCATGCATGGCTCCTCACTACCATTATCATTAACTAAGGTTTCTGTATAAAGAATAATGGCATTTTTGTAATAAAAAAAAGCAGTCTAAATACATTTACAAAGTTTTTCTGCCACAACTACTATAGTTAGTACAGTACAGTTAGTTTTACTTCTGTAAATCCATGGTAAAGTTCCTTGTTCCATGTAAGTGTTGTGATTTGAGAATTGAAAAGCCTTCTAATTTATGTTTTCTCCTGTTTTCTTTGTCAGTGCTGTTCAGAATGTGGATCTGTTTGTTTTAAACTAGTTTCATCACCGAGACATAAGAGTTTTGCAACTAACAGTTCTGTACCACATTCAAATGGGTTTCGTGATCCCTCTGGTTAGGCATCTCAATGCTTCACAAGCACAATTAAAATAGTCTGTTGTGCGTTTGAGGCCAGTCCGTGAATTACTGCACCTGCTCTGCACTCGTGCTGCTATGATTAAGCTGTGTTGATAATTGACTCTTGTAGTGCTGTTTCATTACACTTTTGAAACTAGCAAAATGCTTTTCAAAAACATACAGATGACAGGGGAAGGCTCAACGCTAAATGATTATTCAGTGAAACATTGCGATCCCCTGCCATCCTACGTTTCAGAAATGAGCTTGCAAGCCACTTGAAATTAAGCGAGTTTGACATGAGTTGTTATACGTTTACGTCACTGTGAGTAATTGCATGTATTTTTGTGTGTGGTGGGGCCCCTTTCGCAGTGTAGAAAGTGCACAGCTGACTGGGGCTGGCAAGTGTTATGTTGCGTCAAGTATATTAAACCATGTGAAAGTCCAACAGCGACGTTCATTATTCAGCACACCACCACTGCAAAATTGATATGGGGAACACTGTGTTAGGTTATGTTATGTTTTATGGTATGTGATGTTAGGTTAGGTTATGTTATTTTAGGTTGTGTTGTGTTATGTTATGTGTTATGTTAGTTTATGTATTATTATGTATTATATTTGGTAAGTTAAACATGTTTTATTTATCATTTTTTTAATTATTGCAAACATGAAAAAAATTATATCCATTTTAAATGTTTTTATAAAAGTTAATACTGCATAGATATTTAATCAATATCACACGAGCAAGAGTGCGATATGGCCCTACATCAGCACTGCTGTGATTCGACCAGGTAATCACAGCAGTACTGATTTAGGCCCACATCCCATGATTGCAATATTGCTTATATACAACAGTTCGATGAACAAGTAAATAAATTTTTTTGGAAAAACTGAGTACGGTCATAAACACATTTGTGCATGAAACTAATTTCTAATGCCACAAATCAGAATCTGCCGTTGTTGGTTCAAAACAATTGATGTGTCCAAGCCTCTCAAAAACATCACTTTAGAACTACTAGTATCATGGCTTGGGCTATTTTTTACATGTTATTGGAGAAACAAGGATGTGTGTGTGAGAGAGAGAGAGAGAAAGATATGGAGCATGTGCGATCACCTGTCTCTCCCAAGCAGAGATGCTGTAGTGTGTCAGCTTTCTGAAGATAATGTGATTTTTGTCAAATTAATTCTTTTTTCTCAGTGGAAAAATGGCCGTTCAAGCAGGGGTATTCCTCCCTATTTCGTAGCTGGTGCGAAAGAGTCTTTTACTATAAAACCGCATTCTTCTCCACCAATTTGAACAGTATGTCTGCTCCAATGTGGAAACTCTGGTAAGAGGTAAGCGCCTTGAGATTGAGTAATTAATCAGTCTGTCTCATCTCTCAGCTGTTAGTTTAAAGCCGTTTAAAGCTATTTCCTAGCTTTAATAGTGTAGAAGTAAAATGAACGATCATGGAGCGTTGTTGGATGTAAACACAGTGATGCTGATTTACTTCATGTCACCAACTGAACTCATATTACTCTCAAAAATGGTCTTTTGCTTCCACATGCAGGCTAAAATATGTGATGTCACAATATTAAATGTAAAGAGACAGATAGCTCTTAACAGATATGCGCTGCCCTTACACTTTAGTTTAGAACGGCACAAACACAAGCGGAGTCATACACACAGTGAAATTTCGGAATGCTGATGGTGTCAGACCATCAGAACTCATGGAATGTCTCTTGTCCAAACAGATTCGAGAACCGGAACTAACTGTTGTACATTATGTTTTATAATGTTATTATCAGTCTTCAGCAAGTGGATGAAAATCGCAAGACTGTGGCGAACGAGATCAAAAAATCCATCTGCAATCTCATAATGGAGATCAACAGGAAAGGAAAGATGTTAGTCAATCAACTCGAGGTACTGTCCTATATTTCACCTAGTAAAATATAATCGCTATAATATGATCTGTTATACTTAATGATGCATAATATTTAGGCAATCACAAAAGACCATGAAACTCTCCTGAAAAGGCAGCAACAAGATGTAACCTCACTGTCCACACATCTCAATCATGTGATCAACTTCACTAAGTGGGCCACAGCCAGTAACAGTGGAACTGCCCTCCTCTACTGCAAACGCCTGGTAAGAGTAACACTACTTAATACATGTCCCACTAACCCACATCTGAGAGTTAATCAGTATCAAGTAAGATTCATGGCTGAATCACAGCCGTGCTGATATTCAGACCAACAGCACGGTCAATAATTAACACTGCAGACAGAAATTGGTCCGTTAACTGGTACATTTCTTCTCTGCCATTGTTCAAAATTAGTTTCAAAGAGCCATCAAGCTCTCCAATGTCTTCAGTGCACTCATACTCTGCTTTCAAACTGGTGCTGTTTCATTTGTGAATGAGAGCTTTTGAGAGAATCTACTTCAATCATTCTCATTCATTTGTAAATGACTGTGTTCACATTTGTGTTCATTTGAGTCAATGATTTAATGGCTCGCTTGTATCATAAGATGTTAATTTGTCACCACCATCTGACCTTAATATATAATTTGCAGAAATGGTCAGTGAGCAAATCCCTTTGGTGAAATGATTCAAGTCAATCAAGCCCCATTGGGATAATCAAAATCCTCAGCACTATATGAGAAGAGTCTGTGAACACGGACAAGCGGAGTGATACAAAAAGTGTCTTTGCGTTGTTGGACTGAAAATCACGTATTTAGTACAATTAGCCAACCAGATCATATTGTACTGAAATAGCTGCTGTAAAAATTGTGACAATGACAGGCTGACTTTATGATTATCTTTTAATTAATTCAAGAAACTTGGAATCATACAATAAAATGTATGAGTTCCATTAAGGCTTTATTAATAAGGATTGCACAGGGTAGAATTAAAGTGATATTTATAATATTTTACTATTAAATATTTTAATAAATTTTAGTAATAAAATATGCTATTTTAATTATTATTATACTACTACATTGAATGTTATTATTTGTTTGTGTTTTTTTATTAAATACTAAGAAAATAATATTTGTACTAATCGCTTCCTCTTGTGCTTAAATGGAATAAGAGACATACTGTATAATGATGCAGATTTCAGGACATTTGTGGTTATTTTTTAAGACCATCGTTTGGATGGCTACATGTGATTGGAATTAAAAGTGTGAAATGTGGTTAGCTTATGTAATCACGTTTAGATCAAGTAATGCAATCTAATAATTGCGACTGGTGTACTCATGGATTGTCTTTTTCTCCTCAGATCACGTGTCAAATCCAGTACCTCATGCGAGCAAAGTGTAACATCTCGTATGTTCCTCAGAGTTCAGTTCGATTCCAGTGTCGAACGACTTTTTGGGCTTCAAATATTGATCTTGGTAAGATGCGTCCATAATCAACTCACAATCATATATGCTAATCAATAGGTGGCACCCCAACTGGCAATCTTAATCTATTATTGAACTACAGGTAATCGATCATCTTAATCTAAAGCATTTTTGATTGAACAATTGATAACAAAAGCTACGTTAAATGCATTTTTTTTTCAGCTTTGACGCTGTTTATTTTGAATAATGAAAAAGTATTTTATTGAAAAACAAACCATGAAAAGATGATCTACATTAGTTCTTTTAGTTTTTACTGCTTTCTTGATTAATGAAAGAAGGCAATGTGCCCTCTTCATTAAAGTAATCTGAAGGATGGGGCTGTCAAACTCAAAAAAGCCCCAAGAATGCACCATAAAAAAATGTATTCTAAAAGTAGTCTATTTTCCAAGTCTTCTCATGTCATGCAGTAGTTTTGTGTGAGCAATGGACTGAATTGTAAGCCGGTATTAACTGGAAATCTTCCCCTCATTCAAATCTGGCATGTTCATTATACCTGCAGAAGTGACTGCTTGTTCAGTCCCTTGTCATAACTAGACTGGACTACTGTAACGCTCTCATTGCAGGCCTTCCTGCATGTGCTATTAGACCTCTGCAAATGATCCAGAATGCAGCAGCACGTCTGGTCTTTAATGAACCAAAGAGAGCGCATGTTACACCACTCTTTGTCTCTCTACACTGGCTGCCGGTTCATGCACATACTAAATTCAAGGCCCTGATGCTGGCATACAAAACAGTCACTGGGTCTGCGCCAGCATACCTAAAAACGTTTATGCAGAACTACGTTCCCATCAGAAGCCCGCGGTCGGCTATGGAACGTCGCCTTGTCATACCAAAACAAAGAGGCACCAAAACACTTTCCCGGACTTTCAGTTTCATCATACCACGTTGGTGGAATGACCTTCCCAACTCAATCCGTGAAGCTGACTCACTCTCAATCTTCAAAAAACTGCTAAAAACACATCTTTTCCAAGAGCACTTAAACAGTCACAAAATAAAACATTTACAATTCTTGTTGCACTTAAATCTGTTTTGTATACTATTCTGATGCTAGTGAAACTTTGTAGTATGGCACTTTTCGTACCACTGTCCTCTTTTTTTTCGCTTTGGATAAACGCGTCTGCCAAATGAATAAATGTAAATATTTACATACTGTACACAGGCAAAAAAGTCGCCATCTGGATTTAAATAAGCAGATACTTAAGAGTCTATGATTGGATCATTATTGCAGTGATTCATATGTTTCAACTCTCAACAATTCTTTTAACATATCTCATGCAGTATGTAGCTTCTCATTTCTTAAACTATTTTGGAAGACGTATCTTGTGGTCGTGGAAAAGATGTTACTGTGTTTCAGAAGGGGCAAATTATTGGCCTGCATCAAGCAAAGAAAACTAATAAGGAGATTGCTAAAATCACTGGAATTGTGTTAAGAACTGTCCAACACATTAATAAAACCTGGGCGGATAAGTTGTGAACCATCAGTTTCACGGAAGAAATGTTATCGGAAACAAATCTTGAATGATCGTGATCGGAGAACACTAAAACACTTAGTAAAAAATCGACAGTAGAACAGCTACGTTTAAAAGTAAAAGTAAGAGCATTTCCACATGCACAATGTGATGAGAACTTACAGGATTGGGACTAAACAGCTGTGTGGACACAAGAAAGACATGACTTCAATTTGCTAGGGAGCATAAAGATTGGACTGTGGAGCAATAGAAAAAGGTCATATGGTCTGATGAGTCCAGATTTACCCTATTCCAAAGCGATGGGCGCATCAGGGTAAGAAGGAAAGTGCATGAATCGATGCACCCATCATGAATAGTGCCCACTGTACAAGTCTCTGGAGGCAGTGTTATGATCTGGGGTTGTTTCAATTGGTCAGGTCTAGACTCCGCAACGTTATGCGACAATAAAATGAAGTCAGATGACTACCTGAATGTACTGAATGACTAGGTCATCCCATCAATGGATTTTTTGGGGATCACGGGGATATTCCAGGATGACAATGCCAAGTTCATCAAGCACAAATTGTGAAAGAGTGGTTCAGGGAGTATGAGGAATCATTTTAACACATGAATTGGCCATTAAAGGGTCCTGACCTTAACTTCATTGAAAGTCTTTGGGATGTGCTGGAGAAGACTTTATGGAGTGTTTCGACTCTCGTCATCAATACAAGATCTCAGTCAAAAAAGAATTTAACTCTGGATAGAAATAAATGTTGTGACGTTGCGTAAATTTGTCAAAACAATGCCACAACTAATGCGTGCCGTAATCAGAGTTAAAGGCTTTGGGATAATTTCATCCGTTGAGAAATTATTTGGTGCAAATTGTAAAATAGGACTTTAAAGTTAAGTAGTAGCATGAGGACAATGTACCATATAAAAAACAAACATCTGCAAGCCTCGACATCTAATGCTGCATTCCATTAAACTCAAAGTCTGATTTTCCAACTTCTTACAAGGAAAATTGCAGTCAGAATTTTTGGAAATGTTCTACTCCGACTTTGCCGAGATGCAGGTGCGCGACATCACACAAACATGTCGGCACCCAGGAAGATTTACAAAGTGATAAACATTCACTTTTATTGAATAATATTGATAAATGAGTCAAATTTCTGGCATTACATGATATTAAAGTTGTTTAACTAACGCCTGCAGAAAAGAGTGTATAATCGTACACCTGTAGCACAAATGCTAGCATTGCAGCATTGTTGTTTATCAATTGGGTTGCTAGAAAACATCTCTTAGAGCTCCTTGCTGGTGACAGTCTAACAGCTGCTAATCTAATGGAAGTGTTGCAGGATTTGTTTCCTAACACGTAATTTTCCAAGCATTTGGTAATTAAATTAATTTATGATCGGGGATCAGAGATGTCAAGTAGGAATATCCCACAATCGACTTGAATGGAAAGCAGCATTGGGCCCCCCACTTATGTTGTACGGGAGGGCGATGTGCGGTGGGACTTCTTTGTCTTACTCTGCCCATGTATATATATGTAGATTTTTGTAGGATTGCCCAGCAGCACAAATTGTATTCAGATTTTTATTCTTCCATTGTTAACCCTGTACAGCCTGAAAGAATTCTCAGAAAATACTTATATTTTGACATTAAATTTAAGTTTTTAATGCCATTAGACAAAATATAAAAAGGAATCGTAAAATGCAAGTTTTCATCGTATTTCATACATTAGGTCATTTTCCTCCTGAAGCCCAGCCATTCATTTTTTTGTATAGGACATTTGTTATTTAAGTTTTTCTTAAATAACCCATAGCCCATACATGCTACAGTGGTAAATCATGAGGTATTATCAGAGGACTCCTGGGCTTTTCAGAGATACCGAATGTTTGAGAGTTTTCCCATGACAACTTCCTCTCCTTGTTCTATAAATATGGACTGAAATGTATCACAGTTCAATTCAACACATCAAATCAAATATGAATTAAATATTAGTTTTTTTCAATACACAATTTTTATCATATGTATTTTATGCACCAAACACTATATTGACATTTAAAAAAGGGAAATTGTTAAACTTTTTTCACTGGGTCTCAGGAACTTATGGTAAGATGACATCATCATAGCTTGTAATGTAAAATAATCAGATCTTTACAATGACAGAGCAGTCTGCATGTATGAATAAATCCATAGAAATATTAGTTCACAGTAAAATGTATCTGTAACGCAGTTCAATGGAATGGAGGATGCGAGAACCAGCTTGGCAATATAAATAATATTTTAATGATAAACTTAAACAAAAGACACAAACACACATATGACGGTCAGCTGACCGCAAACTATCTCTCTCTCGTCACACCATCTTCCGCAGTCGGCCTTTATCCCTCTCGGATGCTTAATTAGCCTGATAAGGGACCGGGTGTGTATAATCACGACCTGGCCCTGCCCTCCGCCCTGCCACAATATCTTATAAAAAGTATATGTCAGAATTTTCAAAGCTCTGTGATTTTTGTTTTTTTTACTGGGCATGAATGTAATGTAATTGTGATTGAGAGATATACCTCAAAAGCCTGTTGTATCATATTTGATACATGTCATTTCAAATATTTCAATAAATAAATAAATAACATATACAATTTTAACCAAGCACAAGTTGCTTATATTCAGCAAAAGCTCTTTAAGTATATCAAAATATCAGTAACAATAAAATCATTACTGTCACTTTTACTTTATTAAAATAAGATGTAATTTATCCCAATATAAGTAATTTTTGGCAGAAGTCTGGCACCATTTTAAATAGATCAATTTAAACATTGAAACCACTTTTTTCACAAATAATGGTGCCATAAACATGTGAAACTAACATATCATAATACCCACCTCGTAGGTTAATAGGGCATGTAAGCGATTCATTCAGTAATAGTTTGTTATGAAATATAAGAAGGAAATATACAGTTGTTCATTCAAATATTAATGTAATAATTATTGCTAAATATGCACGTCATGTGAGCCTGTTTTGTTTCAGCTAGAATAGATCATCTATATATCACCAGTCTTTGTCATGCCTGTTTGGCCACTTGTTTGATTCATGGCTTGTATCGGTTATCCAGCTAATAACCGGTTAAAACTTGTGGTTACACGGTTAAAATAATCTGTTTTCGTTAGTTCTCATATTGAGGTAAAAAACATAAACAATGCAATTAAAAAAACTATGACTTTAATATACCTTCTTTACGATTAACATGTTTTCAGTTTCTGAATTCATAAAAGTCATGAACATTTTTAACCAAAAATTTATGAAATTCTTGAAAAAATAAATGCTACCATAAGTTATGACATTTTAAAATGTATATTTTTTTTATAACAAATTTTGTATTTTACCTTGAAAAATATGTTGGAAAACGTTTTATTGAAAATAATAAATTAATACACGTGAGTGTACATTATGTGCAAGAAAAGTCTTTTTATGGCTTATTATTGATGGTTACACCAATTTTAGAGTCATTATATGAATTCTTTTGTAGAAAATGGTAACTAAACTATTGCCAAAAATTGTATGAAACCAACATGAAAACAAAGATTACAGTTCTAAGAACTTGCTTAGATTTTCTCATCACCTCTGTCATCCTTATAAATTGTATTACAATTATTAAATAATAATTGATTTTAAATACTGACAATAATGCCAATAAAGCTTTAGTGACTGACATTACTGGATAGCAGTAAATAAATTGGTAACGATTTACAAAAGGTTGTTTTTGTTAACGATTGTTAAAACATTAATTAACATACAATGAACAATACTTGTACAGCATTTATTAATATTGGTTCATGTTCATTTCAACATATACTGGAAATAAAAAACTAAGTTTAAAACATGTGCCAAGTTGTTACATGTTTATTTTCTTTTATTTAAAATTTCATTATAAATGATAAAACATTTTTTTAAACGTTTTTAGTTTCGGTTTATTTTTCAGTACATTTCATTTCCGTTTTAGTATTTCAGGGCTGCCATGTATTTGAGGCATTAACTTAACTGTTGAACTAAATATAAAAATCTAAATTATAATAATTAAAACTATAATAACACTGCTTTGAGGACCACTGATTTGTAATATAGTGGAATTTCAACTTCAACTTAAGTTCTCATAAAAATCTTCCTGATGGTTTTCGCAGGGTCTCTAATCGTAGAGAAAGTTCCTGTCCGACATCTGAGCCGTCCACAGCCATTCTCATTACAGCAAATGAACGCAGGGCCCAGACCGGATGGTGTTCAGGGTGGGTGCTCCAGCACACAGTCACAGCAGCAGCAGCAGAGACAGAGCACACTCGCACAGCTGCAGATGCAGGTGGAGAAACTCAGCCAGCACACCAACCGAAATCAACCGCCTAATCAGTGGCCATGGTTCCACGGCATGCGTGTACATGGACCGCCCCCTTATAGACCCCTGCAGGGTGGGTCACCATCTCAGTCTTTAACCAGCATGCCTCAACACGGGCGGCAATATAACGCGAGGAGTCCTCCACCTGTACTGCAGCCCACGGCTCTGCCTCCACAGGTGAGGTGTCATGTAAGAGAACGTGTGCTGTACAGATGCCATTTTTACAGTTGTGTACGTAAGTTTACTTAGACCATGCAGAAAACTGTAATGGTAAAAATCATAAAGTATTTTGGTTTTGCTTAGTACTTAAAAATGTGTTTTGACACATCTTCATGAAAAACATTCACTTCATCAGATAAAGTTACAGCGCAGTCAGAAAGTTTTCAGACCCCTTCATTTTTCCCCCCACATTTTTTATATCAGCCTTATGCTAAAATGCTTTAAATTACTATTTTTTTCACATCAATCTACGCTCCATGGCCATAATGACAAAGCAAAAAACTGATTTTTGATAACTTTGCAAATTTATTCTAAAGAAAAAACTGAAATATCACATTGACATAAGTATTCAGACCCTTTGCTATGGCACTTGAAATTTAGCTCAGGTGCATCCCAGTTCTCTGAATCATCTTTGAGATGTCTCTACACTTTGATTGGAGTCCACCTGTGGCTAAATCAAGTGATTGGACATGATTTGGAAAGGCACACACCTGTCTAAATAAGGTATCATAGCTGAAATTGCACATCAGAGCAAAAACCAAGCCATCAAGTTAAAGGAACTGCCTGCAGACCTCAGAGACAGTCGATTGTTCGAGGCACAGATCTGGGGATGGCTAAAAAAAAATCGGCTGCATAGAAGGTTCCCAAGTTTGGAAAAACTAAGACTCTTCCTAGAGTTTGCCGCCTGGCCAAATTAAGTAATTGGAGGAGAAGGACTTTGGTAAAAGAGGTGACCAAGAATCCGATGGTCTCTCTGGTTGAGCTCCAGAGATCATGTGAAGAGATGGGAGAACCTTGCAGAAGGACAACCATCACTACAACACTGATCTGGGCTTTATAGCAGAGTGGCCAGACAGAAGTCTTTCCTCAGTGCAAGACACAAAAAAAGCACCTTAAGGGCTCTCAGACTGTGAGAAACAAGATTCTCTTGTCTGATAAAACAAAGATTGAACTGTTTTGCATCAATTCCAAGTGTCATGTGTGGAGGAAAACAGGTGCATGGTGGTGGTAGTATCATGCTCTTGTTTTTTTTTTTCAGTGGCAGGGACTGGGGGACTGGTCAGGGTTGGATGCAGCAAAATACAGAGATATCCTTAATGAAAACCTGGTCCAGAGTGCTCAGGACCTCAGACTGAGCTGGTTCACCTTCCAACAGGACAATGACCCTAAGCACACAGCCAAGACAACACAAGAGTGGCTTAGGGACAACTCCGCAAATGTCCTTGAGTGACCCAGCCAGAGCCCGTACTTGAACCCAATCGAACATCTCTGGAGAGACCTGAAAATGGCTGTGCACTGATGGTCCCAATCCTACCTGATAGAGCTTGAGAATATTTACAGAGAAGAATGGCAGAAAATCCCCAAATACAGGTGTGACAAGCTTGTAGTATCATACCCAAAAGACTTAAGGCTGTGATCACTGCCAAAGGTGCTTCAACTAAGTACTGAGTCTGAATAATTGTGTCAATGTGATACAAAGTTTGGAAAGTTATCAAAAATCTGTTTTTTACTTTGTCTTTATGGGGATGAGTGTAGATTGATATGCTAAAATGCTGAATAATTTCTGAATGCACTGTGTGTCTGAAACCTCATGATATGACCTCTTTAACCCTTCCTTGGTTTTTAAAATGGTTCTAATATGGTTCAAAAGTTCTGCAAGGCCAAGGAAGGGTTAATAATGTGTTTGTTTTTAAACTAGAAAAGTAATTTTGAGCTTGATGTCTCTCGTAGAGTCTGAGGGGACCCATCTACCCTCCTAAACCGATGGAGGTGCCGCAAAGGACACACTATCCGCACAATGCTGCTCTCTCCAGTTCAGGTTCACTTCCATCTCCACATGTACCCCATCAAGTAAGTCTAATTAAAGTGCTTTTGTACAGAATATTGACTGTTAGCCAATGAATCTGCCAATATTTGGCTTAATGTTTTTTACAATATTCAAATATATTTTGTAGCAGCTGATAACTATGGCTGTTTGACTTATTGACAAAATGGTAGTACCACCTTGTTTCACTTCTAGGGCTGTCAATTGTGTAGAGAAACTAAATAAAATCTTTTACCTTAAGTCAGCTGATTTTTTAAATTGATGTTATTTCCTTAGTCCATAAGAGGATGCATTGAATACATATAACCATACAGCACCGTGTTATATTATTACAAAGAACATTCCTGGCTGTTAAAAAAACATTCCATTTTGAAATAAAGTGCAATCTGTAAACTGTACAAGCAATAACCTTGATACACAAGAATAACACACTATAATAATCTATCTCTGCCCAGACATAAACCTCTTCATAAACCTCTAAATCACGTGAGGAGGCAGATAGAATGTGTGTTCGTCCATCGTATTCTCGGTTCCTTGAACTGTAGGTGATGACGGGAGGCCATTTCCTTGCTCTGTTGGTGGGCTGTACGGTGGCTGATTGTTTATGGAAAAATCAGCAAAGTCGACTCGTTAAAAAGGAAGAGAAATCTTCTTCAATTCTGCAGGCAAAAGGGTGAGATGTCGATTGCTCAGCGGCCTCCTTCAGATCTGTTAGCATGCTTGGTTGAACACTCGTGTAGCGAGAAGGAGAATGCATGGCGAAAGTTCATGGTATGTGCAGCCGTGGCCAAAAGTACTGGCAGTGACATAAATTTTGTTTTTCAAAGTTTGCTGCTTCAAGTCAAGTCAAGTGGTTTTTATTGTCGTTTCAACCATATACAGTTAGTACAGTACACAGCGAAACGAGACAACTTTCCTCCAGGACTATGGTGCTACATAAAACAACATAGGACAAACACAGGACCACATGAGACTACACAACTAAATAAAATACCTATATAAAATACCTATATATATATATATATATATATATATATATATATATATATATATATATATATACCTATATAAAGTGCACGTGCAAACATGTGCGAAAAGTACGGGACAGTACAAGAAATTTCTGACAATGAACAGGACAATAGGCACAGTGAGAGATCAGTACACAGTAGTGCAAAAAGATGACAGTTTCTAAAAACATAAACATAACATACTATGAGATACTGCACATAGCAGTTATTGAGGTAGCAGACAGTTATAAAGTGACAGTAATTAAAGTGCAACTCAGGACACGTGTGTGTGTGTGTCAAACCAGTCTCTGAGTATTGAGGAGTCTGATGGCTTGGGGGAAGAAGCTGTTACACAGTCTGGCCGTGAGGGCCCGAATGCTTCGGTACCTCTTGCCAGACGGCAGGAGGGTGAAGAGTTTGTGTGAGGGGTGTATGGGGTCATCCACAATGCTGGTTGCTTTGCGGATACAGTGTTTTTTGTAAATGTCTTTGATGGAGGGAAGAGAGACCCCGATGATCTTCTCAGCTGTCCTCACTATCCTCTGCAAGGCTTTGCGGTCCGAAACGATGCAAGTCCCAAACCAGGTAGTGATGCAGCTGCTCAGGATGCTCTCAATAATCCCTCTATAGAATGTATTGATTATGGGGGGTGGGAGATGTGCTTTCCTCAGCCTTCGAAGAAAGTAGAGACGCTGCTGGGCTTTCTTGGTGATAGAGCTGGTGTTGAGGGACCAGGTGAGGTTCTCCGCCAGGTGAACACCAAGGAATTTGGTGCTCTTGACGATCTCCACAGAGGAGCCGTCTATGTTCAGCGGAGAGTGTTCACCCTGTGCTCTCCTAAAGTCAACAACCATCTCTTTTGTTTTGTCCACATTCAGGGACAGGTTGTTGGCTCTACACCAGTCCGTTAGCCGCTGCACCTTCTCTCTGTATGCTGACTCGTCGTTCTTGCTGATGAGACCCACCACGGTTGTTTCATCGGCGAACTTGATGATGTAGTTCGAGCTGTGCATTGCTGCACAGTCGTGAGTCAGCAGAGTGAACAGCAGTGGACTGAGCACACAGCCCTGGGGGGCCCCAGTGCTCAGTGTGGTGGTGGTGGAGATGCTGTTCCTGATCCGGACTGACTGAGGTCTCCCAGTCAGGAAGTCCAGGATCCAGTTGCAGAGGGAGGCGTCCAGGCCCAGCAGGTTCAGCTTTCCAATCAGGTGCTGAGGAATGATTGTGTTGAATGCTGAGCTGAAGTCTATGAGTGGGTGAGGGCCAGATGGAGGGTTGTGGCGATGGCGTCATCCGTTGAACGGTTTGGACGATACGCAAACTGCAGTGGGTGTAGTGAGGGAGGCAGCTGGGTCTTAATGTGCCTCATGACGAGCCTCTCGAAGCACTTCATGATGATTGGTGTGATTAGTGCGACGGGACAATAGTCGCTGAAGCAGTACACTGAAGACTTCTTTGGCATGGGGATGATGGTGGTGGCCTTGAAGCACGTTGGCAGGACGGCGCTGCTCAGAGAGATGTTGAAGATTAAGGGAACTTAGAGGGTTGGTGGAAAAAGTCCTATTGAGATCAACGGCCATTGTACGTTTGATGGATGCGAGGGACGGTGACAGGTCCGTGTACCGCCCTCCTGTAGATGATCTCAATGGACAGATGGAGCTTATCGGTCTGTGGACGGTCAAATTTCCACGAAGCCTGCAGTCCGGAATACATGACCGAACGGACACACATAGGGGGTGCTGTAAGCTGCGGTGAGACCCCCGGCGTCCCACGGTCCCACTGTCTGCCCGCTGACCACTCACGATGACCAGTGACCACCCTGGGGCGGGGCTGTCCACGGACCCATTATCATCCCCCTGACCCACTATTTTACCCAAACTGACCAGTGAGACCCCCTGACCACCCTGGGGGACGGGGCTGTCCACAGACCCATTATCATCCCCCTGACCCACTATTTTACCCAAACTGACCAGTGAGACCCCCTGACCACCCTGGGGGGGCGGGGCTGTCCACGGACCCATTATCATCCCCCTGACCCACTATTTTTCCAAAAGTGACCAATGAGACCCCCTGACCACCCGGGGGGGGGGGGACCCATTCTCATCCCCCTGACCCACTATTTTTCCAAAAGTGACCAATGAGACCCCCAGACCACCGGGGGGCCGTCCATGGACCCATTATCATCCCCCTGACCCACTATTTTACCCAAACTGACCAGTGAGACCCCCTGACCACCCTGGGGCGGGCTGTCCACGGACCCATTATCATCCCCTGACCCACTATTTTTCCAAAAGTGACCAATGAGACCCCCTGACCACCCGGGGGGGGGGGGACCCATTCTCATCCCCCTGACCCACTATTTTTCCAAAAGTGACCAATGAGACCCCCAGACCACCGGGGGGCCGTCCATGGACCCATTATCATCCCCCTGACCCACTATTTTTCCAAAAGTGACCAATGAGACCCCCAGACCACCCAGGGGGGGCGGGGCTGTCCACGGACCCATTATCATCCCCCTGACCAACTGTTTTTCCCAAATCAAAGGATTTCACGGGCCACGCGTTTGGGGGCCGGGCCGCCCACACCCTCGAAATGGCATATTTTGAAGGTGAAAAAAAAAGAATGGCAGGAGGTGTCTGCCCTCTTAGTATGTGATAGAGGGGCACCAGGTGTGCAACCGAGTGAAATTTCGGCTCCGTCGGAGCTCGGGGAGCAAAGTTAGAGCACATCCCACGTACGATTTGTACCTTGTATTTACACAGCGGGTCCGTGTACACGACCCCGAAAGGTCCAAACGGCTCCAAATTGACAACAGTAGCTTCTCAGGGGCCCCTGAGCCAGGTCCTAAATTTTGGAGGCCCTTGGGGCTTGCTAAGTATTAAAACCTCTGATGAATGTAGCGTTGCACACAGGCCTAAAATGCAGCCTGTCTCATTGATTCCTGTGACAGGCAGAGAGATCTGTTGAAAATAATGAAAAATGCTTGTTTACATCCTAGACCTTAGTCCTCTTAGTATGTCGATAAGGGGCTTTTGACGTGTCACCGTGTGAAATTTGGGGTCCGTTGGAGCTCAGGGTGCAATGTTAGAACACATCCCACTGACCATTTGTACCATTCATTTTCACAGCGGGACCATGTACACGACTCCGAAAGCTCCAAACGACTCCAAATTGATATCAGTAGCTTCACAGGGACCCTCTAGTCAGTGTGCAAAGTTTCAAGTCCCAATGGCTTCGTTAAGTGCTTAATTGGCTGACTAATGAGTGCAATGTGACAAACATTTTCCTCTAATATTTGTCTTGATTTTTTTTAAAGTACTTCCTTAACTCTGAGGGACACACCTTTTTAATATGTTGTTTCTGAGGGCCCAACAATGAAGCATTCGAAGCCCCCAGGTCTGAGCATCAATTTCAACCCCGTACACGAAACCGCTGTAGAATTGCATTGGTTCAATGGGCAAGTGTGATTTCTTGTAAAAAGAGGTCAAAAGGTCGCAGGACCTCGAAATTCGGTATTCTGGAGCCCCAGGGGCCCCCAAATCAATGCCTAAAATTTGGAAGCTCTAGACATTTTCCGAATGCACTCTTTCAGCTCTAGACCTTAAATTAACACCCAAATTACTTTGCACATGCAAGAGGCTCTTTCTGGCTTTGAGAGCAAAAGGCCTGTGAGGTTGATTCTCGCATTCAAGCCAAAAAAAAAATGGAAAAAAAATTCTATTTAGAGAGTTGCGCCTTTAATATGACGTGCTTGGGGCCCCGGACTACCAGCACGTGAAGTTTGGGGCCCAGAGGAGCTTTCTAGAAAAAGTCCATCTGCCATTAATTTCATTCATTTTCTACAACGGGTCGATGGACGGGGCTCAGAAAGGTCCAAACGACTCAAAATCGACATATGCGCATCGTCGGGGTGCCCTTAGACAGCGTGGAGAGTCTCGTGACCTGTTGACCTTATTTTCCATTCATTTGGCCCATTTAGGGACGTTGTCCACAAAAACGTTGTGAAAAATGCATTGATTCAAAGGGATAGTGGGACGTTTGGAAAAGAGGGGTCAAAAGGTCACAGGCTCTCGAAACTCCCGATCCGCGAGCGTCCGGTCCCCACGAATCAGGAACCAAAGTTTGGGGTCTCTAGAACCTTCCTGAGCTTATATTCAAACCCTAACCCTAGTGGCCTCTCATCCTTCAAGAGACTCTTTCAAGCTTTAAGTGCAAAAGGATATTGAGGGAATCTTGCACAAACTCCCCAAAAAAACTTTTCCTTTTTTCTAGAGTCACGTGCTCTCGGTATGTGTTTCGGGGGGCGTCAGGCTACCACCGTGTGAAATTTGGGGGCTGGGGGAGCTTTCTAGAAAAAGCCCACGTGCAATTTGTTTCATTCGTTTTCTACAACGGGTTGGAGGACGGGGCTCAGAAAGGTCCAAACGACTCGAAATCGACATATGCGCATCGTCGGGGTGCCCTTAGACAGCGTGGAGAGTCTCGTGACCTTTTGACCTTATTTTCCATTCATTTGGTCCATTTAGGGACGTTGTCCACAAACACATTGTGAAAAATGCATTGATTCAAAGGGATAGTGGGACGTCTGAAAAAGAGGGGTCAAAAGGTCGCAGGCTCTCGAAACTCCCGATCCGCGAGCGTCCGGTCCCGAAGAATCAGGAACCAAAACTTGGGGTCTCTAGAACCTTCCTGAGCTTATATTCAAACCCTAACCCTAGTGGCCTCTCATCCTACAAGAGGCTCTTTCAAACTTTAAGTGCAAAAGGATTTTGAGAGAATCTTGCACAAACTCCCCAAAAAAACTATTCCTTTTTTCTAGAGCCACGTGCTCTCGGTATGTCTTTCGGGGGGCGTCAGGCTACCGCCGTGTGAAATTTGGGGGCTGGGGGACCTTTCTAGAAAAAGCCCACGTGCAATTTGTTTCATTCGTTGTCTGCAACGGGTTGGCGGACGGGGCTCAGAAAGGTCCGAACGACTCGAAATCGACATATGCGCATCGTCGGGGTGCCCTTAGACAGCATGGAGAGTCTCGTGACCTTTTGACCTTATTTTCCATTCATTTGGCCCATTTAGGGACGTTGTCCACAAACACGTTGTGAAAAATGCATTGATTGAAAGGGATAGTGGGGCGTCTAGAAAAGGGGGTTCCTGAGGTCGCAGGACCTCGAAATTTCAGATATTTGATCCCCAGGGGCCCCCGAGTCAGGTCCTAGAGTTTGGAAGCCCTGGGGGATTGCTGAGTATTAAAGCCTCTGATGAACGGACTGTAGCACACAGGCCCAAAATGCAGCCTGTCTCATTGATTCCTGTGACAGGCAGAGAGATCTGTTGAAATTAATGAAAAATACTTTTTTGCACCCTAGGCCTTAGTCCTCTTAGTATATCGATAACGGGCCCTTGACGTGTCACCGTGCGAAATCTGGGGTCTTTGGGACATCGGGAAGAGCAATCCCACTTACAATTTGTACCATTCATTTTCACAGCGGGACCGTGGACATGACTTGGAAAGGTCCAAATGGCTCCAAATGGAAATCTGTAGCTTCTCAGGGGCCCCTTAGTCACTGTGAAAAGGTTCAAGTCTGAATGACTTTGTTAAGTGCTTCATTGGCTGACTAATGTGTGGAATGTGAAAATCATTTTTCAGGAATATTTTTCTTGATTTTTTTTAAAGTACTTGCTTAACACCGAGGGACTTGAATTCGTTACATGTTGTATCTGAAGGCCTCAGAAAGGAGTACTCGACGGCTGAAGTTGCTGGCATATGATTCAAGGCTTTTTTCACCGAATCATACAGGAAGTGCCCACTTCCAACTGGTTTGAATGGCACCAAATGCATGGCTCGTGGGAATACATTTTTTATGCTCATTGTGCATGTTTATGAGTTGATAGTTGCATCAGCTTGTTAAATTAGGCTGAGTTGAGTACTATTTCATAAAGGAACATAATAAAGCATACTGTTTCCCCCCCACTCCAACCTCAATTGCATGTTTTGGCTTGTATTTGGATCCCCTCCCCATCTCCATTTTCAAGTCAGTTTCAATGGTTCTCCAACTATAAGACAATTACAATGGTAATGATTAATCATTGACCTTTGAGTCTCACTCTGAAGTTAATTGTGCATGTTTACGAGTTGATAGTTGCATCAACTTGTTGTATTGTGTATTCTGAGTGCTGCCAAAGGGATTTTGTCAATAAATGTTAAGTGTTTCAAATGAATAGCCCATAAACCTGCTGTTGAGTCTCCATAGGACAAAATGCTTATGGACACTTTAATTTTTTAGGCAAATGATGCATGTTTATGAGTTGTAAGTTGCATAAACATGTTGTATTTGTGTATTCTGTACAGAATACACAAATTCGAAGGGCTTATGTGTTTCAGGGGGCTTCACAGAGTCACCTAAATGTGATTTTAAGTCAAAAATGTCCACCAAGTGATGATTTTTGACCCATTCAATTGATTGGAAGTGGGTGTACCCACTTGCCATTTATTTGCATTGGCTGAAATCATCACTTTTTGGACATGGTTTGTTTTAACTCCTGGATCAAATTTATGACTTAAAATCACATTTAGGTGACTCAGTGAAGCCCCCTGATCAACCTGAGCCCTTCAAAACAAAAAACTGTCACTGACCACGAAACCTTTATTTCTCCGAATGGGACAAATTGCATGTGGGGTGTCCAGATCTCAGCTCTGGATTGACGTACGAAGCTGAAACTTGTGTTTCTGTCCTAATCTCAGCCTCCTCTTTCTGTCTTGTAAGTTTCAAGAAAATCCGAGGAAGTCAAAATTTGCGCGCACAAATCCTTAAAGGGGTACGCACGAAATTTTTGACATCCTCCGATCTTAATGAAATTTATACCATAGAAAGAGGAGGCTTGGAGATGAACAGCTTTCAGCTTCCCAAGTCTGTCTAGAGCTGAGATATGCACATCCCAATAATTGTATGTGGGTAGTCCCAATTCAATTAATGGGACAAATTGTACATGGGATGTCCAGATCTCAGCTCTCGGGCTACGACCTCGGGACTGACCTCGTTCGAAAGGGCTGCCTTAGACATTTACAACGAGCCCAGCTTCCTCTCACTATCCCACCAGGAACATAAAAAGGGCCCATGGTGCTGCCTGAGGGGGAGACAGCCTCTAAGTGGTGCTGAAATGAAAGCATCATTTGCCAATGCAAATAAATTACACGTGGGCAGTCCCAGTTCCAGTCGATTTAATGGGACAAATTGTATGTGGGATCTCAGCAATCCCTGTCTGTGATTCTGTGCTAAGAATTCCACTTTTTAGCACTTTTGCACAGTGCAGTTCTCAGTATGTATGTATGTATCTACAGGATGTCTGTCTGTCTATCTGTCTGTCTATCTGTCTGTCTGTCTGTCTGTCTATCTGTCTGTCTGTCTGTCTATCCTTTTAGCCCATTACTTTGATTGGAAGTGGGTGTACCCACTTGACATTTATTTGCATTGGCTGAAATCATCAGCCTTCATTTCTGTGAATGGGACAAATTGCATGTGGGATGTCCAGATCTCAGCTCTGGGCAGACTTGGTGTGCTCAAACCTCTGTTTCTGTGCTTCTCCAAGCCTCCTCTTTCTATTTTGTGAGTTTCAAGAAAATCCGAAGAAATCGAAATCGAAACTCTTTCCCCGCCAGCGTTTTTAAAAAAAAGTTGCCAGCCACCGCCAGGGTTTTTGACGATTTTCGCTAAATTTTAATGGCCCGCAGAATATTTTCTTCCATGAATATATGAAGATGCTATATATCACAATAAAGATCTGAGCCTTTGCTTTTAGGCAAAAAAACCGATTTTATTTTATCTTCATTTGTTCTTTTTTTATTGTGACTTGAACAGAGGTAGGTTTTGTCAAAAAACAACATTTCAGACAAAAAGCTGAGAAAAAGGCATGTTTATGTCTGATATTTTGAGCTTCTCAATACTCCACTTCTTCATGTTTGAGACGATCGCAGTCTGTTTCTTTGATCAAAGAGTTGCGTACTCTTTAAAAACATGCGCAGGGGTCTTCCTTACCGTATAACACCTAAAACACGGAAACCCGGAAAATTCCGTGTTTGGCGGGGAAGCGTTTTTTCATAAAACACGGAAAATTCCGTGTTTGGAAGGGAAAGAGTTAAAGGGGTACACACTAAATTTTCGACATCCTCCGATCTTAATGAAATGTATACCATAGAAAGAGGAGGCTTGGAGATGAACAGAAATACAAGTTTCAGCTTCCCAAGACTGTCTAGAGCTGAGATACACATCCCACAAATTTAATGTGTGTAGTCCCAATTACAATCAATTTAATGGGACAAATTGTATGTGGGATCTCAGCAATCCCTGTCTGTGATTCTTTGCTAAGAATTCCACTTTTTAGCACTTTTGCACAGTGCAGTCCTCAATATGTCATATATGTCTATGTATGTATGTATCTATCTGTAGGATGTTTGTCTATCTGTCTGTCTGTCTGTCTCTCTGTCTTTCCTTTTAGCCCATTACTTTGATTGGAAGTGGGATTACCCACTTCCAATCAGTTTAATGGACCCAAAATCATCACTTGGTGTTCTGCATTTTTATAACTCAAATTCAATGATTTCATCCAATGCAAATAAATTGCATGTGTGTGGTCCCATATACAGTCAAATGAATGGGCAGTGGTCTATTGGTGGACATACAGCTTTACAATCAATTGCTAATGGGCAGATAGCCTGTTGAATAAATTGTACGTGGGTAGTCCCACTTACAGTGAAATGAATGGGCAGTTAGTCTGTTGGTGGACATACAGCTATACAATCAATTGCTAATGGGCAGATAGCCTGTTGAATAAATTGTACGTGGGTAGTCCCACTTACAGTCAAATGAATGGACAGTTAGTGTGTTGGTGGACATACAGCTATACAATTAATTGCTAATGGATAGTTAGTCTGTTGGTTGACTCAGTTTGTGTGCAAAATAGATGGTTAGTGGGCATATAGCGGGTCCGTGGACAGCCCCGCCCTCTCAGGGTGGTCAAGGGGTCTCCCTGGTCAATTTGGGAAAAATAGTGGGTCAGGGGGATGATAATGGGTCCGTGGACAGCCCCGCCCCCCCCCCGGGTGGTCTGGGGGTCTCATTGGTCACTTTTGGAAAAATAGTGGGTCAGGGGGATGATAATGGGTCCGTGGACAGCCCCGCCCCCCCAGGGTGGTCAGGGGGTCTCACTGGTGAGTTTGGGTAAAATAGTGGGTCAGGGGGATGATAATGGGTCCGTGGACAGCCCCCCAGGGTGGTCAGAGGGTCTCACTGGTCAGTTTGGGTAAAATAGTGGGTCAAAGGGATGATAATGGGTCCGTGGACAGCCCCGCCCCCCCGGGGTGGTCAGGCTGTCTCACTGGTCAGTTTGGGTAAAATAGTGGGTCAGGGGGAGGATAATGGGTCCGTGGACAGCCCGCCCCCAGGGTGGTAAGGGGGTCTCACTTGTCAGTTTGGGTAAAATAGTGGGTCAGGGGGATGATAATGGGTCCGTGGACAGCCCCGCCCCCCCCCCAGGGTGGCACAGGGGTCCATGGGGGTCTTCAGGGGCATTAGGTCCCACTCTCCCATTAAAAGAACACATTGCAACAAATGGAACGAGGGAGAGCCCTGCCCCGAGAGGCGCCCGATTGCCATCGATATGAATGGAGAAGGCGCCCATTCATTCGAGCCAGAGGTGGGACGTGAGGCCGCCCTCACGTGGGTAAAGGCTGAACTGCACTGGAGAGGCTATATTCGGGGGTCTTCCTTTAAACGCCTGTGGCGGGGGTCCGCTGCGCCCGAGGCGGTCCTCCACGTCACAGACCTTCCCCGTCGGACCCCCCGAACGAATGGGCGCCCGCCCCGGGGCCCCGAAACATTTTCTGAGGCTGGCGCGCAGGGTACAGGGACCCTCGGACACGTTCCCATATCGCAATGGGCTATTAACCACCTATTTGATGAGGTTTTTGGTGTTTTCACTTGGTTTGACTTGACTTCCCTTATGTAGGTGAGAACATCTGCTAGGTGGTCTGCACATCCTCTGAGCACTCTGCCAGGAATGTTGTCTGGTCCAGCAGCCTTCCGTGGGTTGACTCTATGTAGAGTTTTCCTCACATCCGCCGTGGTAAGACAGAGCACCTGGTCATTGGGAGGAGGGGGTGGTCTTCCTCGCCACCACGTCATTCTGCACTTCAGACCGAGCGTAGAAGTCTTTCAGCGCATCTGGAAGGGAGGCATCTTTGTCACAGGCAACTGATGTTGTCCTGTAGTTGGTGATGGCCTGGATGCTCTGCCACATGCGCCGCGTGTCACCGCTGTCCTGGAAGTGACTGTGGATTCTCTGGGCGTGTGTGCGCTTTGCCTCTCTGATGGCCCGGGACAGTTTGGCCCTTGCGGTTCTTAGGGCTGCCTTATCGCCTGCTCTGAAGGCGGAGTCTCATGTCCTCAGCAGCATGCGCACCTCCGCAGTCATCCACGGCTTCTGGTTGGAGCGTGTGGTGATGGTCTTGGAGAAAGTGACTTCATCAATGCACTTGCTGATGTAGCTGGTCACTGATGCTGTGTATTCCTCCAAGTTGGTAGAATCGCCATATGTTGCAGCCTTCCTAAACATGTGCCAGTCAGTACACTCAAAACAGTCCTGAAGAGCAGAGATGGCTCCTGCTGGCCAGGTTTTCACCTGCTTCTGTAGCGGTTTGTGCGTCTGACGAGCGGTCTGTGTGCTGGAATTAACATAACAGAGATGTGGTCTGAGTAGCCGAGGTGGGGGCGGGGCTTCGCCCGGTACGCGCCTGGTATGTTTGTGTAAACAAGATCACGCCCCTCTCGTTGCAAAGTCCACATACTGATGGAATTTAGGGAGCACTGTCTTGAGATTCGCATGGTTGAAATCTCCAGCGACAGTAAACAGTCCATCGGGGTGAGCGTTCTGCAGTTCACTCATAGCCCCATACAGTTCACAGAGCGCTTCCTTAGCTTTAGCGCTGGGAGGAATGTAAACTCCGGTTATGCAAACAGTGGTGAATTCTCGTGGTAAATAAAAAGGTCTGCATCTAACAGTCACAAGCTCCAACAGCGATGATCAGTAACTAGAGACTAGCATAGAGTTCTTGCACCATTCCGTGTTGATGTAAACACACAAGCCACCACCGCGAGTCTTACCGCAGAGAGCTGTATTTCTGTCGGCACAAAATGAGGCGAGCCCATCTAGCTGAATGGCGGCGTTCGTAACTCTGTCGCTGAGCCACGTCTCCATGAAAACAAAGACGCAGCAGTCTCTAAACTCACGCTGCGTAGCCTGCTGGAGTCGGATATAGTCCAGTTTATTGTCCAGGGAGCAAACATTTGAGAGCAGGATAGATGGGAGAGCCGGCCGGCTAGGGTTTGTTTTTAGCCTAGCATGGACCCCCGCCCTCTTGCCATGCTTCCTCGCACACCGCTTGCGACGTCCTCTCCTCCAGCCACCGGCATCAGGCGACGCCGAGGACTGGAGACCTGGTCTCCGCAGCAAGCCGA